>NC_142030.1:2120732-2423693 GCF_982192425.1 Myodes glareolus
CTATTAAGTACCTTTTTAAAATATAACTTTCTACAGCCAAGTCAATGATTCCACTGTTAATCAGATGAGGCTAAGACATCACTCTTATTTTCTCCCCATAGAGAAGAAAAAGGAGTCCAGTCTGTCATGTGTCTTGGTAACATAGGGCTTTGCTAACGACAGTCGTCAGCCTGGCAGTCCTGACAACTGACTGCAGCTCCTACTTACATTTCAGTCTTTCTATTTCGGTTTACTGCGCCCTCAGCTCCTGCTCTCCACTGTTCTCAAACCGTATTGTCTTCCGGAAGCAACCCTCACAGCTGTGGCCTCTGTTGACAAATTGTTTCATCTCCTCTGGGCCTTAAATTATTTTCTCTGAAGTGAAAAGTCACTGGATATTTCCAGAGACTCTTGGGGTCATCATTTGGTTTCTCGGAACTCTGAGTGGTTCCAGTCTCTCCCACCCTCTGCCCGCAGCCTGTCTCCGAGGACTCGCTCTTGACACTCCAACTCCCCTGCAGCTCTGCTGTAATTCCCAGAGTCCAGGGTTGGCTTTGTACTGGGATGACTTTCATGGTCTGGATAGTTGGTTTTACATAGAAGAACTTAACAATGACAAGTCTTAAATTCTTTAATAAAATCTTGCTGCAGATATATAAAGGTGGTTATTTCTATCTTATCATGATAATCAGTTCTTAATGTCTGGGGTGTCTCCCCTCTTGATCCTTCTTCTTGGATCATTTTTACCAGGGGCCAGGATGTTCTATGCTAGTTTTGCTTCACGCATAGAACCTTAGGACCTTAGGACCACAGTCCTGAAATCCCAGCTGTTTAAGAGGCTGAGGCAGGAGGATCACAAGTCTGAAGCCACGGAGCAGGTTCAAGGCCAGCCTGGGCAATTTACAGAGACCCAGTCTCAAAGCAGAGGTAAAAAGAAGGTTGGCACTGTGGCTAGCAGGGGAGCAGGTTGGCCATAGCCAGGGATAGTCGGGATCTTCTGGGCTAGCCTCCTCTTCCCAGCATTCTCTGTGTCCCTTGCTCCTCCCTAGCATTTGCATAACCCAGTTTAACAACCTGCTGTCTTTCTTCCTGTTTTGGCACCCACCATCCCCTCTTTATTCTCTGTTAAAGTAATAAGGGTATGTTCCGTTGCACTTGCCTAAGAGTCTTGTACTGAGCTTGGGTTTCCCGCCATCTGGGTCTGGCACAGTTGCAACTTCCCTTTGATGTTGTAATGCCTTTTCATTGAACTCGAGTGTGGCGTTTATATGGCTTGTTTGCTTTAATTTTTTCTCCTAAGACATGCACATTTCTTTTCTTGAGCTTATTTTGCTGTTTTGTGCTGTTACTTTTAATTGCTTCTGACTAGGGATTGGGGCTGAGGGTGAGATCTGGCTTGAGTTTGCCTCTTTTTGGTATTACTCACACACTGCCCCCCCTCAAAGTCCCACATTCTTAGGAACTCTTAGGTGTCTCTCTCTCTCTCTCTCTCTCTCTCTCTCTCTCTCTCTCTCTCTCTCTCTCTCTCTCTCAATCTGACAACCCGTTCCTGTGAGGCCACTGATGCCGTATGCAGAGGACGTCAGTAGGAGATGCTCAGGATCCCAGCCCTGCGCAGTCATGAGCCTGGCCATCTGGAACTCGCCTCTTACTCAATGAAATGGAGTAAACATTGTCCATTATGAAATCCACCACGCAGGCTGCCAGAGACGAATGGGATCCCACCCAAAGCCAATCGCTGCTCTGACAGGGAAGTTGGCTAGTGCTGCCTGAGACTACTCCAGCCTCCCCCGTCCCTGATGTCACAATTCAGAGGCTGCTGCCTGCCTGGGAAGTTGTAGAAAGCTCTACAGGTTTCCTCTGTGTGTCCTACAGGGCTCCCTGAGCCAGATCCTTGTCTGATGGCATTCCTGAAAAAATACCTCCTCCCCATTCTGGTGCTCTTCCTGGGCTACTACTATTCTACAATAGAAGAGTTCAGACCTGGTGAGTACCAATGTGTCTCTTTCGGAGGAACAGGCTTAAAACAGAGGGGTGCTGGAATGTTCCTGAGGATCTAACTGAGTCACTGCGGAGGAGGGAGCCCTAATGTGGGTCTGTAACTCTGTGCCCTCCAGCTACAAGCTATGGGCAAGAAGGGATAGAGAAGAGTAAGCCACACAGCCAAGTAGGCCTTGCTTTGCTTGGCACCCAGCTTGGAAAGCAATTTCAGACCTACAGAAGTGAGACCCGCAGCTCAACTGAAGATATCTGTGTTTCATAGAGAGACCGATATCTGAGAGGTCAAAATGAAAAAATCAAAAGGTTTATGAAGTTGATGACCAAGCAGAAGGGGCTGAAATCTCTGTGAACACATTTGGCAATGCCTTTTTAAATTCCCTTTCAATTTAACAAAATTGAAAATCATGCTGAAAGTGTCAAACTCGGGCATTTTAGCCAAACTCTGACCTTTCTGGCCTTGTCTCTGTGCTGTCTGCACATGGAGGTTTTTCAGAAGAATGGCAGGAAGATTCGGTTCTGGACATCCAGGCCAAACCCAACTGAAGCGCCTGTTTATGAACAACTCCAAGTGTTGCTTCAGTTGCTTCAGACAATGTGAGGCAAACTGATCTGGGCTCACTGCCTTTCAGTATGGACAGTGAAACAAGGCTTTTGGGGGTACTCACAGCCTTTGTGGTTCCCAGAAATGCTCCAAGGGAAGAAAGTGATTGTCACGGGGGCCAGCAAAGGGATCGGAAGAGAAATGGCCTATCACCTGTCGCAAATGGGAGCCCATGTGGTGCTGACCGCGAGGTCAGAGGAAGGTCTCCAGAAGGTGAGCTTTCTGTACCCACATAAGTAAGTGCGCCCTCCTGTGCCCAGCTTTAGTCTTGCACAGATACACCAAGGCTTGTCCTCCTCCCTTATGGCTTGTTCTCTGATATACAGGCACAGATACTGACAGGAATATAGGACTGCTGCTTTTAAGCATACATACACACGTGTGCGTGCATTTACACTTGCATGCATGCGCACACGCGCATGCACAAACACACACACACACACACGCATGCATGCATGTGCACAGTGATAGCCACAGAGTTCTCTGGCTGTGTATGTTCACAGTCATACCTGTTCACACACATTCCTCACGGACCTATGCAGATGCATGCATTCGGGGACTGAGATTCCTGTACCTGTTCATGCAATCACGTTGTCATGCCCCATAGACTCACAAACTTGAAAGTTCTAGGTCATACCCACATTCACAAGCCCCACTCCATCTCCATAGAAACCTGCACCCACGCCCATAACGCATTTTGAAACATCTGTTCATAAACTCTGCAGAGATGAATCATGGACTCAAGCTCTAACACAATAATGATTTATCCTTTTAAGATATGTCAGAGAACAATGATCATCTAAGAATATTTAAGAACTCCCCCCCCCCCCCCCGAATGCACGCACGCACACACACGGCTTCTTCTCTAAGCAGCTCTGAAAGCAAACTCTCATTTAAGCCCCAGTTACTCCAAAACTACACATGAAAGCCCACAGCCAAGATGGCCACCATTTCTGCTGTGTCTCTGTAGGTGGTGTCTCGCTGCCTTGAACTCGGAGCAGCCTCTGCCCACTATGTGGCTGGCACCATGGAAGACATGACATTTGCAGAGCAGTTTGTCCTCAAAGCAGGAAAGCTCATGGGTAAGACTCCCCCCTTCCCTTTTCCTCCTCTAGTCTCAGAGCGTTTCAGGAGTGGGAAAGGAACAAGATAGACCCTGAGTGGTCTCTCTCAACCCAGGCATCTCTCTGCAGGTGGATTGGACATGCTTATTCTCAACCACATCACTTACACCCCTGTGGGTTTCTTCCGCGATGATATCCACTCTGTGCGCAAAGCCTTGGAGGTCAACTTCATCAGCTACGTGGTCCTGAGTGCCGCCGCCTTGCCCATGCTGAAGCAGAGCAGTGGCAGCATTGTTGTGGTCTCCTCCGTAGCTGGTGAGTGCATCGGGGGCAAGGAGGGCAAGGGTAGACACTGAGAATGAAATAACGCCGGGATTATACTAGGCTCTGTGACAAGGCAAGGTGATATTATGCAAAATCCAATAGAACACAAACAGGTTCACTTGTGAGGGACTGGGGGTGTAAACTCAGCGAGGGACACAGATGTTGAAGAAAAGAGACACAGAGGAACGAGTGGCCCCCAAAGTAAGGATTGGTCAAAGTAGGACTACAAAATCCCTGAGAGGAACCAACAAAAGCAGCAGTCCAGGATGCCCAAGGGAAATCTGATGTGTGAGTCAGGTCTGGGAGAGGACAGGGACAGGAAGAGCCCCTAGGGCACAGCAGTCCTGTCTCTTCATAAGAGAGACCTGGCCATATTGGATGGGAAAGACACAGGGTGGTGAGGTCAGTGGAGACAAAACCGAAGTAAGAATAAAACACCTTCAGGACATACGGTGAGATGGTTAGCTAGGGAAAAACGAACTGAAGGCTAACTATGGAGAGGAAAATTGTTCAAGAACAGTGGTTTCCCAACCTTCCTAATCTGCGACCCTTTAATACAGTTCCTCATGTTGTGGTGACCCCCCAACCATAAAATTATTTTGTTGTTACTTCGCAACTGTACTTTTGCTACTGCTATGAACATCAATGTAATTATTTGATGTGCAGAATATCTGATATCGTGTGGCACAGGACTGAGGGTGCTTGCCCAGCATGCACCAGCCTTGGTGTTAGTCCCCAGTACTGTGGGGAGAGGGCTGGGGTATCAGTGTATGCTGAGTACATTCTTCTAAATCTCAATCTGTAGCATTAAAAATAAAATTTAGTCTGAGCTTGGTGACACACGCCTTTAATCCTACCACTTGTGAGGCAGAGGTAGGTGGGTCTCTGTGAACTCAGGGACAGCCTGGTCTACAAAAGGAGTTCTAGGCCAGTCTAGTCTATATACTAAGACCCTGTCTCAAAATAAAGGGTAATATTTAAACAGGTTAAGAAATATGTGCAAAGAAATGATCTCATGGATAGAGAGAGCATTGTGGCATGGAGGGAGGTCCCCAACGTTTTGCCTGGTGGCAGCATCCTACGGCATCACTGAGAGTCTCCAGAGGTGAGGATTCCTCCTGAATTCAGGGAAGAAGTCCTACATGTTTGTTGATGAGTAAAGGTGTGGTTGAAAGGTCAGAACACAGAGATATAAACCAGCCTTATAAACGTAGTTCTTCGGATATAGAAAACAAATGAGCCAGGAGACTATGGGCTGTTAAAATAGTTCACGAATGTCAGTCCCCCTTGAAATGAATAAGGCCGTTCGTCGGTGTGGTAAAGCAACCTCCTTTCTGGCCCAGGGGAGGCCTGCCTGCTGACTGGATAAAGGGACAGTGTGTCTGTGTGATTGATATGCACCCCTGTGCCTCCAACCAGCATAGAGGCAGGCCCCTCCTCGCCCAAAGACATGCTGGGCTGAAAGCAAAGGGGAGCTTCCAGATGCATACTGAGTGGGAGGGTGCTGGGCACATCCCCAGCGAGTCCTTTGCACTGGCCAAGGTCCGCCGCCCCATACATCGGTCATGGTGTGGGTGGCTCTAATGATTCCTGATTCCGGTCGTGAATGGAGACATACAGTCCAAGCAAAAGCTGCTTCACCTTTGCCTAGAGAACGTAACTTTTACAATGTATATCATCTTAATGTGCTTGGAAGGAGCAAGGATCACTGTAGACCCTAAGGGTCTGATGGAATTCTGACAACCGATGTTTCTGTACATCACAGGCACATGCAGAGTGACACTTAGTAACTCCCAGGGGCTCTAGGAGGTAGAAATAGGGTTGTGCAGTGCTCCCTGTGTCTGTCATCTGTACAGCCCAGAGTTCAGCCTTCTTGCTTTAAATCACATCTCTGAATTTACAAACTAACTTCTCACCCTCACAGAAGAGCATTGTGTTCCATGGTGTGCATGTGTGTAGTGCGTATGTAATGTACGAGTGTATGCTTGCCAGAGGCTGACATCAGGTGCCTTCTCCAATCCCTCCCCACCTTCCTTTTAGGAGTCAGGGTCTCTCACAAGAACCTGGAGCTCACTGATTTGGTGAGACTGGCTGGCCAACAAGCCCCAGGGGTCTGCTGTCTCCTCCTCTACAGTGTTGGGGTTTATAAATGTATGCTCGGCTTTTTTTGATGTTGTGGTGGGGGCCTGCACTCAGGGTCTCATGCTTAAATGGCAAGCATGCGAACTGACAGAGCCATCTCCCAGCCCTGGTGTCTTCTTCTAAGACATCAGGGAGTGTGTTCAGTTATCTTTACTTCTGAAACTCTGAAACTCACAAACATCTCATTAAAGAGCAAACTGACCCTGAGGTCAGAAGAAGGAATATACTGAGTTAGAGTTGTAATTACTTCCAGTGCGTTTGGTTTTCTCGCTGAGTAACAACACGGAGCAGTCGTTTTCCTAATGCATTTCTGGGCATTACTTCACAGTGCACTTCTTTCTTTGGGCTTGGCTGTGTCCTCAGTCCTCTCAGAGGTGGTGCTGGTGCACCCCCAGCTCAGCACGGTTTCTGGCCCTACTGAACAAGTTCTTGTCTTTATCACAGACTGTTACGTTAATCAGTCTCTCCTTCTCCCACCATGGTCTCTTAAAACCTAAGTATAGCTCCTCTAACTGAGGTCCAGATTTACCATGCCTTAAGCAAATCTAAACTCATTTTCTACTATGAACAGCCTGGGGCAGGCAGCCAAGGCCGGGAGGGTAGTCCTTACCCCATGAAGCTATACAGCAACCAGCCGAGTCGGTACTACCAATTCTGTGGTGTTACGTTCATCTCCATGTCCAAGAAGGCTTGCTGTTATGTCTGAATTCTAGCTACAGATAATGAAGGACACATTCTGAAATCTGTAACCCATCGGCCACAGCAGGCTGCAGATGGGATCTGGTCAATATTCAACCAAGTATCAGGGTTTCTCTTTCTACAGAAGAACACAAATTTTGCTGAATCACTCCCTCCCACATAACCCATGCCAGGAAACAGATAAGAGCAGAAGAAAATGATTCAAGCATGCCTGTAAATTCCAGCACCCAAGACACTGAGTCAGGAGGATTGCCACGAGTTCCAGGCCATTCTTGGTTACAGACTGAAACTTGGTCTCGAAAAAAAATTAAAAAAAGGAAGAAATGGAAGGGAAAGGAAGGGAAAAGAAGAGAAAAGAAAAGAAAGGCTACAAGAAAATGTCCTCCCAAACCCATTCTATTATAGTCAAGGCTACCACATGAGTGAATTCCCACCTCGCCACAAAACATGATGAAGAGGACAGGCAGGAAGGAGGAGGAATGGAAAAAGCATGCCCAGCTGGTATTTCTGAAACTGAGAGCTAGTACCTAAATTTTACTTTAAAAAAATCACTGGCTTTGAAGAAAACACTAGAAAATATGTGGGAAAAGTCTATCTGTCCTTGGATAAAGTGACTACTCTATGTTTTGTTCTAGAAGGTAAAACTGACTCCACTTTTGAGTCCCCTGGTTCTGTGGGCTCCATAACCATGACCCATTGTGCCAATCACATGCATGGCGCAGGAACTGGTTCTGTGGGCTCCATAACCATGACCCATTGTGCCAATCACATGCATGGCGCAGGAACTGGCATCTGTGCCGCTTTCCAAGTCCTCCTTAATGTGTGGTCTCTCTGAGGAGTCAGGGACAAGTCCATCATCCCTCCCTCCATCCTTTGCTCCGCTCCCTAAATCTGTCTACACCCATGTCACGGTCTACCCCATGTATGTCACGGTCTACCCCATGTATGTCACAGTCTACCCCATGTATGTCACAGTCTACCCCATGTCACGGTCTCCACCATGTATGTCACAGTCTACCCCATGTATGTCACAGTCTACCTCATGTATGTCACGGTCTACCCCATGTATGTCATAGTCTACCCCATGTATGTCACAGTCTACCCCATGTATGTCATAGTCTACCCCATGTTTGTCACGGTCTACCTCATGTATGTCACAGTCTACCCCATGTAACGGTCTACCCCATGTATGTCACAGTCTACCCCATGTCATGGTCTACCCCATGTCACGGTCTACCTCATGTATGTCACAGTCTACCCCATGTATGTCACGGTCTACCTCATGTATGTCACAGTCTACCCCATGTATGTCACGGTCTACCCCATGTATGTCACAGTCTACTCCATGTCACGGTCTACCCCATGTATGTCACGATCTACCCCATGTCACGGTCTACCCCCAAGTCACAGATAGTCTTTTTTTAGTTGTTTTATTGAGCTCTGCACTTTTCTCTGCTCCCCTCTCTTCTTCTCCCCTCCCCTTCTGTCCTCTCCCATGGTCCCCATGCTCCCAATTTACTCAGGAGGTCTAGTCTTTTTCTACTTCCCACGCAGATTAGATCTATATATGTCTCTCTTTGGGACCTCTTTTTGTCTAGGTTCTCTGGGATTGTGATTTATAGGCTGTAGTGAGGGGCTGCGGGCAGGCTTGCTTTTCATCCCACCTGGGCTCCCGCATGGCTAGCTTAGCCCCGGAAATAACAACACACAAATTGTATTCATTTAAACACTGTCTGGCCCATTATCTCTAGAGAGTTAGTTACTAACTAACTCTCACATCTTGATTAACCCATTTCTAATAATCTGTGTAGCACCATGAGGTGGTGGCTTACCGGGAAAGATTCAGCATGTCTGACCTGGTGGCTGGCTCCATGGCGTCTGCCTCATTTTCCTCTTCCCAGCATTCTGTTTTGTTTACTCCTCCTACCTAATTTTCTGTCCTATCAAAGGACCAAGGCAGTCTCTTTATTAACCAATGAAAATAACACATAGACAGAAGGTCCATCTACATCAATAGGCTATTTTGTTTTATTTTGTTTTATGTCTAAAAGCCACTTATGAATGAGTACATGTGATATTTATCTTTCTGGGTCTGGGTCACCTCAGTCAATATGTTTTTTTTTCTAGATCCAACCATTTGCCCACAAATTTCAAGATGTCATTATTTTTTTCCACTGTGTAGTACTCCATTGTGTAAATGTACCACATCTTCTTTATCCATTGTTTGGTCAAGGGGCATTTAGGTTGTTTCCAGGTTCTGGTTATGACAAATAATGGTGCTATGAACAAAGCTGAGCACATGTCCTTGTGGTATAATTGAGTGTCCTTTGGGTATATACCCAAAAGTAGTATTGCTGGGTCTTAAGGTAGGTTGTTTCCTAATTTTCTGAGAAATCATCATACTGATTTCCAAAGTGGCTGTACCAGTTTGCACTCCCACCAGCAATGCAGAAGTGTTCCCTTTTCCCCACAACCTGTCCAGCATAAGTTGTCATCAGTGTTTTTGATCTTGGCCATTCTTTCAGGTGTAAGATGAAATCTCAGAGTTGTTTTTGATTTGCATTTCTCTGATGACTAAGGATGTTGAGCATTTCCTTAAGTGTCTTTCCACCATTTTAGATTCCTCTGTTGAGAGTTCTCTGTTTAGGTCTGCACTCCATTGTTTATTGGAATATTTGTTCTTTAATAACCAATGTCTTGAGTTCTTTGTATATTTTGGAGATCAGCCCTCTGTTCAGTATGGGGTTGGTAAAGATCTTTTCCCATTCTGTAGGCTGCCGTTTTGTCTTGTTGACTGTGTCCTTTGCTTTACAGAAGCTTCTCAGTTTCAGGAGGTCCCATTCACAGGCAGTCTTTTTAGTGCACCAGAGAAATTTAAACAAATCCTCTGTCTTCACTCCATTCTGAAAGGTTACCTTTGGAAGTTGTGTTCTATCTCTCTCTCCTTTCCTCCCTCCCTCCTTCTCTCTCTCCACCTCTTCCCATCCACAATATTTCAATATTACTAACCATAAAACAAAGAATAAGCACTTGAAAAGATATAAATGGACAGATACAAGTTATTCCATATCAAGAAAAACAAAGGAAGAGCTCAACTGAAACCAGCCGTGATAATAAAGACTGGGTTTCTTAGAACAAAATGAAAATACATTGAAAGAACATTGAACCTTGTCAGTGTCCTCTAAACACTTAGACCCTTCTTTCAAAGCTCCTTAACTGTTAGTTTTTTTAAAATTAACTTTTAATATATCTCTGGGTGGATGGATGGATGGATGGCTGGATGGATAGATGGTTGGATGGACAGATGGACGGATG
This sequence comes from Myodes glareolus, assembly GCF_982192425.1. Lineage (NCBI taxonomy): Eukaryota > Metazoa > Chordata > Mammalia > Rodentia > Cricetidae > Myodes > Myodes glareolus. The sequence continues at coordinate 2,130,858 of NC_142030.1, forward strand.
GATGATCCTATCCAAATACATTTGTTCTCTGACTTATTCGACTATCCACAGAGATTTCAGCAGTGTTTTAATTTAGTTATGCAGTACTTCAGGCACACTGTCAAGGTTAAATATTCCCCCACGTCAGTACATTAGTGAAAATGAAATCACTTGTTGGACTGTAACTTTTGAGTCAGCTGAGAGCTGCCTGTGTGGTCTAAGCCGAGCTCAAAAATTTAACATTATAGGGAGGGAAGGACAAAACAGGTTCCTCAGCTAGCAGGACTCAGAATCTCCATAATGTTTTGCATAGAGACAAGAATATACAGATGCTGATCTCATGCAGTTCTGCTACTGTGGCGTCCAGAAAGGAAGCCACTCCTCAGTGTGATACTGTAGCTCAGGAAGGTGGTAGGGATCCAAGGGGAGATGTGAAAGGCTGTGGGCACCAGAGTAGGAAGTCATATGCACCCCTCACCCAACTAGTTCTGATTGCTCTAAGAAAATGTTCCCACATACCTTTCAATCCAATAAACCCAGAAACAGTTGTCAAGATGAGTGGAAGCATTTATGGTGTATTCTGGAGATGGAGTGTTACGGGGGTTAGAAAGCATGTGTGCAGTAGCTAGAGCATCTGCAGGGCTTTGAAGAATGCCAAGGAGGTCAGAGTGAAATTCTCTGAGGACCTAAAGGCTCCAGGAGTCACTGGAGATAGATTTTAAGGCACTGCACGTGGGCGAGACCTGAAAGACTGAGGCAGTACCCCTTGAATTTTGACTCGTGTCACATCCGCCCCTGAAAGGAGACAGGGAGATCTGAAATCAGAAAGTCTCTCTGATGAGAATAGCAACAATGTTTGCAGGTTAAGGACAACATGTTATCCATGGTGACTGCTTCAAATTTTCCCTTTACAAGGCTGGGTGGCCTGGCGTGGTGACACATTCCTGCAATCGCAGACCTTGGGAGGTGGAGGCAGGGTGTGTTCTCTGCTCTGTAACACTGTGAGTTCCAAGGTCAAAACAAAGGAAAAGTATTAAGGAGCTGCAGCCCTCAAAGCTGCCTCACTGCTGGCCGTGACTTTATACAAAGTCACTTACTTCTAGGTGAAAACATCAACCTCCTTGTCAGGGGTGAGGGGCGCAACGGTGCTGCCAGCAAAGACATCTTATTGGAGGCACACAAATAGAATGCTAAGTCCTAAAGACAGATGATGCTGTGCCTAAATTAGACTCAACAACAGATGTGTATTTATTTTGTTTAAAATCTGGCTCCTGAATTTCTCAACAAAACGTATGCTGCAAAATAAGACTGTCCTCAAAAAGGGAGCACAGAGGGAAACAAGTAAATGCGGAGATGAGTTCCTCATGAAAGATTAAGACTAGAAGGCAAGAGCAGCAGGAAAAGCGATGCACTGACATCTAAAGTTATGTCAATGGTAGAAGAGTCATGGTACACACACAGGGAGAACGAAGGCTGTGGTGAAGCTGTAAATGGAAGTTAGCGGTGGCCTTGAAGCCTCAGCACAATCCCACAATTGCAGGGCTCTGAAGAGACTGGCAGGACACCACAGCTCCAGTTGTCCTGACTGTCCAGATGCTCCAAAACAAACTTACTGCTTGCTTTGGCATTTTAAAAATTCTGGAAGGGTCACAGGTAGTAGCATTGACCTATAACCCTAGTACTCAGAAGGCTGAGGCAAGAGGACTGTGAGTTTGAGACCCTGGGAAAGACTGCGTGACTTTTGAAGTTTGAATTGTTTTATATTGCTGTTAACATGAGATCTTGGGGGTGAACAAGAAAGGAACGGTTATGGTTTAATAGAGATGTGTTTGTGTGTCAAGTTGACCTTGTCTCAAAAAAAAAAATCAGAAAACCAAAAATTACGGTTCAAGTCGTAACTCAGCAGAGTACTTTTCTTCTATTCAGAAAGTCCTGGGTTTGATCCCCAACACTGCACAGCATAGGTGTGGGCTGCATGTCTGTGAACTTAACCAGAGGATCAGAACTTCAAAGTCACTCTCTGCTGCACAGGGAGTATCAGGCCAGGCCCGCCTAGGCTAGAAACCGAGAGAGAGAGAGAGAGAGAGAGAGAGAGAGAGAGAGAGAGAGGAGAGCCTGTGCCTGCCCAGGCCAGTCTAGCCAAAAACGGAGAGAAGGGGGGGGGGCTGTGCCTGAACTAATGATTAGTTTTTGATAGATTTGCAGTTCTCATCTGAGTGGAATATGTGATAAGTGGAGCAATGGTCCACTTAAATGGAACATTTGAGGTCATCTGTATGCATTACCAAACTGCTTTAGAATGACAGAAGACTGGGCATTTAAAATAGAAAAGAATAAAGCCCAATGATGAACAATAACATAACAAGAAAAAATGGATCCTAGTCTATTACATGCCACAGAAAACAATGAGTTCATGATTACATAATCACATGAATAAACAAATGGAGAGAGGAGGCGTCTCCCCCACATAATGGAAGGCCAAATGATAAACACAAAAGGCAAGAAGGACACTGGAGAGTCTCCAGTTAGCAACCATTATGGTAATCATTCACCAAGGACACATTAATGAATGTTAAAACCAAAGGGTGAAGGTTTAATAACAAACAGAATTTGCATTAGTCTCAAAGTGCTACCAACTTACAACAACAACAAAAAAAGACAATGAAGTCAGTTGTCCAAAGAACTTGAAAAGTTACTTCCCCAAAGAAGATATTCAAATGTCCAATAGAAACATGCAAAGATATTCAACATCTCTAATCACTAGTGAAACCCCAAGTATAAGGAGGCACCAGCCCATACTCATTAGCATGTTGCTATCACTGTCACGACAGGCAAGGAGGAAGGAAGGAAGGAAGGCAGAAAGAAAAAGAAGGAGAGGAAGAAGAAGAAGAAAAGGATAAGGGAAGAGAAATGCGGAAAAATTGGAAGCTCTGTATAACAGTCATGGAAACGTAAAATGGTACAGCTGTGTGGAGGGAGAAAACACAGCCACTCCTCAGAACATTTAGAAATAGCATTGCCGCGCAATCAAGCAGCTCTCCTTGTGGGTAGATACCCAGGGTTAGCATCCGTCGTAGAGAGAGATTTGAAAACAGCTAAAACACAAGAGCAGCCCAAGCATCCACAGACCGATGAGAACATGATGAAACGGGGATGGTGTGCGGTCCTAACCTGGAGGAAATCCTGACATACACAATGAGAAATCAGGTACTGAAACTAGACGAGTGGCAGCCAGGCTTAGGAGAGGGAGAAAACGGGAGTTATTGTTTAATGGGTGCAAAGTTCAGTTTCAGCATAAACAGTTCTGGAGATGATAGTGAAGCTGTTGCACAACATAAATGTGCCCTGATTCCACTGAACAGTGGTTTAAGGATCGTTAATACACTTTTGAAAAAAATCCACTTAACATAATTACTGATTGCAAGGGGAAAAGAGCAATTCTATGCTAGAGAAACCTCAGTGTTCATCGTGAGTCCAATGACTCCTGCTTAACATCACCAGCCACAGAACGGACCAGAACCACGTAGAAATCTAGTGGGATGGGATGTGAAGAACATAGAATTACTCCTTTACTCCTGAGACTACCAGAACTGCATAGTTCAAATCAAATCACTGCCAGAATATTCAAATCCAAATGGCAGGGCAATCACCAGAAGTGTGGTGGCATATGTTTAATGACCAGCTTCCCAGAAAGGAAAAAATAATTAACAACCTGATTGGTGGCATTTCTATATTGTCAAATAGTCCCATGATTGACATAGCCTGACATCATCTTGCTTGCAAAATTTGTAAACACTGAGCCATAAGTTCTTCTTACCTGGCAAAAGCCAGGCACAGAATATCAGCTGGTACAGGATAAGTACCATGAACTTCAAAGGACAGTCAAGAATTGTTTCAAATAGAAGTGGACTGAGCAATCCCAGCATGCAATAGAACTCATGGTCTTTGGGATGTTTTTGCTCTGAAAGATATGGTGGAATCAAGCGTTGGCACCCCATGGGGGTCTGTGGACTATATACCAAGAACCCATTAGCATTCTGAAATGGGTTGGATGGTGGCCCCTAGAAAGACATCCATATTCTAACTCTATGAACCTATGGATATGACCTTATTTAGAAGGATCTTTGCAGGTTTAACTGAATGAAGGCTCTCAAGCTGGAATGACCCTGGATAACCCACATGAGCACTTAATCCAATCATAAGCACCCCATAAGAGACAGAGGACAAAAGGAAAGAGGGGCCACATGAATACATACCCTCAGAGACCAGAGCAGAGGCTCCACCAGCAATACTGACATCTAGGAAGGATTCTCTCTTGGAGCTTTTGAAGGGATCATGGTCTTCTCGACTCACTATTTTCACACGTCTCCAATTCACAACTGTGTGAATAAAGCTTTGCTATCTTAAGCTCCCCTCTTCGTCACTAGTTCTTACAGAAGCCCTGAGAATTGAATGAATGATTTCCTTCGTTGTTATGCTCATATTGTGACCAAGTAGGAAGATGTGAACACTGGCATATTCTAGGTGGTAGAACATGGGGTCAGCACTGACCTCAGTTGTAGGAAATGCTCTCAAAAGGCTCATGGGAGCCATGTGTGGTGGGACATGCCTGTCATTCTAGCAGTTGGAAGTAAAGAAGGGGAGTCAGAAGTTCAAGAGGTCACCCCCAGTACAGAATAGTTTGAAGTCAGTGTGAACTGTATAAGAGGAGGCTGGGGGAAAAGCAATCCCTTTTGTATACAATGTTTCGACTTTGCGAAAAGTTGGACATTATTTTAAAAGGAAAAAGTATTCTCCATCCTAGGAACCCAGTAAGGTGGAGGAAGTGTGGGAGTGGAGTCTTTGGGGGTTTACTTTGGGGCTTTTTGGTGAAGCCTCTGGCAAACACTCCCACACATCCCCAGTGGTTCGCAGGCGAACTTCCATCTGACCTCTCCAGTCTTCCATAACCAAATGCTTTGCTGTTTAGGAGATGTGATCACAGGTTTCAGAGTGCATAATAGCTGAAACAAAACTTTAAAAATAACTTAAAGTTAAACTAGTAAGTTTTCATCAAATAGTTTTGAGGTTAAAAAAAATCCAAAAAGATAATTTAAAGTTTCAGAAGGGCACACAGTTGAATGCAGATCTGCTCAAGGTCAGGAAACAAGAACAAAACGGTCCAATTTTTACTATTTGATGCACTTTTCTTGCTAGAATTGGTTGATAGCCAAAGCTGATTAATTCCTTGTACCCATCTTTGCTCTCAGTCTCCTGATATAATGCCTTGCTGGATTTTCAGATGACTTCAATTTCAAGGGCAAATTTTTAACTGCTGTAGCTGAATGCTCAGAAAGAAAAAGTTATAATAAATTAAAAAGCTTCATTCCTGCCCTTCTTCAGGCTTTAAGAGGAACCCAGGCAAATGAATCACAATCAGTTGCTCAGTCACTGGTTGAGCAAGCTCCTGCTTGATGTCTATCGTATTTCCATGGCCTGAGCGAGAAATCTGCCTAGAACCTGCAGTCCAAGCCCCTCTTTGACCTCTGGTGTTCAGCTAACAAGCCTGTGTGCACAGCTGCCGAGCCTGTTTGCCAGCTCGCTCACACTGACTGTTCGCAGTGACTGGAACCTAGGGTTTGGGGGACAGATCTAATCACAGGCATTCTGTCCCATTTACATCTGCACTCAGACATGTCAGGCTTCTTGTCCTATATTTTGCTTCAGAAAATATGGTCACCACAGCTCTCTTTGTGTCTAAATCTTCCTGGAAAAAAAAAACCACTGCATGTGTGTGTAGGTGTGCGTAAGTGTGTTCTGCTGAGGTTTTTTTGTTTGTTTGTTTGTTTGTTTTTTGCTTTGTTTTGTTTTGTCAGGTTTTGGTTTTGGTTTTGTTTTGTTTTGTTTTGTTTTGCTTTGATTTTCAAGACAGGGTTTCTTTATATAACAGCCCTGGCTGTTCTGTAACTTACTTTGTAGACCAGGCTGGCCTCATACTCACAAAGATCTGCCTGACTCTGCCTCCTGAGTGTAGGGATTAAAGGTGTGCGCCACCACCCACGAACCAACAAACACGCTTATTCTGTTATTCTGTCAACCAAAACTTGACCTTGAACAAACTGCTCAAAGTCTTCTCAGATCCTCACTACTGCTGCCTGGAGGACCAGTCTCCAGCAGCACAAGGTTCAAACGAAAACCACGGAGTTGACCAATACTAAACTTTTTATCTGAGGGAAAAAGATACTCACACACTCCCTTGATGGTTTCCTTCTTTATTCTCTATTCTTCTCTGTTCTTTTTCGCGTTCTTTCTGTGTTCTTTCTACTGTATACTTTTTTTCTACAACTTATACACCCCAACAAAGTTTTTTTGGGCAATATAGGAATTACAATGTGGTTACATTCTGTTTTTCAAGTGAATGATTACAGTGATTTAAAAATAGCTTCATGTTTTCCATATCTCTTACATGATTAAACATTTTACGTATTATAGGTGAAAAACAAATTATCCCAAGAACCCACATATATTCATACCCAAGAAACTTGTTATAGATTAACTGTGTGGGCAACAGGTGTTCTTCTCAGTCAGGTCTTTTACTGGCAGGCTGCATTTTGCAGTTACAAAGGGCCAGTTACTTTATTACTTATCTTGAAAGGTAATCTTATAAGGAATCTTCAAGGAATCAGAAACCTAAGCTTTTATACATGAAAAAGAACCAGTTAGCTCTACTTTAAATCTTGAGGGTACGTACCCACTCACCAATAGCCTTTTATATCAGGAGACTGAGAGCAAAGATGGGTACAAGGAATTAATCACCTTTGGCTATCAACCAGTCAAAGCAAGAAAAGTGCATCAAATAGTAAAAATTGGACTGTTTTGTTCTTGTTTCCTGACCTTGAGCAGATCTGCATTCAACTGTGTGTCCTTCTGAAACTTTAAATTGTCTTTTTGGATTTTTTTTAACCTCAAAACTATTTGATAAAAACTTATTAGTCTAACTTTAAGTTATTTTTAAAGCTTTGTTTCAGCTATTATGCACTCTGAAACCTGTGATCACATCTCCTAACGTTAAGGTTAAAAGAAATTAAACCAGCTGGGCTACTGGGACTCAGTTATTTTTCTTAATCATTAACCTAAGCCACAGTCTAAAGAGCTCCTCAGTAGACACTTATGTGTCCTAGCTGTGTGACACTTCCTTGTGTTTGTTTTTATCACCAAAACTCTATTTAAACTAATATGATTTATAATCAATTATACAGTAGAACATAAGAATAAATCATCTTCATCGTGATCTGCAGGTAGACACACCCAGGGGAATCTCCCCACACCCATTCACACCCTGCCAGATACCAGAGAAAGTTGGCAGCGACAAACATGTAAAGGCACAGCAGAGGCAGAAGACACGCTGGGCTCTGTGGTCTCAGGGCCTTGCCTGTCTGAGATTGCCTGTTAGACAGTTTCCTCTCAGTGGGCGGATACCTTGAACTTCAGTTGCTACCTGCTGCTCCTCTGGCAGGGCCCCAAGCACTCACTGGGACACTGTCCCAAGCCTCTTAGAATGAGCGCTTCACATATCACCTCTTTTAATGAGGTTCTGGTTCTGGCAAGGTTTTGTTCGGCAGTTAGACAAGAATCTTCTATGGGGTGTCATTGGGAATGATGTGACCCTTCCCCCTACTGCTGCGCAACGCCGTTCTGTGGGAGCCTGTCCTTCCCGGGACACGCGTGACCTGGTGACTTTGATATGATAGAGGTCTTTCTCTGACCGCTCCGTGTCTCACGAATAGTCTCACCTGGCTAGTAAAATGTCAAGACCTATGTAACTTAACTTTAGTAAATGTCTTTCCCACACAATGCTAAATGGTTTATGTGAGGAAACCTCGCCATCTGAATCTAGTAAAATATATTAAGACATTTCCAAAAGCTAGGAAGAGCAAAACTCCTTGGAAAATCCAGATTTTTTTTTTCATTTTCTTTTGGGATAGGGTCCTGTGTAACCCAGGGTATCCTCCCACTTGCTGTGTAGCTGAGGAGCCTGAACTCCTACGTGTGGGGTTGTTGCATGGTTGCCGTCGTATATGGTTTATATGGTGTATTACCTGGGATAGGAAACAAGTGTTAATTAAATGCCCAATGTGGTGAATGTGCTGGGGGCAGGGAGGTTCTCTTTTCTTTTTCCTGCTTTTGTGGTCTGCCCCAGCTTTTCTTGTATGAGCCTCTGGCTCACAACTGTTAACCGCAATTCCTACATCAACAATCTCTGGGGGGAAAAACAAAACAAAACTGAAAGCTCTGAAAAATCAAGAGTTTCCTCTCTGTAATTAAGTTGACCTGAAGTGAGACCTATTTATCTGTGTCTAAGTGCGACAATAATAACATTGGCTCCCCCAGGTACCTCCAGCCCCTCCAGGACATGGCAGGCAGAGGGGGCGGGGTCACAGCGTTCATAATCCTAGGCCAACTTTCACAGACTTATGCAACCATAGCTATCCTGCCCCCATCTCCACCCTCAGAACCCACCACAACTATGGTTCACAAACAAACTTCACTTCCTACAGAATGTCCAACACCACCCTCCCTCCAGAACATTCAAGAACCAGGGGAACTGAAGGCTTGAGCCCTGGGGTTAACTGGCTCCAACCTGATCCATGTGTGCATAGACTGAGTTTGAGAACTGTTTATGTTAAACAAATATCAAAGCGGGGGGGGGGCGTGAAACCCGAAAGGCAGAATGTGTTTATAATAGATGTCAATGACAGGTGAAGCCACAGTAGCCACAGCAGAGGGGAACCCCATGCATGCTTTTTGTCATATGGTCATAAATGTTCTGCAATTTTCACCGAATCTTGACCTTTGCTTAATATTTTTTTCTATATTTAAAGGCACCTTATGAACCAGATGGGATGGTTAGTGTTAATTGCTGTCTTGACAGAATCTAGAATGACCTGGGAGACGAGCGTGTCTGTGTGGGATTGACTGTATTGCTGTGGACTGTGGGTGGGAAACATTCCCTAGCAGGACTAGTATTCTGGACTGCAGCACCAGCATGCCTGTGTTCTTCTGTCTCTGATTCTTGACTCTGGATGCAATGTGACCAGCTCCCTCAAGTTCCTGTCACACTTCCTAACATGAGAGACTGTAATCCTAACTGGGAGCCAGAACACACCCCTGCCCCTTCGTGTGGCTTCTGTCCATTTCATCACAGGGACAGAAAAGCAAAACAAGATCCCGTTTGTGACACTGTGACTCCTTCAGGGAAACCTGGGCCGCTTCTGACCCCTTCCCTGCCTCTCTCCTTTCTCCTCGCCCTCTCTTTCCTCACTTTCTTCCTTTTCTCCTGAAAACCACTTAAGATACAACTCTGGGCACGTGAATATAACCTACAGCTTTTTAAAAGATGGGGCATGAGATGGAGGGAGTTTCATGAACAAACCAAAAACAGGCTCTGCATGGCTTCTTGTTTCTATAGCTCAGTCGATAACACTCAGGAATAAGCACATCAGTTGCCACAGTCTGTATCCTCATTACAACGAAGGGTGCTGTAGTAGTTGACAAGAGAATGTCCCCCAGAAGAAATGGCCCCCTGAAACTTGTGAGCAAAAACTTACCTGAGCAAGGGTCCTCAAAGATATAACTCAGATATCCAGATGAAATCATCTCAGATTCTCTGAGTGAGCCCTACAAGAGGTCTTGTAGAGACGTAGAAGAGGGAGGAATAAGAGGCACACAAGGAAAGTGAAAAACCCAGGATCAAGGTATCTATCTATAAGAGCATCTATGTGAGGGGCTGGACCAGACAAAGGACTCTCTCTCTCTGCTGGAGTCCACACCTGGGCTTTGGCCAACAAGCTGCGGGAGGAGGGACTATACCATCAGTTTTCAACCTATGGTGGGTCAACAACCCTTTCACAGGGGTAGCATATCAGATATTCACATTATGATTCATATCAGTAGCAAAATTACAGTCATGAAGTAGCCACAAAATAATGTTAAGTTTGGGGTCACCCCAGCATGAGGAACTGATTCAAGGGTTGCAGCATTAGGAAGGTTGAGACCCACTGGGTTATACTGTGGTTATATATGCTTGTGGCGACTGATTTGTTATGGTGCTCTGGGAAGCAAATCTACAGGGCCAAGAGTGACCAGCCTGTGTGTGACTTTGCCTGTCAATCTGAAACTGAAAATAATACTGGTTGTCATAAAGTTTGTCTGTTTGGGACTTGAACATCAGACCAAATAAAACGTCCCCCCACGACACGGGGTTGGAACTGTTTCTGACACACGATTCCTGGAAAATGTGGATATAAAGAACAGGGGCCCAGTAATGGCAATCTTAATAAAATCATAATGTTCATAATCATAAAAGAAAAATAGAGGCGACAGTAGAGGAAACATCATAGTGTAAGCGTGGCCCACGAGAAACAGATCTGAGTCGTTTGTTTTCACCGACCTTTCAACTTTGAACTATTCAGCCTTTGAACTTTAGAATGAGATATACAGGCTTAAAAAAAGTTGGCAGCTATTTAACCTCAGCCTCTGCAGCTGCCCTGCTCCACACCTCTGCCACCTGCAAGAGTGGCCCTTGCTGCCTGAACAGTGGTTCCCTCAGTCCTAGCCTTATATGACCTTTTAGCTCAAAACCAAGTGGCCGTAATTAGAATTCTCTGTCATTTATTTCAGTTTCTTGAAAGGGGCCATGGCATGAGTTTAAGCCGGTGTGCACATTGTCTGTGGCTGGACAGCCCTTTAAGACTAGGAGAGGGGTCTCTTTGAAGAATGTGCACACAGAAGGGCAAGGTGGTCGTGTCTCCAGCACCAGGCAGCTTTCCAAGGTTTGTGTCGGTCCTCCTGCCCTTCCTTCCACCAAGTGCACCTGCTCTCCTGAGTCAAGTGTCTCTTGAGACGGAAAATTCCTGCTTCTCTTTACTGTGCTATCTTACTTTCCACATATACTCTCTAATGTGGTTTGCATTAATTTATGACGGTGGCATTTTTCCACTCCTCTGAGTAACTAGCTATTTGTCCCAACATGATATTCTGAATAACTCATACATGTCTTGTTGATTTGAATACTAATTCTGTTGAAGACAACAGCATTCTCCGAGTGCCTTCTCGGAGTCAGAGTCTGTGCTAAGCATATTACGTGGCTATTTCAGCTCCATGATGGTATTATTCACAAACTGTAGCTAGGAAATGCCATGCTTGGGACTTATACCCATGTCACCTGTTCCCTAAAGTTCATATTTTAATCAAAAACTATTCCTATAAATATTTTGGATCTATTTTTGGCTTAAACATTAACTGAAATTATTGACGGAATTGAAATTCCAATGTAGGGCAGGCTTCACAAATGACCCAGTTCAAGCTGTGTCCCATGATCCTCTTGGCTCTGCTTGCCTCACCGTATGGTTTCCCACTCAACCGACAATGAGCTAGCTGCATCAATTGTAGCCCTATATGAATTCACAAAGTGTCCATCGGGAGACAAACAGGACCGCTACTCTCAGAAGCTTCCAGGAGGGAAAAGAACTTTCTGAGATGCTCAACAAAAAGTTCCTTGTCTCATTGGTCCAAACTGGGTCACATGCCCATTCCTGTAGCAGTCTGGGTAAAGGGGTGGAGCCACAGCGATGTCAGGTTTCTTCTCTCACGTGGTCTATCCAGAACAAGGTTTGAGTCCAGCTCTCAAGTGTTGAAAGTTAAAAACAATGGTGGGCTAAGCAAATGAGAAAGTTAAGTCAGGGCTGTCTGCTGGTGGTACGGAGCTAGTGAGGTCGCTCCAGGCCACCGTGTCTCCCCTGTGACTCAGCGCCGCCTTCTTCAATGTGTGCCTGCTACCTCACGGTCCAAGGAGCCATGGCTATCACAGCCACCTTCAGACACCTAAGGAGACAGAATGGAAGGCAGAGACTTCCTTCTGCCTCTGCTTACCTGTCCCTGTGTAGAACTGAGCGGCTCAGCAATAACGGGCTGAGAGGACTGTGAGGCATCCAGTTCACTCTGGATAACTGTGAGCCCAAGATAGGAATTGGCTTCCACTGCTATGAAAAAGGCATACTGAGAGATCGGCAGCAGCGCCCCGACCCGTAGAAACACGCATTTGTTAGAGGGTCTAGGACAGTAAGTGAAGCAAACTATCTGGCTGCTGTCACTCAGGACTAGCGCTTTTGCTGGCTGCTGTATGTCACATTCTGTCAGATGTCTATGACTGTTATAATTTTAGAAGAAAAAATGAGTACTTTTGAAGACACATCACATAATCCCGTGTCTCTGTACTATATCACTTTCTCTGGATTGCTGATTGTTCACGGTGATGCAGATACCAAGTGGCCAGATATATTTCAGCTGGGTTAACTGCTCACTAAGCAGAACAGTTAACCCTCTTTGGAGGAAAGAGAAAATTCGAGAGGACTCTGCAATGCATTGATCAATGATTCCAGGACACAAGGAAAAAGTGTTACACGTTCAAGAGAAGGGAAGCTGTCCGCAAAAATGGAATGGACCCTAAACTGGCTCAGCCTCCAGAACTAGCAGCCAAGGATTTCACAGTCTGTATATCAGTGTTCAGAAGTACACACATTCCCAGTTCACATCTGTTCTACCCACAGAGCATGTGAGAACTCACCCTATTATGTCTATGTTCGCCTCAGAAGACCGGAATGGTCTTGACTGATGTGATGGAAGCTTGGGTTTTGTGTAAAACTGAAACACAGGTGTTCTATCCCCACACGCAGAGAGAAAACAGGCCACTGAGCTGGCCCACTAGGAGCAGCACTGGAGACAGCAGCTGTAAGAACATATGGCTGTCTTGAAGCCCAGCTCACTGCCTCTCATTGCTTAGCATCTCTCTCCAGTGACGTCTGTCTCGCAGCTCAACCTGTACGCTATTGGTCCAGTCTCAGTTACCGCTCTATTGTGGGTGAAGAGACACCGTGACTAAGGCAACTCTCAAAATTAATTAATTAATTAACTAATTAATTAAATTAAAAGGCATTAAATTGGGAGTTTGCTCACAGTTTCAGATGGTTAGTCCATTATCATCATGGTGGGAGCAGGCAGGCATGGTGCTGGAGAAGCAGCTGAGAGTTTTACCCTAATCCTGAGGATTGGATGGGGTGGGGTGCAATGGGCCTGGTGTGGGCTTCTGAAACCTCAAAGCCCACCCCCTTCAACAACACTACTCCAACAAGGCCACACCTCCTAAACTTTTCAAGCATTTCACCAACTGAGAACTGAGCCTATGGGGAGGGGGTATTCTCATGCAAACCACCACACCTCCAAAAGCTTAATTTCTCTCCCTTCAGAAATGTAATGCCATGGGATAATTTAGGGTGTAGTGAGAAACTGAGACTCAGTGAGGAACGAGACCCCTCAGGGGTTGCCAGCCCCCCCAAGTCAAGCCCTGCACTGTCTGAGGACAAACTGGATCCTTATTAACAAACTTCTTTCTTTTGTCATTTAGGGAAAATAACCCAGCCTCTGTTTGCTCCCTACTCTGCAAGCAAGTTTGCTCTGGATGGGTTTTTTTCTTCCGTCAGAAAAGAATACGCAGTAGCCAAGGTCAATGTGTCCGTCACTCTCTGTGTCCTTGGCTTCATAGACACAGGTAAGGAAAGGAACAATGGCCTTAAATTGGTCCGCCAGCTTTACCATGTAGAAAAAGAAGGGTTTTTGTCCTTCTCAGAAGTACAGTGCATTAGAGACCACAGCTAGAAGCAGCAGGCCCGTTATTAAATGAGGCACTTCGATCACCGGCGGAGTCTAGTCCATTTGACCCTCCTTTCTGTTCTGAACAGCACACTCGGTGTATTCTACCCTGAGCTCCTTGTGCCTGCACAAACTCCCCATGGCCATTGTCAGTGAACAGAAGATACTAAACACCTGTGTCCTTTTCTCACGGACTCAGCAGTAAGGAGACATAGCTTCATGAGCCCCGCAACAATTAGTGCTCGTCAAAGAATCAAGACCATGAAGAAAGAAAGAAAGAAAGAAAGAAAGAAAGAAAGAAAGAAAGAAAGAAAGAAAGAAAGAAAGAAAACCTTCACAGACTAAGAAAAAAAATGGAGAAATTAGTACTGAGTGTGCTCCTGGACACAATCCCAGAGCATAAAGGAGAAACTAGATTAAAAAAAAAAACCCAGTGACATTGTGCTGGATCTGCAGCACTCATTTCTGGGCTATGCGTGATATTCAGGAAAGGTGAGGTACCTACAGGAACAGTGAGTTCGATATTTACACACTTATCTAGAACATGCATCTAGGACTGTGAGAAATGTCTGCTTCAGGAGTGATGGATGATCTGGGCTGGAGCTCCATTGTTAAGAGTGCTTGCCTAGTACTCGTGTGCCCCTGGGTGTGATTCCTAGCCCCGCATCACTGTGTGCGGTGGAACACACCTGTAATCCAGGCACTCAGGAGGTAGATCCAGGAGGGTCAGAAATTCAGAGTCATTCTCAACTATATATTGAGGTTCGAGGTCAGCCTGGACTATATGAGACCTCGTCAGAAAAAAAAAAAAAAAGTAATTAAGTAGTGAGGACAGAACTGGAAGTCAGATAGCGTGGAGAGACGAAGGGAGGAAAGGTGTGCCTGAAGGGCATGACCACGGAGGAAGACAGAATAATTCCTGCCAGCTCCCTCTCTGCAGCTGTGGTCAGGGCTGGGACAGAGCCAAAGCTTGGTCCCACTCTTCCCGTCTGGAAAGCGGTGGGTCACGATCTCCCCACATTCTCCTTTGACATCTACATTTTACACCAGCTCCTTCATCTCATTCTGCACCCCCCACGTTAATGTGTCACCCCAACCAAAGCACCCAGAGAAGAGCATCTGGACCCCCAAGCTGTCATCTCCACTGCCGCACTGGGCACTGACCCTTTGCCCACACTTGGCATATCCAGTTGACCAGGCGTCCCCTGGAGTGCCTGGAGGGCTCAGTCATGGGCACATGGTACCTAATAGCTAGGGGTCGAGGAGCCTCCATCACCTAAGCTGTGCTAACCCCGAATAACTCCAGTCTTTTCTGTGGTCCCACAGAAACAGCCATAAAGGCAGTCTCTGGTGTGCTCAACGCCGAAGCTGCTCCCAAGGAGGAATGTGCTCTGGAGATCATCAAGGGAGCGGCTCTGCGGAAAGAGGAGGTGTACTATGACAAGTCGAGCTGGGTCTCTCTCCTGTTAAGCAACCCAGGAAGGAGGATCATGGAATATCTTTCATCAAAGAATTATAACTTGGAAAGATTTTTAAAAGACTAGGAACTCCTGAAGCCTAGTGAGAGGCCTTGGAACAGCCCTGCCTGATAGTTCTGTAAGCCCTCCATGTGAAAGCATATTCCTGGGAGATACAAAAATTGTGGGGCGCCCATCACCATGAGAAGAAGTTCCTTTCACACTAGCACAGTAAAAAAAAAAATCATTATAATAAATGTCACGAACCACTTTGGAGCCCGCAGTCGTGAACCTGACAGTAATCATGGATGTAACTACAAGGTAGTTATATCAACTTTACCTCATGTAGAATGATACAATTGTGCCTAACATCACATTAAATATAATAAAGGTAATGTCGACTTTATAAATGTAAAACTGGTAACTATAAATTGAGTTTGCTCAACATGCTTCCTTTAAAACCATAATCTAAGCAAATGAAAATTTCCCATGTTCATTTCCTGTTTTGTGGTCTGGGCTTTTTATCTGAGTTAAAGAAATCCCATCATCTTTTGTTTGGCAAGCATCCTGTCGTTACTGTCTCTGTGTATTTCAGTTGTTCCTCGTGCATCCACACATTGCTCATTTGGGCATGAACCTCTGGGGTTACTCAGGGCACTGGAGCTCATGGGAAATATGAGTCTCTGGATTAGCCTGTTCTATGCTGCTTAACCGAACAGCCCCTGGAGTCTACTGGGCATGGGAATGCTCAAGCAAACATCAGAAGTGTGGAGTGGAGGGGCCGTAGCTCAGACCCTGTCATTCATTTGAGAGTAATTCACCAAAGACTTGCCAGGTATTGTGGGACTACAGTGAAGTGGGAAACAAAGCACTCACCGTATTGATGACTCCACAAAGCCCTCAACAGGTCAGGCCGCAGCTGGTAAGAGATGGCACCTCACGGTGCATAATTTCGGCACCACTTAATAAATGGGGCCAGCGGAAAGGCACAGTGGGTAAAAGTGCTTAGCGCACAAGCATCACAACCTTAGCCTGATATCCCAGACCTGCATAAGAAAAAGGAAGACTCTTGTTCTCAAGCCAGGCGGTCATGGCCCATGCCTTTAATCCCATGACTCGGAGGCAGAGGCAGGTGGAATTCTGAGTTCCAGGACAGCCTGGTCTAGGGAGTGAGTTTTGGGACAGCCAGGTCTACGCAGAGAAACCCTGTCTCAAAAGATCAGAAACAAACAAATTTTTAAAAAGCAGTCGTTCTCAGACCTCCACACACATGCTATGGTGCACCACAGGTTTTTAATTAAGTTTTAAAGGTTGTGCCGGATTGGAAGGGGGCGACTTACAGATTCACGAAAACAAAAGCCAGAGGAGTGGGAGGACAAACAACTGAGCAGGGTCTGCTCTGGGCTCTAGGTCCTTCCACCCAGAGACAGAAAGACCATTTGAAGAATGTCACGTGATGGGATCTATGACAGTTGCTGGAGGAAGCCGGGCACAGTGGCCTGTAGTCTTCAGCTACTCGGGAAGCTGAGACAGGAGGATGAAACTCAACTCTCCCAAGCATGGGGCTTCCCTGGTAAGCGACGCAGGGACTCGGAAGCTTGGGGGAAATGTTATTCTATTCTCCTGCCTCAGTCCCAGGGTTTAATCAGAATGATATGTCAGAACCTATCAGAATCAGGTACAGCTGTCATCTGAACTCCAGGGGACGGGGGCGCGAGGTTGGTGAGTTGGAGGCCAGCTTGAGCTACACAGTAAGAACTTGTCCCAATTTTTTTAAAAAAGAGAAAGAAGAGCACCGCATAGTCAGCTGTGCCTGCCCGCCCCAATGACAAGGAGAGGAGAGTGTGCCTGCCCATGGCTGCCCTCTTCTTAGAGAGAGGCCCTTCCTTGAAGTCAGCAGGAGGGCTCCAGCTGCACCTGTGTGTGAAGAACTAGACCAATGTGAGGTCTGGGTGGGTCCTGGCTAGATAGATCACACACCAGTCCACAAGTACAAATCACCCACACCAGCACACTGTGGTCTCACATATGGCTCAGCATTAGCACATCTTAAACACACTAGTACACCTGGTTATAACATTCATACGAGTACATAGTAGATTCTACTCATTCACTCCCATTATTCTCTCTTGTCCCTCCTACTCACATGGACCCCTTCCTCTTTCTGACTACCCCTTATACTTCCAAGTCTTTTTTCTCTCTGTGTTTCTGTGTCTTTGTGTCTCTGTCTCTCTCTCACCAATGAGTTTCATCAGAGTTGCCTACAGAACTGTAGGTGAGAAGTTATTTACAGGGTTACCCCCCACTTCAGCTATCCCCCTAAAGAAAACATCTCTCCCTCTCTTGCACAAATCCTAAGGAATGGTGCGCCCTTTCTCCCTCCATGGCTGTCTCATCGCTGAAAGACAACATTCTACACTATTGCAAGTCGTCCTCTGGCTCTGAGCATCTTTCTGCTCTCTCTTCCCCGATGCTCTCTGAGCACTGGAGCAGGTGACACAGTTTCTGGAGTTTCACATCTCGTCCCTTACCACTGCCCATCACAACAAGAAGTTCTCGGAACAATGTAGCAGGAGTTTCATATCTCTTCCCTTACCACTGCCCACCACAAGAAGTCCTCGGAACAATGTAGCAGGCAACACTACGAGTCTACAAGGAGAACCATAACTGCTTAGAAGGCAAGGAGATGGGTGCATCATATCCACTTAGCGAGATAGCAGTCCTTCCCCGCTAGGACCTCTGACCTCCTCAGCCATGGGCTTCTCCCCAAATCCAATCAGAAAGTGATTATTTACCCCAATAACACACTTGCCACTTTACACCAATGGGACCAACCTACTGCTCCTCCTAGAGAGATGAGGGTGTCCCTTCACGACATGAGGAGGTGGGGCATGGAGATTCCTCTGAAGGATGGAGACAAGACCTCTGAGACAGAATCTGCTTGGAGACGGATGAAAATTCTAAAAGCAATTTTTAGATGTATTTATTTTATGTATGTGGGTATTTCGCCTGCATGTATGTACACCACTTGCGTACAGTGCCCTTGGAAGCCAGAAAAGGGTCCCCTAAAACCAGAGTAACGAATGGCCGTGAGCCACTGAGAACCAAACCCAGATCCTCTGCAAGAGCAACAAGTGCTCTTCAGCCCCCTGAAACCTTTCTTAATTTTAAAATATTTTCTTATTTATTTGCTTTAGATTTTATTCTTTATTTTATGTATATGATTATTTTGCCTGCATGTGTGCATGTGTACCACATGCGTGCCTGGTGCCTCCAGAGGTCAGAAGAAGGACCTGGATACCCAGGAAATGGAGTTACAGATGGTTGTAAGCCACTACAGGTGTGAGGAATCAAACTCAGGTCCTCTGTGAGAGTAACGCCCGCTCTTCACCACCCAGCCGTCTCTTCAGCTCCTTGTTTTACTTTGTTGCTGTGTTTATCTGCTTGCTTGGGATACAGTCTTACAATATCTGTCATCTAGTGGGCCCCCCAACTCACGATCCTCCCACCTTTGCCTTCTGAGCCTATAGATGGACACCCCCCACCCCTGACAGGGGCATTCTCTTTCTTAATGAGGCTTTTTCCCAGAATTCAGAAGGAAGAGCTCAAAAAGTGGGTCTGAGAACAAAAGCATCCACACCCCAAGGTTTGCTGTATTCATTAGCATGCCATTAAAATTCCACCGTCTTTATCAGCAAGCACTTTCTCATGCCAGGACACTCTTGTCCAGGAAGATCAAAGTTGCAAGCCCATTTTCAAATGTTCCACTTTTCAGTGGGAAGCACCGAATGACTGTCACTCTCGAAGATGCTGGAACCCTCAGCGTAGGTGTGGGACACCTCCTATGAGTTGTTGGCCAGGGAAACTCCAGAGGCTCCCCAAACAACACAGGCTGTTCCCGTTGCTGATGCTGCCCACCAGAACTACATGGGAGAGTTCTGTTGCTGAAGATAAGCCACTTTTGTGTGCAGGACACAGAAAAACCAAGCTGCAACTGACCTGGAGGTTCCCCCCCCCCCCCCGCTGGATAGCTTTACATAGCGCCAGAAAGCACAATACACACAGCTGTTGGGAGGGGAGAAGTCATCAATGGTCCTACCCAGCCATGGACCCTGGAGGTGACAACACAGACCTGCAGAAAAATATGTGCTCCCCAACACAACAGAGATACAGCTGTGAAGGTAACCAACCACTATCTGGCCCGCAGGAGGAAATTCATGTCTAGTACTGTAAAGCTAATCAAAAGCCTGTGGCTGGGGAGATTATAGGCCTTGTCGAAGAACCTACCTTGTCTTGTTAAACAGACACATTGCCAGACCTCCTTCTAAATATTTACCCATAGATTAGTGCTGGTCTCAGCCTCAGGGAAAGAAGTTTCTCTGATGTGGGGAATGTGCCAGGCAAAGACTCATAACTAATCAGTGACAGACACAGTGACGACTGAAAGCTGGGCCTTAGAAGGGACACCCCTATCACAGGGAACACAATGGGAGATGGAGCAGAAAGAATGTAAGAGCCAGACTGTTGGGAGCTACTGGGGGCTGTGGACCCCCGCACCCTGAATTCCCTGTGAGCATCTTGTTTTCCCTATGCTTGCAGCTGCTCTGAGCACGAGACCTTGATGGCAGGCCAGTGGGCCTGCAGCTGAAAGATCCCGAGAGCTGGGGCGCGGCCAGAGCCCTGTATAAGCTGCCCCTGAGCACAATAAACTTGGTACTCTTGTATCAAGAGTGACCCATGTCTCCGTCTCTCTGTGTGTCTGTATGTTTAAGTCTCAAGCCTGGTCCCCGGCTCACGCATCTGGCCCTGTTGTGCAGTCGCTACAGGACCATCGGTTTTTACAGCAGATGATAGGAGAGAGGGCTGTGAAATGCTATTTTCTGGACATGACAGGTCCACTGCCCCCATTAACTCTCAGCAGCTGTCTACACAGGGCTCTCCCAGGCCTGGGCCTATCAACACTCAGGCATGGGTTGGGGATGTAGACGTGGGGGAACAGTCAGCTGCTGAGGTGGCAGAGGGGAAGAGGAGTCTTCGGTGATGTCACTTACTACTGAGTACACTGTGCTCAAGTCCATAGCTCCAAACCCATGCTCAACCTTCATGTGGGCAACCTTGATTAAACTCAGTGGCTCACGAGACAACCACAAAATGAGAGGACCTGAAAGTGGAAGCGGAGGGACGGGCAGGGAGCAGGAGCAGGATGAAAGAGGGGCAGGGTGTGATCAAATGCACTACATGCATACATGAAATTGTCAAAGAATAAAGTTAATTAACCAAAATGAAGTGCAACTAATAAAAACTCAGAGACAGAAACTGGAGTTCAACCTGAAGGTCCAAAAGGCAAAACAGCCTGCCACTAGCTCTTACCTCTACCTCAATCCGAAATGGTGATCCTGCCTCCAGGAACCTCAGAATGAGACTGAGAGCTGTCTCCTCCCATTTTATAATCCTCTCTAGGGCTGGGATTAAGGGCTGGTTTCTATGGCAGACCAGTGTGACTACTGGGATTAAGGGTGTGTGTTACCACTGCCTGTCTGTAAGGCTGACCAGTGGGGCTGGTTTACTCTATGATCTTCAGGCTTTATTTATTAAGATACACATGAAACGCCACTACACCAAAACCTTGACTGCCCTGGGCGCGCCAATCCCAACCTACTGTGTGGTGATCTGACCCAGTCCTCACAGAACTGAGACCAAACTTTGCTGTAAACTCCCTTAGACACACTCTCCTTGCCTGACCAGGCAATACACCAGCTACGCCTGATCCACGGTCACTTCTGCATCTTCCTAAGGAGCATGCAGCCCACAGCCCCTTCCCAGGAGGCAGTGGTGGCCTTTTCTCTCCTCCTCCCTCTTCTTGTGACAGGTTCTCTAGACCACGATGGCCTCAAACCGGCTGTATGGCTCAAGAAGACACTGAACTTCTGATCCTCCTGCCTCCACCCCTGTGCACCACCGTGTCCAATCTGTGGTGCTGGGGATCAAAGTCCTGGCCTCGAGCATATCAGACAAGCATTCTGCCACCTTAATTATATGCCTCAGCCCCTGAGACGGCCTCTTAAGGGTCCTTACTCAGTTCCCAATCTGCTTCCCAGCACTTCAGCTACCAACCCCACCTCTCGGGTCTGGCTGTGATGGCTCCACCAGCACCAGCCCACAAAAGCCCTTGCCGTTAGTCAGGTCCTACTTGAAGGGACCAGTCCTTCCTAGTCCTTGTCACCACAGGTTTGCAACTCACATGGCACGTGTGGAACCGATATTTATCACTCACCTCTCTCCTACATGGGCGTAAAATCTCAACCTCAGATCGTGGGTTCCAAAAGCAATCTGGTTCTCACTGAAATTTATCAATGAGCAGTGCAACATCTTCTCAGTACTCGAGAAACAAGGAAATGTGAGTCTGCCCTCGTTCGCTGCCTGTGAGAGACAGAGGAAGATGTCTCACGGGTCCCAGTGCTCCCTCCTGGTCCCACCTCTCAGAGTCCAGACTCCCTCCTGCTCCTCTCTCAGTTAGTGGTGATTATACCTTGAGGCCAACCACAGTCTCCTTTGACAGAAATAGTTTCTTTGCACAGAGGAATTATTGTGTCAACTATCTAGAAAATACTGTTTCGCCAAAGCTAACGTTTTCTTTGAATGGGACGCCTTTTTGCTCTTGAGTTTGCGAAGGCGCTAAGAGGTTAACAGGCCCTTGGGGGTCTCTTCACAGTGCTGGCCTTTGAATAAGCCTGCTTCCTTCTCCTCCGCTCTAATCTCCCAGGATCAGCTGGCCAACTGCAGGCATTCCTGGATGTTAGTTTTCACCGTGACACAGTGCATGATAGAAACAACCCTAGAAACCAGGTACGGTAGTGCATGCTTGTAATCCTAGCACTCGTGTGGGGGGAAGAGGATCAGAAGTTCAAGGTAACCTTCAGCTACATGAGGAGTTCAAGGCAAGCCTGGGCTACATGAGACTTTGTCTCAAAAAAAAAAAAAAAGGAGGAGGAGAGAGAGAAGGAATAGAGGGAGAAGGAGAAGGGTACCAAGGAAGGAGGCCCGCAGAGCAGGAGGCGCTGTTCTGACTCAGAGCTTCACATCTTTAGCATTTGGTGGGGCTGTGGTGAAGTGGAGCATCATAATGTAAGAGTCAGGGAGAGTTGTCCACCCTCTGTGAAAGCACACACAGAAGAGGGGGCCAGGGACAGGAGGTGCCCTTCAAGCCGGGCAGACGTGTAATCTCAGAACTTGGACTGGTGGGGCTGGAGGGTCAAGAATCCAAGATCATGCTTGGCTATGTAGCAAGTTCGACCAGCTTGGGCTACGTCCTGTCTCGTGTACCCACAATGACCTACTTCCTCCAGCCAGGCCCCACCTACTCAAGATTCCTACACTTCCCACAAAAAGCACCAACAGCTGAGGAACAGGCTGTCAGCAAGAGTCGAGGGGGACATTTTACACTAAACCCATAACAAGCCTGGACTTATTTCATAATAACCACAGACACAGGGAGACACAGTCAGAGCAGGACACAGTACTTAGAGTCCTAACATGTGAGACACACACCAGCTGTCAGCACATGCTGGGGGCCGTGCTAGGTCTCAGACGGCCTTTGGGAATCTGGCTCCCTTTCCTGAGGAGAGAATGTCATCACAGGCCCTACACATGGGGTAGAAAAGGGAGCCCTGAGGAGCTGCCCACTTGCTTCTCACAGGTACTCAGGACAGCGAGGTCTCACCTGACCACCAACCTCTCCCAAGACCTTCTGGACCACCATTGTCTTAGACTCACCCCAGGACAGCTGCTACACTTTGAATGTGTTCCCCAAAGCCCAAGCGTTAAAACTGCCTCAAGTTTGGCATTGTGGCGCTCATTCCTGTCGTCCCAGTCCTCAGGAGGGGTCAGAAGGCGCTCAGAGTTGGCCTGTGTGTAACTGTCAGTCTGACCGCATTAATGCTGGGTGAAACTTGTAAGGAGATAGAGCATCAGGAAGTCCGTGCCTTTGTGAACAAACTTTAATTTAGCTCAGGCTGGGGTTCACAGCAGACCTCCCACATCCCACATGACTTCCCAGTCCCCAAGCCTTCCCAACCCACGTGACTTCCCAACCCACATGGCTTCCCAGCCCCCAAGCCTTCCCTCTTAGGAAGGTTCTCCCTCAGAGAGGTCCGCTTGCTGCAACTGATCATTCCCCAGCAGAATACCCAGAATGGATACTTGGACTCTCTCTTCTGTGATTCTGTGGGTCTCAACAGGCATGTGATGTGTGTCCACCATGTGAGACCAGCACATTCATAAATCCCTGTGCCCCTTCCAGGCACCCCTTGCACACACACACCACACACACAACCGCTGACTTTTAACTTTGGAGACATCTTTCAAAAGTGCCTTCTGAACAAGTCACAGAAGTGGGCGAAGGATGAGTCTTGGGAAAGAAATGGATGTATAAATTTTCCTACAACTAGAGAAAATTCTAAAATATTCTTAAAAACTGAATATTACTACAGTGATATAAGATTATAAATCTCTATGTCTAAAAGAACAAAGTGTTGGGGAATATTATTTTAAGGTTACTTTTTGTTTATGCTGTGGAACATTTGTTTAATGATGCAAAGATGTGTTGCTTTTGTGTATGCTGCATTTGTTTAACTCTGTGGAGCTGTGTGCGACTCTTTGCCGGGCTAAAACACCTGATGGTCCTAATAAAGAGATGAACGTCCAATAGCGAGGCAGGCCAAACATAGGTGGGGATAGCAGGCAGAGAGAATAAATAGGGGAAATCTAGAAGAGAGGAGGGAAGAGCAAGAGAACAAGGAAAGGAAGACATCAGGGACCAACCACCCAGCTACACAGCAGGTCATGTAGAAAGAAGTTAAAAAAAAGTATACAAAAATAGGGAAAGAAAAAGATAAAAGCCCAGAGGCAAAAGGTAGTCAGGATAATTTAAGTTAAGAAAAGCTGGCAAGAAACAAGCCAAGCTAAGGCCAGGCATTCATAACTAAGAATAAGGCTCTGTGTGTTATTTGGGAGCTGGGTGGTGGGCTCCTCAAAAAGCCAAGAGAGCAAAAACATAACACCACAACAAAGTGGTTTTTAAACATTGATCTGTTTTTAATAAAAGTTTGAGTGGATGGCAATTACTTTACAGTGAACATCACATAGACTATTGACAAATGTTGAGGTAAAACATAAGGTAAAGTTTACATAAAGCTTACAAATGTCTGACAGCCCTGAAGTGATGCTATGGTCACCCCATTGCCTTAAAACTCCTGCAGGTCATGAAAATAATTCTGCTTTCCTGTAGTTGCTGGACACTTATCAAGGATTTTTCCCATGGCTACTCAACGTCTTTTGTTATCTAAAGATGGTTTCTCTTGGAAACATCTACAATCAGAGTCATTAGAAATTTCCCAACAAGTACTCTTAAATTTAGCTGTCTGGTAAAACTACATTCATTGTATAAACATATTGGTTTTTCTTTGATTATCTTTGATTTAAAAAATATTGATTTTTTTCTTTGATTATCTTTGATTTAAAAAAGGTAAGGCTGTAGAAAAAAACATTTCTTGGTTCAAAATTATTTTTATTTTGCATTTTCCTTTTTAATCCTTGCACCTGCTGTCTGTCAAAACTCTGCTGAATGAAGTACAATCCCTGACAAAATAACACTGCTTCAGCCCTCAGGAGCCGAGGCTAGACATTCTCTTCCTGCATTCTGTTGAGCCAGTGTGGGAAAAGGGATTGGATACTGACCCCACCCACTCTACCACCCAAGACAAGTATAGCAAACCAAACCATCATTACAGGACAGTGGATCAAAAGTAAGGGATGTAAAAGTTGCAAGAATCAAAATGAAGTCATTGGTGCCAACCTGGGAAAAAATAAATAAATTGGGGAGAACCATGGCTTTGGCTGCACAGGAGACTCTCCAGGAAATAGAAACTTCCCAAAAGGCAGCTCCATCTGCACTGAGTTAACCCGTGAGGGGGCAATGAGAACAAGGGCTCTCTAACTGGGCCAGAGGGTGAAGGCAACAGGAGGACTGGTCTAGTTCACACAGCTTTCCACAGTCTTCCACTCTGTCTGGGAAGGGCTGCTTCTCCCCGGCACAGGCAAGTTGTATTCTACACAGGAACTACAACTTTTGTTTAAAGAAAAGGCACAAGGCCAGGAAACCGGAGGCTGAATCCATAGAAACTGTGAGCCAATGTAAACTCTGAGCCAAGGTAAACTCTTGAGAGGGAGGAACGCTCCAAGGTCAGAGAGTGCAGTGCGTCATCCGCTCCCACCCCCCCACCCCCCCACCCCGGTTCCAAGGTACCTTTAAAGGAAACAGTCAAAAGTAGACACCAGGTGTCTGCCTGCCTTTGCCCTTTGCAGGGGAGGGGGACAATGGGCAGGCATCACACCTGGCTTAGGCGGTGACAGAACCCAGGATCTCTTGCATGCTAGGCAAGCATTCTGCCAACTAGACCACATCCTCAGACAATATACAAATGAATGCTTTAAAAAAAAAAATCAAGCATCAGATGTACAGGAGCTGAGCAGGGAAGGATGTGAAGAGAGGATTTCAGGAAGCAGGAATCACAGAGAAGGACCCAGGGGCATATTGAATGACGTGGGGCCAGAGATCAGAAACTGGCACAGGATAGAACGTCCCACAAGCCACCTACATTTCTTCCCCAACTACCCACATCATATTAGAAAAGACAGAGAAAACAATAATATCCCTGAGTCTCCCCCTGAGTGACTAACTGGTGAGAGGCGTATTTCAAGGTTCGCTCGCTGTCCTTAGACAGACTTGCAGGAAAGAGGGTTCAAGAGTGAACCCTTAAACCTCCACCATGCCTAAAGTGCTATCACGAGCCTCCTGCTGGCAGATAGGCACAGCAGCGCCACCCAGTGGCCCCACGCAGGTGGGCGGCTTCACGACACAATCCTCTGACAAGGTTCTACTCCGAGTCTACCATCATCATTCAAGCCAGATCCCACGAAAGGGGTCGTGAACTGTGGGCCACGACCAGATCGGGAGAGGGGTGTCAGTTCCAACACCTTGACCCCACTGCCCCAGCCACCCCAGGAGATTAGCCTGGAGCTGTGGAAGCTAGTCCTATTCAATAGCGACCCTTAGTGGTGCACTCAAAAGGGTGTGCTGGGCCTGGCACGGAATGAAATGGCAATAGGAAGGGGAAAAGAATCGACAGGTGTTCCCAGGCCACCTGCTCTGCTTCTGACTCTCCAGGGACATGGAGAGTGGTCCTCTGTCAGTCTCCCCCATCCCCATCTCCTCTGCTCAAACCACTCTCCATTCCTATCACCTACCAGAATTATTTGGATTTCTTTCTATCAAGATTCCGGAGAGTCGAGGCCCGGGCCCGTGAAGGCGCCGGATCGCGGCTGCGAGGATTTTTAAGAATGAGTCTGCAGAAGCAAACCCCTAGGCACTTAAAGCGGGTCATCGGACAGCCCGTTGTGGTGAAGCTAAATTCTGGGGTGGATTATTGAGGGCCGCCTGCATGGCTCCATGAATATAGCACTGGAACAGACGGAGGAGGATGCAAATGGGCAGCTGAAGAATAATGTGCGGATGCCTTCATCCGCGGAAACAGTGTGCTGCACATAAGTACACAGAAGCGGAGCCAGGAGCAGCTCTCTTCACAGTCGGATGTACTTTATTATGAAGAGTTTGGGTTTTTTTTGTTCTTGTACGATCCTAGTTGGCCTGTTTTCGTAGTGGTTGGTGTGTTTTGTTCTGTTTTTTAATTGACATTTAAATCAGATGGAGGTGTTACGTTACAAATTAAATCTTAAACTTTTCATGTTCACATTTACTCCTGTCTGTAAAGAATATTAAAATTAAAAAAAAAAAAAAGATTCCTGAGAGTCACCTCGGTTGACTACTACAAACTCTTCTCCAGAAGACATTGGGAAGCCTTTCAAATCTTTCTCCCAAGCACAGTCACATGGCAGGCATTCTTTAAAGATCTTAGTTAGCTAGGGGACAGGAGAGTAGCTCGGATGGTAGCTCTGGCATTGCAAAGCCCTGGGTTCCATACCCACGCCGCATAGAAGCCGTTGTGATGTGCACTCTCGTATCCCAGCTCTTAGGAGGAGGGGGGACCATAAACTCAAGTCCTTAGTGGTACAGCGAGTTTGAGGCTGGCCTGGGTCCCATGAGACCCTGTCTAAGGGAAAACAAGAACTTTGTTAATTGGGTTGTGTTAGATGAATTTTTAAAAGTATGTTTCAACTTTTGTTGTCATCCTATGAAATGTGAGGCCATATGCTTACGAATCTTCCAGGTGATTGGTTCTTATGGATACACTTACAAGATTATATCAAGTAGGAACAAAGCAAAGGTATAAATGTGTGTGTGGTGTGTAATAATGAAACCCGTTTCTGTTGACAGAGGTTTCTGTCCTGCCCAATTCCCACAGTCGTTAAGTCCCAAAGAAATCACACAGAGGTCTATATTAATTATAAACTGATTGGCCTAGTACCTCAGACTTCTTATTAATTCTTATAACTTATATTATTCCATTATTCTTGTCTGTGTTAGCCACATGGCTCAGTACCTTATTCAGCGAGGCAGTCACATCTTGCTTTCTCTGAGTCTGGGTCAGGACCGAAGACTGAATTTTCCTATTCCCAGAATTCTGTTCTTGTCACCCCACCTCTACTTCCTGCCTGGTTGTCCCACCTCTAGTTCCTGCCTGGCTACTGGCCAATCAGCATTTTATTTAAAAATAATACAAGTGACAGGATAAAAGACCATTGTCCCACAGCACATTTCTTTATGAACTAATTAAAATTAATTTTTAAAAGCACATCAGACAGAGTGCACTAGTTCCCCGGGTGGCTCCTTAGTTGCCACAAAGATACAGGTCTGAAGGAGTCTGTTAAGTCACAAGCCAATGGTCTCAACTGCAGGTGTCACTACTGCAGTGTGACAGTTATGGCTGACTCCCGTTTGGCTGATTGGTTGGTTGGTTGGTTGGTTGGTTGGTTGGCTAGTTGGTTGATTGTTTTTCTGAGACAGGGTCTGGCCTTGAGTTCACTATGTAGTTAAGAATGACCTTGAACTCTTACCCCCTTCCTCCACCTCCTGGACTTTTGGATCATAGGCCACCACTCTCAGGTCACATGGTGTTAAAGACTGAAATCAAGACATCAAGCATGTTAGACAACTGTGTCACATCTCTACAACTGTGCTACATCCCAGCCCCTACTGAGTGTTCTGTAAATGGTATCAGTTCAGTAACACCCTAAAGCACCTGTAGAATAGGATCCCCTCAACATCTGGTACTAAGGATAGACCCGAGACTGAGCCTACTATGTCCCAGAGCTGCACCCCAATCTACGTCAACATTACTGCTATGACTATTAACAGTGAAGGAGCCAAATGGCTGAGAGGTTGGGTACTTTTCTGTGAATGAGCCCTCTTGGTAAAACCAGACCAACTTCAAGCCAAGGCAGTCCAGCTCCCCAAATCTTCTGTAATCTGTGTCCCAGGCTAACGCTGTGGAAGAACTTGAGCAGCAGGTGACAGAGGTGCTCTGTAAGGGACAGCTATCTCAGCTCTGAACACCGAAGCCATGTTCACCTGACCTGCGTGAACTGAGATGTGTTTGTGTTGGGTTCACTGGTGGTTAATAATTACTGTGAGTGATGCTGGGGCCCATGGTAGCTGCCCAATAATAAAGAAATCATTAAACACCCCTAAAGGTGAAAATTATGAAATGCCCCTCGATTGAAAAACAGATAAAGAAGATGTGGTACACTTACACAATGGAGTACTACATAGCGGAAAAAAATGATGTCTTGAAATTTGTGGGCAAATGGATGGATCTAGAAAACATATTGAGTGAGGTAACCCAGATCCATAAAGACAAATATCATATGTACTCACTCATAAGTGACTTTTAGACATAAAGCAAAGAAAACCCAGTCTACAATTCACAATCCCACAGAACCTAGACAACAATGAGGACCCTAAGAGAGACAGACATGGATCTAAACTACATGGGATGTAGAAAAAGACAAGATCTCCTGAACAAATTGGGAGCATGGGATCATGGGAGAAGGCAGAAGGGGAGGGAGAGGGAGGGAAGGAAGTGGACAAAAATATATCGCTCAATAAAAATTATTTCAAAAGAGAAAATTATGAAGACATGAAACATATTTATAATTTAGTGCCAAGTTTAAATAACAGACACAATGATGGGTCCCAATACATGAAAACAAGACAGGTGACTATGGACAGAAACTAAAATACAATGAGAAAGCCATAGAACTTCTTGTGTTGAGTTGTAGGACTTTTTTAAATATTTTTCTCAAGACAGGGTTTGTCTATGTAGTCCTGGCTGTCCTGAAACTTGTTCTTATAGACCAGGCTGTCCTGAAACTCAGAGAGATCTGCCTGCCTCTGCCTCCTGGGTGCTGGGATCACAGGCAGAAGTCACTGCTGCTCCGCTTAAAGTCTCTTAAAGCCAAGCATGGAGGTGCACACGTACAATCCCAGTGCTCGGCAGAACCAGAAGTTCAAGAGCAGCTTGGGCTACATGAGACTGTAAAAAAGAATGTTTTAATGGTGCTATGTTATACTTTTAGAAAACAGAGACAGAGAGAGAGAGAGAGAGAGAGAGATTCCAAATGTTTCCCAGCCATTTTTCAAGGTGTCCACCTTCCCTCCACAGCCTGGAAGTATAGTATACACCCCCTGTGCTTTGTTGGGCTCATTTCAGGGAAACTGTCCTACACTGCTACCCATGACAGATGATGCTGAGTAAGAACAGGCTTGAAAGGGCTCTAGGGAGGGGGACTCCATCTGGAGTGGGATGCCACTTGTGACATCATTAGGATAGTTTTACCTGAGGGTGGGCCTGTTTGGTAAATAATGCTGACACTATTAAAGAACCATCATCCTCCCGTACCCACGTCTCCAGCATCAGAAAGTGCAGTCACCTCGGCTGAGTCCCTGGGACTCTGAGCTAAAGCCACCAGTGAGGGTTCTGACAGCGAAGGCAAGTGGAAGCACTTACTGGACTGCTCACACAGCCTGGAAAAGAGGAGGGACATTTTTCAGTATGTGGGATGGGGGAGGATGAGCAAACTCATGAGCAAACTTGTGCTCCTCTGACAGCGCCCCCCCCACCATGGGGGGGGGGCAGGCAACAGGCACCAAGCTGCTCTGAAAACTGACAACATCTTTGTCCTGTGGTTCCCAGACAGTTACCGGAAGGCCTGCTTTAGTCAACCTGTCTTCTGCTTTGCTTTTCTGTCAGTTAATCATACTACATATGTGTGCTCCTTTATATGTTACAAACGCTACACCAGGCCTAAGGCTGTACCCTGCGAGATACTAAAATTAAAGCCTAAGAATTCACCCTTCTTTTCAGCCTAGAACAAAAGGTAACTCATCTTCTGGAAAGCTGGACCCTAAGAACAGGCCTTGTCATTGACGGTGGCAAGCCTCCAGGCCTTCAGCACTGTTGAGCTAAAGAGCAGAGAGAGATTACTTAGCTCTGCCGATTCAGGACTAGCACCGTGGCGAGAACAATAAACCATGTAAACCATGAGGTAGCTGGGGGTGAGGTGAGCAGAGTCTTTAAAAGCAAAATGAGGATTAGATGAGCTCTCTGAAGTAATCCTAGTGCCAAAGGCCAATGACAAGGGTGGCATCTGTTCAAAATTAAACAAACAGTGGGGCAATGCCCTTGCAGAAGCTGTGTAGGGTGTGTGTGTGTGTGCATGCGTGTGTGGGTGAGTGTGTAAGAGGCGTGGGAGGTTGCAGTGGACTTTGTGCAAGTTTGTGGTTCTGGTTCTGATGCAGTCTTTTTAAAAGTAAGTCATGTGGGCTGGCTTCAGGTTAACTATGTAGCAGAGAATGACCTTGAACTCCTAATCCTTCTGCCTCCACCTCCAAAGTGCTAGGATTACTGTGGACACCACCACGCCCAATGTATGTGGTTCTACAAATGAAACTTGGCCTCCTGCAGGTTGGGTGAATATTAAGCAGGTTCTTGTTATCAGCAGCTACCTCCCTCCCAGCCCCCCAGAATCTACACAACAAAGACAGCTCTTGCTTAGATTGAACATTTCTTACATAGACATACGAGGCTTCTATATCTAAGAGACACTCTGCCAACAAGGCCCCCACAGACCCCATAGAGGGCTGAGTGTCTGTTCTGCCACAGATGGGAATGACACCTACTTCCTTGTGGCAGGCAGCCTTGCAAATGTAGGAAACAAGGAACATTGCCTCTCTTCTGAGGAGTGGAAGCTACACTACCTCAGAAGTGTGGACATTCCCCGTACCGTAATAAACTTTCAAGAAAATCAGTTATGAAGACAGCAGAATTTGGAAGATTCCGTCAATGATTGGTTACCTCAGACACTTCGAGGCCTGTGGTTTCCAGGATTTCATGATGGGACAATAGCTCACCTCATGACTAGGAGGTGAAAAGTGGACAGAGGAGCCTAGATGGTACTCTCCCCTCCAAGGACATGCTCCCAACAGCCTAACTTCCTCTACTAAGCCCATTCTTAGGATTCTGCCACCTTCCAACAGGGCTGAGCTGAGGAACCAATCTCTGAGATATGGGCTTCTGAGGGGAGCCACACTACAGCAAGGGCCACAGGTACCACTAATATACTAATAAAAAGTGTCTGGGACTTCCTTCTAGAGTAAATTACTTGGGCTTGAGAATGCATTGCTGAGAAACAGGGGCCAGTTGGGAGAAACTCCAAGAAAGAACAGTTCTGATTAACAATACCATTTTCCAAGAAAGAAGCAAGCAGCTTGCCGTATGAAGGAGTCACGGAAGCTCCCGAAAGGGAGGCCCTAGTGGCCAGATAAGAGTGTCCAGTTAGCCCAGTGTAAAGCTTTTCCTTTGGTCAATAAGCTGATTAAACCCTCCCTTTCCACCCTAAGAGGCCAGCTGTGGATGAGACTCTCTCCGTGCATCTGGTCTTCTTAAATCCATTTGATTTTGGTTTGCAAAGCCATCAGCACAGTTATGCAAATTGACTCTTGTGCCATTTGCAGGGAAATTGATGAGGCAGGGATCAAAAGGTCAAGTGAAACAGGCCAGACTCAAAAGTCACAAACCACATGTTTTCTCTCCTGTGAGGCAGGGTCTTACTTCATAGCCCAGACTGGCCTCTGATTTATGCCAATCCTCCCTGCCTCTACCTTCCAAGTGCTTAGAATATAATGTGAGCTATACGAGCTATACTATACCTGGCTTCGGAATCTAGGTTTAGACAGACAGACAGACGAACATAAAAGTAGAAGGGAACTAAGTAGGTGAAGAAGGTCTGAAAGGAGGGGTACAGAAGAGGGACGGTCAGGATAAGTATGTTCGAGAAAATAGACTCAACAACACACATACTCTGTATAAGACCTGAGCGCAGAAAAGGGCCATGTCTGAGGAATGGGAAACCCATTGGAAGAAGGGTTGAACTAAGGAGGAGTAATCAGGGGTTGATGCGAGCAAACTGAAATTGCATATATATGTAAATGCTATAATGAAGCATCATTCTGACTAAAAGTTAATAAGATGAAAATGACCCGATGTATTAATTTTCACCATACTGTGGTTGCTTCCAAAGGTTTTATACATGTCCTTACTCCTGTTTTTATTGATTGGAACAGGCAATCACTTTCAAGTTCTGCTTTCTGTTGGTATTTATACCACCACCTCCTACACCAGAGCACCCATGCACCCAAACCCCCAAGCATCCATACACCCATGCACACAAACGCCTAAGCATCCACACACCCACGCATACAAGTGCCCAAGCATCCTCACATCCATGCACACAAGTGCCCAAGCATCCACACCCATGCACATAAGCATCTCTGCACATGTGCATAAACTTCTGAATTCCTATCACACCTGCTCACTATTCTAACAACATTTTCTTCTTTCCTTCTTAATTTTCACCTACTTTCCTTGGTTCTTAGGATCAATTTTAGAAGTCTGCTTGAACATAAGTAAACTCATAAATCGTTTTAATCTTATTTAAATAATGAAATGATTGCAGCTATGAGTTTCTCTTGGGGCATACCTCCGCAGTGCCTCACAGACTTTGGTCTTAATGTCCCCATTATCACTGTGCTCATTAGATTCTTAATTTCAGACTCAATTCTTTATATTTCAAGACTGATTTATATTTTTTAATTCCCAACTTTTATTGTTCATTTCTAATTTCATTGTACTATGGCCAGAGAATCTTATTTCAAAGACTATGTTTTTATTTTATTTTATTTATTTTAAATCTCACTAGCTAGCCCAGGCTATCCTTAGGCACACTTTCCTCCTGGTCAGTACTGGAACTACAGGCACGTACCACCACGCTCAGCTAAAACATTTTTTTTTCTGTCAACATGGTCAATCTTATAATGCTTCATGCATATTTGAAAATAAGATACACTCTCTATTCTCAGGATAGTGTGTGTCCATGCGTGCATGTGCAATTTTTTCCATGTAGATAGATCAGTAGGCTAGAGCAACTTCATTAATTCTCAGAGTAGGGTTAAGAAGAGTTCTGGCTTTGGAAATGGAGAGATGGCTCAGAGGTTAAGAGCACTGGGTGCTCTTTCAGAGGTTCTGAGTTCAATTCCCAGCAACCACATGGTGGCTCACAGCCATCTATAATGAGATCTGGTGCCTTCTTCTGGCCTGCAGACATACAGACAGACAGAACACTGTATGCATAATAATTTTTTTAAAAAGTGAGTTCTGGGTGGACCAACCCCTTGCAGTCTGGGTTGGTCCACCCCCTGAGACAGTGTGACTGATCTAATGGGAGCTCGCCAAGGCCAGCTGCACTGGGACTGAATGAGCGTGTGATCAAACAGGACTCTCTGAATGTGGCTAACAATGGGGGCTGACTGAGAGGCTAATGATGATAGCACTGGGATTTGATTCTGCTGCATGTGCTAGCTTTTTGGGATGTCTGTTTGGATGCACACTTTCCTAGGCCTGGATGGAGGGGGGAGGGCCTTGGACTTCCCACAGGGCAGGGTGCCCTGCCCTCTCTTAGGGCTAGAGGGGTAGGAGGGAGGGAGAGTGGGGGAGTCGGAGGGGAATGGGAGGAGGGGAGGAGGTGGAAATTTTGAATGGTACTATTTATAAAGCTACATACATATATATAAAGTGAGTTCTGAGTTCTGACTTTGCCTGGCAATGATGATGCACACCTTTAATCTGAGCACTGGGGAGGCAGAGGCAGGCAGATCTTTGTGTGTTTGAAGCTAGTCTAGACTACAGAGTTCAAGGACAGCCAGGACTACACAAATAAACCCTATCTCAAAAACCCAAAAACAAACAGTTCTTGCTTTGATGTGGAGCAAACCCGGGTCCAGCCCTTGCCGCATGACTTTGAGCACACATAAAAACCTATTAGCCCAGGCAGCATGAGTGTAGCCCCAAAAGCCCTAGGAGGGATTTTGACCTCTGTACACATTTCTGTACAGAGTCTGCTGCAATTCCAGTACCATCTCCCATCTTCCCTCGTGTCTCTCGCCCTGGGCCCCAGTGTAAGAACCTAACTTGTGTGCTTCTTGCCTTTTTCTGTTCAGACAAGAGGGGAAGTAGCAACCATGAGGAGGACTGTGATAACTTCTCCACGTTAACGAAACTTAGCACAGCTGCGTGAGCGTCTCACTGCCTGCCTCACGTCTGCCTCACGTCTGACTCCTTACATCCCTGCTACACACCTGTCAAACCCTGCATTCACAGCAGCCGCACCTACCACCTAACCTCTCCATGCTGAGTGCTCAGAGGTCCCAGCGCTGTTCGTGAGCTTGGCCCAACTGAGTTTCCTGCTGATCTATCCTGAGCTGCTCCAGACTGCCTATTGCCCGTTTGTAATAGTTTCTCTCTAATGCATCTGTTCTCTTTAATTTTCCCCAAAATTTCTCAGTTCAACTCACTGGGATTTTTCTCTTTTTTCCCCCCAGATTATGTTGGTTATCTGCCTTCTGTCTTCTAGCCACCTTTACTGTCAGCCCTCCACATTGCTTCAAAAAGAAATTAATCCAGAACCCATTAAGGATCTAGAGTTCCTCAAAACACACAGATCCTTCAGACATGCCAACACGGGGGAAGAGGTGTCCAAAGGAAAAGGAGGTTCCCAAACGATAGCTAGATGGCATGGGAAACGTCCCTCCTGGGTCTCACCACAGAAATGGCAAGGTTTGGATCTGGCCCAGAGCTCATTCCTGTGTAATCCTAGATATAAACAAACAACAACAACAAAAAGTTTTGAAACAGGGTTTCAAGTAGCCCAAGCTGACCTTGAACTCAATATCTAGCTGAGGATGACCTTGAACTCCTGATTCTCCTGCCTCCACTTCCTGACATCGGGGTTTCAGAGCTGCACTGCCAGGTATGGTTTTTGGTGCTGAGGATGGAACACGGGGCTTCATGCATCTAGGCAAGCACTCTACCTGCTGAGCTCTATCACCAACCCCTGGAAATGGATATTGGCTTGAAACTGCTGGGGAGCACAGACCAATCAGGTAGTGGGAGAGTGGGTGGCGGGGTGGAGTTCCTCACCAGCCCTAGAGGCCCCAAGGGTGAAGGGGCCCCTCTCAAGTTGCTGAGAGCAAGGAGAGGAACTGAGGTTTGTGAGCACTGTGGCTTGTCTGCTTCCTGTTTCATCAGACTGCTGTGCAAAAAAGAATGTCGGTACCGGAGGAAAACGGAGAGGGGGCTCAGAACATCTGACTGACTGCCTCCCTGGCCATCTGAGACCAGAGAGACACTAGGGACAGAACCTGGGACCTGAGGTAATGGTGGAGGACAAAGCTTTGGGATCCAGTTTGGATCTGTTGACTTTGGGGGTGCGGCAGAAGGTGCTCTGCCCGTGCCAGCCTCCTGCATAGCAGCAGGTGGTAGGGGTTGAGTGCTGGGCTTTGTATGACCAAGAAAGCATCCTTGGGTAACCACTGGGATACTAACAGCTCTGTTCCACCTGTTAGCTTAGATTAGATGTGAGTCGCTTGCCTTGGTGTTGGAGTACTCAGCAACCGTGCCGTGAATTAAATGACCTTTCCCGGATGCCTTTAAAGCCGGGATTCCAGTAATGGGCCCTTCTCCCTCAGTTCCCACTGAGAACTCTGGACTAGGAAGGTCAGATCCATGCAGGATACCACCCATCACTTCTTCTGCATACACAGCTAGGAGGCAGGAGCAAAGATTTGGAAAGGTAACGACAAGCCTATAGGTTAGGTTAGTGCCCTGCTGCCTTCCTGTGCAGGGAGGAGAGCCCCCCCTTCCTAGCCAGTACTACTCCTTCCTCCAAACCTCTAAATTGGACCCTTTGTGTTGCCGATGGGTACCTCGGAGACTCCAGAAAGCCTGGGCAAGCAGCCTTGTGACCTTTCTCTGAACCACAGGACCAGTTCCTTTATTCTGCAGCCAGTCCCTGTCTGTCAGATCTTCCACAGCCTTCTTAGGTTAAAGTGAGCCACCATTTCACACCATTTCAGAAGGCTGTGTGGCTCCATACAAGCACCCCATCAAATGCCACCGGGGTCAGGGGAGTGGGAGGACCTGTGGGTCGAGCAATGCTCCTCTTTCTAGGGAACCATTCCTACTGTAACTTCCCTCTTGGTGTTAAGTCCTAATGATGTGGAGAGTAAAACATCCATATTTCAGCAGACCTACAGACCAGCTAGAAGGCGAGCAGGGAGAGACGTCACCACAGCCTTGCCTCAACCCCACAGGAAGGCGGGAGGGTCCCAAATCCAGAGAGCTACCTCCAGTACAAAGCCTATATGGAAGTAGGGCCCAACAGGGAGGAACATAACCCCTCACTCTCGTAAGGCCGTGCCCATTCTTCACTTGCCTGTTCTTTGTCCTCCTGGTCTGACCTACTGGAGTTGATGGTTATGTCCAGACCACTGAGAAGCGCTTTGTCCTTATAACTCAAATTCAGAGACTATAGGAAAATTATCCCAAGATGGAGCTAAAGGCCTGTTCAGAACTGAGAGAAGGAATTAGGGGGAATCAGACAGTGTCCTAGCGTCTGGCTTTGCCCGGGCGTTTGATTTACACCAAGTGTTCAGTATCCAGCACCAGCAAGGATAGGTATGCTGCTTTTTGTCTATTATTTTTAAAAGCTTTCATTTATCATAATGGCAGTGCTAAGTGTATGGTGTAGATATCGTCATTTAATGCTCATATCCCTTTCAAGGGACATTTTAGCCCCATTTCACTAATGAGAACCATGAGGCTTAGCGACACTTAACCGTTTCCCCATTTGGTAGGCAGTGACAGCCTGAAAGTGAGCCATAGACTGGTCCCAAAGCAAGAGTCCCCCTCCTCCATTGAAGACAGAGCAGTCGGGTGCCCTGGAATCCCAGGACCACTCCATCCATTCATTTATCCTAGAACATGTGTTGAATTGAAGTGCAGGTGTGTGACCTCGAGTCCTATAGGTACATACACACATGTTAGTATTTAGGCATCTGTATATGGCCTGACCTTGGGGTTCTGACATGATGCAGCCATTAAGAGCCCCTGCTGTGCACTTTAAAAGGGCCCTGCCCACCTCCCATCTCTCTCTCTCTCTTTTTCTCTCTCTCTTCCTTTCTCTTCTTCTCCTTCCTTCCCTCCCCTTTTCTCTCTGCCTCTCTCTTCTCTTCTGATGCTGCCCCTGCCCCCAGAGGCTGCTCTCTCCCCTCCCCTCTCCCTTTTAAGTTCCCTTTCCCTTAATAAAACCCCCTCCACGTGAGCTCTGTCACACTGTGTCTTTCTCTCGCATACCACATTTTTATAAAAAAAATTACAACAATCCATCCATCCATCACAGAACATGTGTAGAGCTTTTGGCTCTTTCTCTACATAATTAAATAAGCAGAGAGACATGTGGGCAGCCTAGAGAACCCCACAGAGGGAGAGTGAAAGGCACTGAGCAAAGGTGAGGAGGACAAACACCAGCTCACAGTCCATGGGGTAAGATCAGCCCAAGGCAGAGGCTGCTCCTCTGCCCCCAAGAGTCAGGTAACAAAAAGCATCCAGGACTTGGCCATATAAGCCCCTCAGAGAGTGAGACTGTCCACCCACAGGCTTGTGAATGAGTGCAGTGACCGGGGACAGAACAGTCACTCTGCACAGAATTCTATCTGTGCCAGGAGAGGTATCGAAGTCCTGACAACGAAGCATAGGGCCTCTGCCTGCAGAGTCTGTGAAGCCTATAAGCAAGTCTCAGGGGTCAGAGCTGCCCAGGCCCTGCTGGTCAGTGAGGCTGGGATACTTCCTCTGACCACCCAGGAGCTGAATTCCCGAGCAGTGGGATGGACGGCAATAGAGATGAGGCAGCAGCTGCGAGGAGAACCTTCCTCGTCACCCAGTCGGGCTCCACAAGGCAGAGGAGGCAGGGCACAGTTTCTGATGCTAGGAGGTAGCTCGTCTGAGTCCAGCCCTGACTCCACCAGTTTGCCAGAGCCCAGAATGAGGCTAGCCAAACCCACAACAGGTAGGTGAAAACAAGGACTTAGGTACTAGACAGATGGCAGGTAAAGTCACCTAATGGGACACCAAGGGTGGCCTATCCTGAAGACTGTTCCTTGGGTACTTGGGGACAGGTTTCTCTTGTCTTGCTTGTTAGGGTTTGTCTGTAGGACTCCTGTTGAGAGGACTCTGCACGCTTGCAGTTTTGGAGACAGACTGAGCTTGGTAGGGAGGTGAGCCTAAAAGGATAGAGTCCTCCTCTCGGAACCACTGAGCCAGCATCTCTGGAGTGGACCAACATCTTGAAGATGCTCATCCCATACTCTGACTTGATCAGCAACTGACGTCAGCGCCTCGCCCTAGATACATAGCAGATGACAGAGAGAAAGGTCAGGATGTGGCAATGGAGGAATTAGGGCAGGTTCCCCTAAGCCATGCCAGTCCAGAGCCACAAGGTGAATGCTGAGAGCTAGAAATGGGGCATAGGGTGCCAGTCACAAACCTGATCACTTCCTGAGAGGTTGGGGCTAGACCTCCTCTAGGTCTCGAGAAATGCCACTTAGCTATTTTAGGTATAGTGTGGGCAAGAGAACAGTCAGGATGACATCATCTTTCATTTTAGACTGGAAGATGAAGTGGGCTGAGGTGGCCACCATTCTACAAGCCACCCAAAGGGCTGTACACTCATTGTGGCGAGTATCATTTGTCCCTTGTGTACCCTCACTTAGAGGCTTCTAACCAAAGAAGAAGGGGCTCCAGAGAGACCCGCCCACCTTTGGGATCAGTGCTAGAGAAACCTGGCCTTGCTGGATTCCATCAGTTCATGCAGGATTGAGCCCAGGAGTCCTCACCCTGGTTTTCAGCACACACGGATGGAGCCCTGTGCTATTTCTGCCCTGACCCGGGGAGACAGATTGTCAGGTTTTAGCCCATCTTCTGACTCCTCCCTCTTGGCATCTAACAGATCCAAGCAGCTGTTCAAGGAACTGGAAGCCAAAGACAACAGGTGCTCGGGAGGTCACCATGATCAGCTCAGACCCCAAGTCCTCCCCTGGCTTGGCTCGGTGGGCTGAGAGCTACGAGGCCAAGTGTGAAAGACGTCAGGAGACCCGAGAAAGCCGCCGCTGCCGCCGCAATGAGACTACTTGCCGCCAGCCGGGGAAAGTGCTGAGGACCCAGCACAGGGAACAGCTTCAGAGAGCTCGGCAGCTCCAGTTCCTCAGGAGGAGAAACCTGGAAGATGAAAATAAAGGCCAGGTCAGGGAGCCAGGGCCTTCCCGCGAGACAGATGGAGGGACAGGTCAGGTGACTGTCCTCCAGGAGCCCTTGCCTGGTGCCAACAAGACCGCTCTCCCTGGACAGCAGGTGGGATGTGTCTAAAAAACACTGCTCCAGACCCAGGGGTGGGAGGGGTTCTGAGAAGCACAAAGGCCGAAGGTCATTAACAAGTGATTCCTGTAAGCCCCTTCCTCAGCCATGCAATCAAGTTTCCATCAGCCATCAACCATTGCTCTTTAGGGTTTGTGCTGTGTCTTCAATTTCTTTTTAAATGGGGGATGGGGGCCCTACACTTGGATGTTAGGAGAAAGGAAATAGCTGTTCAAACAATTATAAATCAATAACTAGTATAAGATCTTTTTTTTCTGAGATAGGGTCTTGCTATATAATTCAACATGGCTTCAAACTTATGATCTTCCTACCCCCCTTTCCTGAGTTCTGGGATTACAGGTGCACCGTAATTCACAAACTCTGCTTTTTCTTCTCTCAATGCTGAGGGCCTTATGCATGGTCAGCAAGCATCCTGTCACTGAGCCACATCTCCAGCTCTATAGCATCTTCTGTGCCTATCTTACGGCATCTATTTGGTGACCATCATTCACCAGAGACTTACTAAATGCTTTGAATATGCCAGGAACACAAGCCAGTGTTCCTCATGTCCCAACATGCATATATGTGCATGCATGCACATACTGCCACATGGCTGCCCAGAGCAAACACCCTGGAAAATAACTGCAAAAGAGCCAACTGCCTGCTTACATGGTAACAAGGCATCTGTATGGCCTCGACAAAGGGCAGAAGTATCGAGAACAGGAACAGAAAAATGCAGTGAAATAATTGTCTGACCTTGGCTATTTAGTCAGCCTATGATGGGATCTCATAGATATTTCTTAGCCTTTTAGTGCTGGGTTAGCTACATAGACTCTTTGATTTTGTAGAAGAAAAATAAAAAGAATAGACTAATTTGTGACTACCACTATCCCATTCTCCCAACAGGTCCCCACTGTCTTCTTTTGACAGGAAAGCTCAGTGGTTCTGTGCTCTAAGGAGAGGCAGACAGTTCCCCTAGGCCCTCCCTGATAGACAGGAGCCAGCGACCTAGAAAAGACCAGATCTGACTCCTGTCACTCATCTCTGGCAATTCTCTCTAAATCAGCACACAGCTGAATGGCTGAGACCAGGTGGAAGACCAATCCCTTGTCTGGCTGAGGAGAGACATTCCCTCAGTCCAGGACAAGAAAGAACAGGCACCGAGGTGACCTCGAGGCTGTGAAACCTTGGGTGGTTTTGGCTTTCTAGGTAGAAAATATCATTTGGACTGCAGCGACCAAATGTCACACAGGGAGTAGCTGGGACAGCAGAAACGTATTTCTTGTCATTTTTGAAGCTCAGGTCCAAGCCCAAGACTCCAGAGCATCTGGGATCTGGTGAGGACACTCTTCCTGTGCAAACAGTCACACCACCGTGCGCACACATGGCAGAAAGCGGGGCAGACAGGCGAGCTCTTACACAGCTCTTCTGAGAAGGCACTGATCTCACTCACAAGGGACCTACGTTCAGACATAAGTGCTTCCCAAAGGCTCTGTCTCCTAAAAACTGCTACAGTTTCAACACAGGAGTTTCAGGAAAACCAGTCAGTCCACACAGATGTCATTAACATTTGCTTTGTTTCATTTTTACTTTGGTTTGTTTTTCCCTGTGCTGAGAATGGAGCCCAGGGCTTTGTGTGCGCCCAGCAAGCCGCTAGCACTGAGCTACAGCCCCAGCCTCTGGCTCTTCTCTCTGCAGTTCTCTGGAAAACTTAAAAGGCCCTTCGGAGTGGCACTCAGCAACCTTCATCTGCTTTGCAGGTAACAGGGACGAGCTCTGCCGTTTTCCCGACCCTGCGTCATTCCTCCTCAAGCCTCCAGAGAGATTTGGATGGCCTCCATTCCTCACACGTGACAGTCTGCCCACCACAGGACTCTGCCATCAAGAAGCCAGACAAACAGCACCGGGGTGAGAGTGCAGCCCTGACCTACAATGGCAGCCCAGATCTCCCATCCCTCCCGCATCCTCCCTCCTTCCCCGCCTGCTGAATCACCCTGTCTGTCTCTCAGGTACTCAGACAAAGGCAGTAGAGGCGCAGACAAGAGTGAAGAGCGACGCCAGTCAGCAAACCAAGTGAGTCCCCTCGTGTTCCTGACCCCAGCAGTTTACATCTTGTTCATTCCTCTCCTCAACTGGACAGCTCAGCTGAGGAGGAGGAGGAGGAAGCCCCTCCCCGCCCTACCCCCTCCCTGCCCCACTGCTCTTCCACAGGGATGCCAGGTGCAGCTACACCCTGCCTGCATGCAGGTTTCATTTTTTCTGCCCCACTGTCATGTTTTCCTTCTCTTCCCAGCTGTGGAGTCGCAGTTCAAGATAAGGTAAGAGAACCCTCGTTCGGAGGGGTTTGGGTCAAATGGCACCTAAGAGCTAGCATTCCAGGATTCTGGGATAAATCCCGGGCTGTGGTGGAGGGATACCTTCTTCCAGGAGGCCCAGAGGGTCCTGAGCATAGATGTGGGCCTTGAAGGACCCTGCCAGATCTAAGGCAAAAGAGATCTGCTCCATGTAAGCCAGCCAGGGCTCTCTGGTTCTCTGCCGAAGTCCCCCTGAGCCTCTTCCATCTCTCTCTCTCTAGGACATCATCCAGCTCTCTGAGTACCTCAAAGTAAGTAGCACAGTGATGCCTGCGGCAGCCTCCCACCCACTCTTCCTCCAGGTTAATCTTCCCCTGTACATTTTTCCTTTTAGGAAGCTCTCCAAAGGGAGCTGATCCTCAAACAGAAAATGGTGTTTCTCCAGGACCTGCTGCCTGCCCTGATCCGGGCCTCTGACAGCTCTTGG
Organism: Myodes glareolus; assembly: GCF_982192425.1. Classification (NCBI taxonomy): domain Eukaryota; kingdom Metazoa; phylum Chordata; class Mammalia; order Rodentia; family Cricetidae; genus Myodes; species Myodes glareolus. The sequence continues at coordinate 2,173,579 of NC_142030.1, forward strand.
AAGGTAAGAGTAAAATCTTCAGACCAGGTGTGCGGACTTTCATGCATGCCCACCTCGTGTCTCTCAGCATCCCACCCAGCATGGGAAGGGCTGTCTCACTGGGAGGAGGCAAAGGTGGGGGTGCTTAGATGCAGAGGCCCAAAGGTCACAGTAAGTGTGACCTGGGGAGGACCCAAAGCCAAGAGCAGACAGAAGGCCTGCTTTTAAACCATGTGAAGAGATGAAATGAAGGCTCTGTCCAGCGTTGTTACTGAGTATTGTCAAGGCAATGGCTTTCACATGGGATTCTGTATTAGTCACTTTCTATTGCTGTACCAAATTACCTGATACAAGGAACTTTAAAGAAAGGGTTTATTTTGTTTATGGTTCCAGAGTACAACCCATCATAGTTCGGGGTGGGGGGGAGGGATCATGGCTGCAGGACTGTGAGGCAGCTGGTCACATTGCATCCACAGACAGGAGCCAACTGAGAAAGGCTGGTGTTCAGCTGGCTCCCCTGTCTTATTTTTTCCCCCGCTGGGAACCCCAGCCAGTGGAATGACGCTGCTCCATTCTAAGTGGGTCTAACCACCTCCACAATCTAGAGGCCCCCTTGCAGGCATACCCAGGGGTTTGCCTTCACTATGACTCTAAATGTCATCAAGAAGACAATCAAACTCAACCATCACAAATCCGTATCAAGACCCACACAAATCAGCCTGAACAATATTCAGCCTAGAGAGGCCTTCATGGGTGATCTGGTCTGATTTTCTCTTTGCCGTAATGGGCCAAGGCCCTGACCACAGTCACGTTACTACTTAGCAAAGTCCAGGTCTCTGATGTTGGTCTGTTCACTCTCTAGATAGCCAAAGGCCATGCTCCTGATACCAGGCACTGGGAAATTGTTCTCTAGGCAGACACCTTCATTTATTTTGTAAACATAAGCTCACTATGTAGCCCTGGATGACCTAGAGCTCTATGTAAACCAGGCTGGTCTTGAACTCACAGAGATGCACCTGTCTCTGCCTCCCAAGTGCTGGGATCAAAGCCGTGCACTGCTGTGCCTGGCCCGGGCTCCTGCTTTTCAGAGGGTTCATAGTTCTGTAAGCAAGACACGCCAAAATAATACAGACATGAGAAATAAAAGAGATGCTTCCAGAGGGGAGCAGGCTACAGGGAGAACAAACACCCCCAGGGAGGGGAGCCAGAGGCACAAGGACAGTTACAAAGCACTGTCAGGCAAAGGAGGACTCAGTGGCAGTGTGGATAGGTAAGAGCCAGAGCGTGGCTCGATTTGGCACAATGGTTCTCTACCTTTCTTATCTCAGGAATCTTTATATTAATTTTTAATTGATTAATATTTCCCTGAGTGACCACATTTCCCCTCCCTCCTCTCCTCCCAGTGCCTCCCCCCAACCTCCCCACCCCATTACCCCATCCACTCCTCCTTTCTTTTCAGAAAAGGGCAGGTCTCCCCATGTATATCGACCAGCCATGGCATATCAAGTTGCAGAAAGACTAGGCACCTCCCTTCCTATTAAGTCTAGATGACTTATACTAATTTTTAACTAAAAACTCCAAAGAACTTCTGATGGGTACCATATTAGAGTTTACCATGTTAAAACTTAAAATTGAAATTTATAAATATTAATTTAGAAATAACAATAGTCAAGCACCATATGCTAACTTAAGTTACGTATTTTAATGGAAAGCTTTGTTTCAAAAAGGAAAAATTAGAGAAATAACATGGTTGTACATTTTCAATACCTAGTTAGTAGGTTTTCTGTAACATGATACTAGGTTTCTCCACCAATGCAGTAAGCCAGACCAAGTTGAACTGAAAAAGTAAAAGAACCGGTATATTTGAGCAAGGCCTGGAGAAGTCACACAGGCAAACAAAAGCAGGGAGTGTATATATCCTGTAGGCGAGGGGTGATGGCGTGTCCTCCACAAGCCCAAGTATAGTCAAAAGATGACTGCTTTAGGAGGGGTCTTGGGCTACTGGCAACTTCACAGGGGGGAGTGGGGGGGAGAGCTGTTGGAGGAGGCCGCTTGTTTGTTTCCCGGCTGCCCAGAAAACGAAATAATCACACAGAAACTGTATTAATTAAACAATTTCTTGGCCTAATTGTTGTAGGGAAGGGGCCACTTGTTGGTTCCTGACTGCTTAGCCCTGAAATAATCGCACAGAAACCATATTAATTAAATCACTGTTTGGCCCATTAGCTCTAGCGTCTTATTGGCTAACTCTTACATATTAATTTAACCCATTTCTATTAATTTGTGTATCACCACGTGGCTATGGCTTACTGGATAAAGTTCCATCTGGCTCTGGTGGGGCTCCATGGCTTCTCTCTGACTCTGCCTCCTTTCTCCCAGCATTCACTTTAGTTCCCCCCCCACCTAGTTCTGTTCCCCTATAGCTCTGCTATAGGCCCAAAGCAGTTTCTTTATTAACCAATGATATTCACAGCATATAGAGGGGAATCCCACATCAAAGAGTTGTCATAGCCAACAAGAATACACAACTGGCCTTTGTAGTGCTTTTGGAGATTCTCTAAGAGGGCAGGGTTCAGAGAGAAGAATGGGGCTTTCCGGATCAAGCAGGAGTGAGCTGCAGGTTCCAGACAAACACTAGCTAAACAGAAGACAGCTAAACTCTATTTCCTTCTCAATTTAACCTCTTGTGAGCACTCTTTCAACTGAAGTATTTGAAAGCAGTCAGTGTCATGGAGAATGTGCTAAAAAGGGAAAGGTCTTGCAGATAGGTCCCCTGAAAGAGTCTCTAGGACCCTCCTGTGTTCAGCAAATGATAAGTTGGTGCCACCAAAGTCTAAGGCTGCAAGTGTGTTCAGCCAGAACATGCAGCCTCCCAGGCCTTCACGTATCTCACTATAGGAAGGTTTATGGTTAAAGAAGTGAAGGGGGGCGGCTGGAACACTCCCAGAGGTCTGTGGTGACACGGAAGTCACCACTCCCCACCCACTGGAGCCAAGTCATCCCTCCTTACACCAGCCACCGAGTCTGGATTCAGAGTCTCTCTGGTGCAGGCCCTTTTTGCCATTTCTACTGACAGCAGAAACCTGAGTCCGCAGCTGGGCATGCCAATGCTGAGCTAAATTGAGATTATCTCCCTTATTAGTTTATAAGATGCTCGGTAACTTTCAACTCTAGGCTGGGGGTTCAGGAACAAAACAAAACCGAGTTCTTACTCTGAAAGTCTCACAGCCCAGCAAGGGAGAGACATAGCAGGCAGCTCTGGTGAGACCAGGCTGCAAGTGTGCGGAGCCCAACAGAGAAAGACAGCGATTCTGTCTGAGGCAGAGAAAGGAAGGCTCTGTGGAAAGAGGCCATTTCAGCCGGGTCTTAGGGGTGAGTAGAAACTCACCAGTTCAAGTTGCTCGATGACGGGGGCAAGCAGAAGTGTTTAAGAAATTGCCTGGGTGTGGCAAAGCACTGGGTGTAGCGCACTGTGATGAACAGGAAGGGATCCTGTCTGAAGAAATACCTCTCTCACCCTTCAGAACAGGAGGCTTGACCCTTCTCTGTGAAGGTTTATTTCAGACTGAATATGCGAACTCCATTGTAGAAAACATACGTGCATATTTGTATGTGGGTGTACATGAGTGTCACAGCAGATATCTTGTATTGAGGACCCATGGGTTCGCATGCCACCCCCTGGTTGAGAAACACAGTCACAGGCAGGAAGCGGGGCGGAAGTTAACGTTCACTCAGAGTTGAATGCAGGGCCTTACATATCTGCCATGCCTGCTTGTCTTTCTGAAGGGGAAGAATCTGGTCTATGCTTGTAGTTTCTCTAAGCAAAGGCCTGACTCTGAGTGAGGGGTGGAGCCCTAGGGAAGCCTAGAGGAGCCTAGGTCAGCTGTGCTTAGTTAGTGGAAGTGAGGCAGATAGCACTCAGGAGTCTGAGGCAGGAGGATTCTAAACTTCAGGCCAGCCTGGGCTATATGTTGAGACCCTGTTTTGTTGTTGTTGTTTTGTTGTTTTGAAGCCATTTCTACCATCAATTTGGAGGGGGCGCTATTTTACCCCAAGCTCCAGACGAAAAGCTGCGGCTCCTCTGGCTGTCATTTCCTCTCTCCCACCTTCCTGCCTTTCCCAGGTCTCACAGTCACCCTTTTCTTCATCCTCCCACCCCAAGCTGTAATCCTGTATTTAAAAAAAGTCATTGCTAGCTATTCAGTTGAGAGTCTTTGCTTCTCCCAAAACAAAACACTTCAACTCCATCCCTCCCAAGAAGGCCTCAATATTAGCGAAAGAGTGGCCCCATTCGGTGATTTTGAGAAAATAATTGAACGAACGAGGCCAGAATTGGGCCTCGGACCTCATCCACGTGTCCTCTGTGTCCTCTCCGTTTGATTCCATGTAGAGATGATGTTCACGGCAAGCTCTCCATCAGAGCCCCAGAGTCAGTGCCCTCCGAGACACTGCTGGGAACCTAGAGCTGGGTCTGACCACTAGAACAAATGCAGCTCTGCCAGGAGAGGAAGCTGGTGTGGGTCTGCAAAGCGGAATTGAGAGCTTGAGATGACAGCCCAGGGGGAACTGGCTCTGCACCCTATGCAAACTCTGTGAGAGCAGAGATGAGCCATGGGCTAAGGCTTCTGCGGTGAGGTGCGCTGCTTCTGGAAACAGATCTGAGGCAGGGGACGGAGCAGCAACAGGATCTTAAAGCCCTCAGACCAGCACCAGGTGTGTGTGGTCTCCCCATTGCCCCACCAGGGGTGGCCTGTCTGAGGTGCTCCAGACTCCTGGATAAGGTCCACAGCAGCCTGTAGAACTTCTTAAGTCTCTAAGACTAAAGTCAGCATGGGGAGATGGGGGGTGGAGTGTAAGGGGACTGTTTGCTCCATTTGCAGCAACTTGGCTTCAACATTCCTGCTTGCCTTAGGGAGTCTGGAGCTGTGGGCCAGGGATTTTGTTCATGCTGTAGATTTGGGTGGCAGCCCCTATCCCTACTTGAAGGGGCTACCATGAATCATCTTGTTTTGCAACATAAATGGAAAAATAATCTGGAGTTGGGTTGAAATGCACAGATACTTGGAAGAGGAAAATATTGAATGAAAGTGATACTACAGACTAGGGAACTACCCAGAGGACGTTTCCAGAATACTGTCTGGAGCCTATGTTCCTTCCAGGCTATAAGGCGGCGATCTTTAAACTTGGTGGGTGTAGCTGGCTTCTTCACCGAGGAGTCTGGGCAAAGGAAAGCGCTGCTCGCTGGCAGTCTGTTGGGAGACCAGCATGGAGGGTGGCAGGGCGGGGCTAGCTGGGTTCTGGGCCTGCAGACTGACAATGAACAGGCCCCTCTGGGGAATGTAGCCGCTCTACCAGTTATGCCAGGGCCTGAACAGTGGGAGCCTTTGTCCTCCTCTCATTTGTCCCAAGCCCTGTGGTTATTGTAAATGCCAAATCCCTTACTCTCTATGCTTTCCCACATGCGGCTGAGAAAAACATTAATAATAGGAGGCACTTTAAAAAATTGTTTTTGGCAAAGGTTTTTGCTTTCTGCAAGGTCCAGCTGAGTAACACAGGAAGCAGAACGGGTGGGGTCTCCCCCTGGTCCTCACAGTTGGAAGACTTAGACAAGTACAAGCAAAACATGAGCTCTGTGATACCACTTCCTGCCTTCCCCAGGCACCCTGAGTCCCAGCACCGGAGGCCCGCCTCACACAGAGGCCCTCTCCTGCCCCTAGTCTTCACAGTCTGGCCTGCCAAGAGTGTTGGAACTGTTCACCAATGACAAGAGCCACAGCATCCAGGACTGGAGAAAGGTCCCTCAAGAGTCTCACAAGATTAGGGTGGAGAAGTCAGAGAAAGAAATGTGAAAACCACTTACAGGTTCATGGCTGTATCTAGAAAAAAAAAAAAATGCTCTTGTTAACGGCATCCCCACTGCCCCAACCAGATACACCTGGGTAAAACTCAAGTCTGGCAAAGGGGATGTCTACAGGTAGGAGCAACAATGTGTGTGAAATGTAAAAGACTGAAAACCAGAATTGCCCCTCTACCCACCCTTCTGTGCTTGCTCATAGATCAAGGAATGCCTTAAAGTTCCCTCAGGCACCACAAGACCTGGGGCATGCTGGGAGGCATGGGGAGGGCAGACAGACCAGACCATGAGATTGACCCAGCTTTTGAATACCTCTGTGACTTTCTCAGAAGCCCCCCCCCGGGCCCACTCCTAAGTCCATTTCTCACTTTTGACAGACTTTCTCACTTGTGTCCTGTCAAGGAGGAAAGGACATGCACACGCGTGCGCACACACACGCACACACACACACACACACACACACACACTAGTACAGTCAGAGTCCTCCACAGCCTCAGATTCAACCAACAGTGGATCAAGAATAATTGAAGGAAAAAATCCCGTTTTTCTTGTTTTTCATATAATTAGTCTCAAGTCAATACATTATACATTGACACAGCATTTCCAGTGTACTGTGAGTGAGCCAGAGATGGTTTTAAGCATATAGGAAGGCGTACATAGGCCGTCAGTAAGTGCTACACACTGGGACCCTGAGCATTCTGAGGGGTTCGAGGACCTAATCCTCAGTGGATATGGGGCATGTGCAATGTAAGGGCCACCCCTACAGAGACCTCTGCCACGGCCCTACCCGGGCAGAGATCAAGGTGTGCCACCAGTGCCACCAGTGCCAGTCTCTGCCCTTGTCTCTCTTGGTTTGCAGATATCCTCTTGTCTTCAGGTGCTCTCCCTTCAGTATATCCTGGTGCTCTGATCTTGTTTTATAAAAACACCAAGAAACCAGACTTGACTGCCAGACTTTACTGCGTGTTTACTTCTTTGAAGGCTTACCTCCAAATGTGGTTCCATCCTGGAGTACTGCAGCTCTCTGCAGCCTTCAGGCCTGAAGGGCAAAGGCAGTTCATTCAACCCGTAACAGGACATTGTAGCAAACACAGAATCTCCCCAGGAGCAACAGACAGAACATTGTAACAAACACAGATTCTCCCCAGGAGCAACGGACAGAACATTGTAGCAAACAGATTCTCCCCAGGAGCAACCGACAGGACATTGTAGGAAAAACAGATTCTCCCCAGGAGCAACGGACAGGACATTGTAGGAAACACAGATTCTCCTCAGGAGCAACGGAGGCAGGGGAAGCTGCAGTACAGGTGGGGGTGGTGGCGAGGAAAGAAATGACAGCTTAGGACCCTCCCTGTCTGTGGCCTTCTCTGCTGTCTGGGCTACTTGATAGAGAAACTCAAAATACAAAGAGAGTCTGGGGCCAGTCTGGGTGGCCCTTGGCCTAGAGAGAGAGCGGGAGAAGACTAACTTCCTTTCAGAGAACCTCAGCTGTCTCCGCACTTGAAAGGGTTCAGCCTGCCAGCATCCACAGCAACCCACAGAGCCCCCATGTTAACAAGCTTCAGCTGTATCTGACTGGGCGGGAGCGATGTAGTTAGCCTCCCTGTGTGTTTTCAGGCCTTACTTTACTAACTCATCCTGTTTACTTCAGGGGCAGCTTAATGAAGACAAACTGAAGGGCAAACTAAGGTCCCTAGAAAACCAGCTCTATACCTGCATGCAGGTAAGCGCTCTGAAGAACACTTCTAGCACATTAATGTCAATAGGATGGGAATGTTTGAGTCTTCCTCTTGCCTTTAGGCACGCTACCAGATGGAGACTGCCACACCCCCACTCTTGTCTGTCTTCACATGGGTCCCTAGTTAGCTACGTCACTATCTCCAGTGTTCCGTGTCCTAGCATGCACCATGCACCGCTGTGCATGGAAGCCCAGGAAGGAAACCCAGCACTAGACATGATGTTGGCTCCTAAGGAGTTGTAGGGAACGGTCCTTAAGGTGTGCGCCGCGTGGTCTCCAGAGGCCCAACCTGAGGGCAGGGGAAGAAGACATAACAGGAATCTGCAAAAATGACATTGATCTTGGGAACAAGTTGTTTTTAGCAACCTAGAGGAAACAAGGGGCACGAGAGTCTGGAAGAAATGGAATCCTGGATTTCCTTGTTAATATTCAGCTTCAGTAATCTCTTGATTTGGCCTAATTTTAGGTTACAAAAGAAAAAAAATCAGTTCCCCTGACAGGTAGAAAGAAAGTGAGGAGAGTAGGGGCCAACAAGAGGGCTTCCTAGATGAGGATGCTTGCCACCAAGCCTGACGACCTGAGTTCGATTCCTGGAACCCAAGTGGTAGGAGGAAAGAAATGTACCCCTTCACAAGTTGTCCTCTGACCTCTGCTCATACTCTGTAACAAGTACGTACACACACACACACACACACACACACACGTAAAAATATTAAAGGAAAAGTAGGTTAAGTAGGGAATGGGTGGGCTTCTCTCACTTAGAGCTGGAGGGATCAGCACTCTCCTACACGACTGGGAACAGCTTATATTGTCTGTAGGCTTCCTGGTCTATGCATCTGCTCACTTTCCAACGTGAGCTGCTTTGTTATGCTCCTATTAGCTAAAATATGTCAACCAAACTTGTAAGAGGCCAGCAAGCAAGCCAGATTGCAAGTCTTTAATTTGTGATTTGAGAAAGGTCTCATCATTAAGCTGACCTTGAACTTGTGATCCTCCCATCAGCCCCTCAGTGCTGGAGTTACAGGCGTAAGCAACTGTGCCCAGCTACTCTATCGATTTTCTATTGGAAAGGAAGCTGGCCGGTGACTACTGTTATCAAGTCCAATAACTAGGACACCACCATGTCTGACTTCAACCAGTCACTCTCTGGTTTGATTTTTAATGAAAATCCCCAAAAGGCAGAGCACTCTTTCAGATACAAATACAAAATTTCTGACAATCCCAAAGTGAAACAAAATGGTTCCTAATGCTCCCTTCCTCTGTCTCCGTTCTCTGGGTTTTCCCAGACGGGTCTAGCACTAACTGTGAAAGCTGCCTGTCTTCCTCATAAATCAAACCCAAAAGGTGAAACACAAGGGTACCCAACATCAGTGGATCTGAAAATCTGTTTTATCTGGTTTGGGAGTATTTTTCTTGATCATAAAACCAGGGGAAACATTTTACCTGGCAGTGGTGGTGCATGCCTTTAGTCCCATCACTTGGGAGGCAGAAGTAGGTGGCTCTCTGTGCTTTCTTGGCCAGCCTGGTCTACAGCGTGAGTTCCAGGACAGCCAGAGCTGTAACACAGAGAAACCCTGTCATAAACAAACAAAAAAACAAACCAGGGGAACATTTAATGCAGATGTAGTACGACTTTTAGAACACTAAGTAGCCTCAGATTCCTGGGACATTTTCTTTCAGGCAGCAGTGTGTCCCCATTTGGAAACTGTTTCCAAAGGAGGGAGATTCATCCAAGAGCAGAGCAGGGAAGGAATGGGTCCCCTTCTCATGAATGCCAGTATGTCAGTGCTCAGCACAGCTACCAGAGCTGGGGATGGAGTTAGGGGAGATTTAACAGACGCGGTGTGTGTTCTGCGTTGAGCTCAGCAGAGGCTAACCAGCTGAGAGGACAGAGGAGGCGGCTGCAGAAGTACCCTGCCAATGGCAGGCACCTCTCAGACACCCTACGGGATCCCTCTGCTCAGCTCCAGCCTGAAGAAAAGGCCGACCAGACTACTGGTGTCTCTGCCCTGGGGACAGGACCTACATCGTTCCCTGTGTGTGTCCCAGCTGTCGGGTGGGCAGAAGTTCACTGTGTATTTGTCGGATTGCTTCTGGTTTACAGAAACACACTCCCTGGGGAATGAAGAAGGTGCTGCTGGAGATGGAAGACCAGAGAAGCAATTACGAGCAGAAGGCTAAGGAGTCGCTGCAGAAAGTGCTGGAAGAGAAAATGAGCGCGGAGCGGCAACTGCAGAGTGTGCAGGTGGGGACGCTGTGCAGGTGGGGACGCTGTGCAGGTGGGGACGCTGTGCAGGTGGGGACGCTGTGCAGGTGGGGACGCTGTGCAGGTGGGGACGCTGTGCAGTAGGGGCTGGAACCCCAGGAACAGGGAACAGTCCCCAGAGCAAGGTCCAGGGACCATGCTCCTCAAGTTCATCCTGCATTTTAAACTACAATATAAACAAATACAGAACTCAGTGTGTTCACGCTCTCTAAGCATCTGCTCCTTGGGAACACTCTCTCTTCTGGTCTCTTTCAGCTGTCCCTGGCTTTCGCGGAGCAGAAGTGTGAAGAGTGGAGGAGTCAGTATGAGGCTCTTAAGGAGGACTGGAGGAGCCTAGGGGAGCAGCACAGGGAGCTGGAGAGTCAATTGCATGTGCTTCAGTCCAAACTACAGGTACCAGGCTCTGAGCATGGGAGGGGAAGGATGGCAGGAGTGGGGGAAAGGGTCTGGGGAGAAAAGATGCTCCAGGGCTGGACCCCAAAGGCTTGACACGTGCAAAAAGGAGCTTTCCAGTCTTCATCCCACGGCCCACTTAGTACTAGGCCCACTGTCCTGCCTCTGAACTGTGATTCTGTACTTAGAACTAATGCCCGCACTGCTCATGCAAATGAACTAAGTACCCACTGGAAAGGCATTAACCAGATACAAACGCCTGGGCTGAAACAGCCCTTGAATTGCACCCTGATTCAGACACCATCCCAGCAGAGTGCACAGTGCACAACTGCCCGCTGTTGGGCACACAATAAACTTATTTACAGGTGTTAACACATCCTGCCAATGTGTTTCATATCAAATTACTGTAAACCCTTGACATACTCAACAGTTCCTATACTTTCAATCTGTCACTTTAGAAAGCCTAATTAAGCTCCATAGCCTGCTTCCTCATCAGCAAAATAAGGGTGATAGTCTTCATATCACAGTATTGTTGCATGAGTTAAATATGGATAGCCACACAAAGTGTTTAGCATGGTCTACGGTACATATGAGCACTTGATACAGGTTAACAATTACTGTGCGTGTGTCACCTCTGGCCTGGGTGGAGACCTAACATTCCAAGCTATCTAAAACCTAAGAGTTAACCCACTGGAGTTAGTCATCCGGCTAATGAACCACCCCTCGGGAAGGCAGAGTCACCTTAACCCACGACAAAGAAGGAAGAATAATCGACCATTTAATAAGAAGGTGCACTGTCCCTTCCCAGAAAGTCTGCCCATTTTTCTGAGTTTCTCAGAAAAGCGTAACTTTTCATCTCCTCTTTCTTCCTAATATTTGCCAAAGTCAAGGTATGCTTCCAGAACACTCTGGGCTTTCTTACTCTTTTTTTCTGAAGTTATTCTCTCTCTATCCCCTTTGCCATATGGCTGTTTGCCAAACCGCCAAGCCTCCAGCCCTAACTCCAAAGTCATGGCTTCCTTTTCCTCATCTTTGCCCTCCAGGCAGCTGCTGAGATTTTACAATACACCTGCTCATCATTGTTGTTATTGTTTGGGGTATTTTTCCTTTTTTAACTACAAAAAAGCTTCCTTCAGAATCTGTTCTTTTTTTAATGTTAAGCATCTTTCTTCAATTTTTATATTCTTGAGAGTTTAATTAATTTCTATCTTCCTTTTCCGCCCTCCAAACCTTCCCATATATCATTCCCTGTTTTCCTTCATATTCATGGCCTCTTTTTCATCAATTATTACTGCATGCATAGATGTATGTGCATATATATTCCCAAATATGAACTTGCACATATGATTTCAGGGCTGACCATTTGACCCTGGACAACCACCTGGTGTGCTCTTCCCTGGGAGAGACCCCTCTCTGACCCAGCTGTCCTCAGTTGCCTGTGGTTCTTTAGTGGGGTCGAAGCCACGTGGGCTTTGCCCCATCCAGCTTGCCATGTCCATTGATGTTGTCCTTGTTCACTGCACATTTGAGCAGTCATGTTGAGGAGACTTTGCGGGTGTCACTCCTGATGTTACTAGATGAGCTCGCACAGCAAACTCCCCGATCCCTGATCCTCTGGATCTTCGTCTTTCTGCTGCGTCTTCTGCAATGTTCCCTGAGCCTCGGGTGCTGGAGACATTTTGTACATGTATCCACTGAAACTGGGCCCCACAGTATGCATTTTGACTGGTTGTGGTTTTCTGTAGTGGGCTCCAACTGTTGCAAAGAGAAATTTCCTTGAAGTGTTAATTTTTTTATTAACAAATCTAAGAACTCAGAGAGGAGACCCCAATTTCCCAGTAATATATGGCACCCCCGGTGGGGCTCCCCACAATCTTCAGTAACACATAGATGTCACTTACTTAGTTTGTAACTTTGAGGATCTGCCCCCAAAGTGGATCTTTACAATTTTCCCCCAACAGAGATCAGAAACGCACACACACACACACACACACACACACACACACACACACACACACAGCTGATGAGAGGGGGGCGAGACTCTTAGAGACACAGCTCTCACTGTGCACAGCACAGGGCTCTCTCCTTCACAACTGTGAAGCTGAAAGTGAAGGCACAGTGGAACATCTAGAAAAGTTCCGACTTGATGTGCCTTGGTTGGAGATCTGCCGAGGCGCGGGACACTATCCCCTGTAGCTATCAAGTCAGATGCGCTGCTGGAAACAACAGGACAGAGAACAAGGGGAAGTGGAGGGACCTTTCCAGGTCCCTGCATCCCAGGCTCTTAACATTCTGCCGTCTTCTATTCCATGGCACCTGCTCGGTCTCCGACCACACTGACCTGTGCTCTGTGCGGCCTCCTCCTCTCAGGGAGCAGACAGCAGAGGCTCACAGATGAACCAGGCCCTGCGACTTTTAGAAAATGAGCACCAGGAGCTGCAGGCCACAATCGAGCGTCTGCAAGGGGACAGAGAGCAGCAGAGCTCCGACACCCAGGACCTGCTAGGTACTTCTCTTCTTGGGGGGTCCCACAACTTCAGGGGTGAGAACCACACCTGAATGAGCTCTGACGCCCAGGACCTGCTAGGTACTTCTCTTCTTGGGGGGTCCCAGGATCGTGAGAACCACAACTGAATGATCTTGAGGAGTTGGGGGGAAGGAGAGGCTTTGGTCTTTATTTCTGCTTGCCCTTATGATTCCATCTTTCCTTGAGGGAAAGGCGGCTCTACCTTCACCACCCTAAATGAACATGAGTTGGGTTTCTCTAGGACTTTGTATGCTCTTTTCTCCGGCCTGCCCCTGTGAGCCAGACCACAGCTGCTCCTACGCGAGTCTCAGGCCAAGACCATATTACTAATTTGAAAGGGAAAGGTTAGCACAAACACTGGCAGAACGAAGGCTTCCCAGCAGTGCCAGTGCGGGCTGAAGGGACCGGGGGCGTGTGTACACGACACTGTGATGTTCGTGTGCGATACGTGTGTACACGACACTGTGTGCTCATGTGCGATGGTGCCCTTCCTCCTCCGATCCGAAAGGCCCTGGAGAGGACAGGACGTGCTTCTTGGTTCCACCTCTGGTGCTCTTCTGTTTCAGTCTGCATTCTTTCACTTTCAGATCGGCTAAAGCGGTCAGAGGAGGAGAACCGGGTCCTGGTGAGCAGAGTACAGCAGCTGCAGAGTAAGTGTCCTTGACAGGTGGCTTCCGGTGTGTGTGCCCACAGAAGGCATTTGAAGGCAGGCCCAGGCTCTGGTGTGTCCTGTTTTGGGGCAGTCTCGAGCCCACTTCCTGCAAAGGGAGGGTCATTTGCATAGCTCCTCACAAGTTATATGGTTGATTTCTTTCCCCAAGTTGTGTATTAGCATCTGTTCTTATGTTTCCTCTCTAGTCTCCTCCTTGTCAGTGACAACCATTTACATTCCTACAAGAATTCCAGCTGTGTGTGTGTGTGTGTGTGTGTGTGTGTGTGTGTGTGATATGTAGGGAGAGTTGTGATATATATATGTGATGTGTAATGTGGTGTGTGTGCACATGTTATGTTTATGTGTGTGGTGTGTAGAGGCAAGGGGGCTGAGGGTGTTGAGCATCTTCTCTGTCACTCCCTGCCTTGGTCCCCTGAGAAAGGGTAAGTCGCTGTTTCCCAGCTAGGCTTAGCCAGCAAGCCCCAGTGATCTTCCCTCCTCTGCCCTGGACCTGATAGCATAAAGGTAACAAACAAGTAGCCATGCCCTGTTTTACATGGATGCTGACAATTTAAATCAGGTCCTCACGTGTGTACAGCAAGACCTCTTGCTCTTCCATTGCCCCAGCCCCAGGACTGTCCATTTCAAGAAGTATTAGGCTTTCTAAGATGGTTCTTTAGTTATACATTCCATGTATTCACATGAACATGTCACTCAGATCTTTCTCGCTAGACCTGGTTCAGACGATAAGCATTCATTCATTAAACCCCTACACGAGTCAGGCACCCTGAATATATGTACTGGGGTATGCCATAAGCAAAAGCAATAGTTTCTTAAGAAACTTCCATTCTAAGCAAGTCCAGTAGTAGAGGTGTCCATGAAAAAGAAATCAATGCATGTCAAGTCAATAATTACCACAGAGAAAAAGCAGCAGAGTCAAGGAAAATTAGTCATTGTATAGACGGTCACCTGAGAACGAGTTCCTTCTACAGTAACAACTAAACAAAGACCCACAGACACAGGGGCTGACATAAGGACGGTGTGTTTGCAATGAAGCACCACATTAAACGACTTGGACAAAAACGAGCCGTTTCTGGAGTCTGCCGTCCAAAATCAAGCTGTCCAGAGGTTTGGCAACTTCTCTTTAGCTGTGCAGGTGGCTGTCTGGCTGATGTGTCTATGCATGCTTCCCCTGGAGCATACGTGGGTCTCCGTGTTCCCTTTCTTATAAGAACTCAGTTATCTGGACTAGGGCCCATGTTAATGACCTTACTTTCACCTGGTTACCTTTTCAAAGACCCCATCTCCAGGGAGGGTCACATCACAGGAGTGAGGACTTCCACACAAAAATTCTGAGGGGCAGCATCCAGTCCCTCACAGATAGTGACGTCTGGGATGGGTCTTTACACTGGGTCTGTCTGTCTCCCAACAGGTCTGCTTCAGAAACAGTCCTTACACCACCAAGAACAGGAGAAACTCTTAAAGAAAGGTCAGCAAATTTACTCGCACTAAATGTTGCTCTTCCTTTGTCTGCCTAGAGGCTGGGTATGGACTACATGACTTCTTGGGGTCTCACCCACTCCTGAGAGTCTGTGACATCAGGGAGGTAGGGAAAAGTTTCTGAGCAACTATCACTGACCTGGACATCTCAGGCAGCCTTCTACTCCGAGAGGTACAAAAACTGGGAAAGGGTTTCTACTTTCTCTGAAAACACTGTCTGTGCTGAACATTTCAATAAATTGATTTTGAACTCATAATTTCATGTCAGTTTTTACACAGTTGATTTTATAAATCACATCTAGCTTAGCCCACACCACACAGCACATGAGTCCTCTCACTCACTCCAGCCCTGACCAGTCTGCTGCCCAAGCCTGCCAGGGGCCCACCAGCCACACACAGGTCCCAGCGGCTCCACAGCACGCCAGTCCTCACTCCAGCCCTGACCAGTCTGCTGCCCAAGCCTGCCAGGGGCCCACCAGCCACACACAGGTCCCAGCGGCTCCACAGCACGCCAGTCCTCACTCCAGCCCTAACTAGTCTGCTGCCCAAGCCTGCCAGGGGCCCACCAGCCACACACAGGTCCCAGCGGCTCCACAGCACGCCAGTCCTCACTCCAGCCCTGACCAGTCTGCTGCCCAAGCCTGCCAGGGGCCCACCAGCCACACACAGGCCCCAGCAGCTCCACAGCACGCCAGTCCTCACTCCAGCCCTGACCAGTCTGCTGCCCAAGCCTGCCAGGGGCCCACCAGCCACACACAGGCCCCAGCGGCTCCACAGCACGCCAGTTCTCACTCCAGCCCTGACCAGTCTGCTGCCCAAGCCTGCCAGGGGCCCACCAGCCACACACAGGCCCCAGCGGCTCCTCAGTTAAGGACAACACATAGCCTGCTATCTTATTCTCACAACTCCTGGTTGTAATTCAGGATTGTGCCCACATGGGGCAGACAAGAAAATAAAAGATCTCTAGCCATATAAATCAAGGGCTGAACTAAAGCAATAACCCAGAACTTGACTCTAGTTCAGTGCTCTTTTCTCTAAAACCAGAACTACAAGGTGGCTGAAAACCTAGCTTTAAACATTAAGAGGCCGTCTAGAAAGACTCCTATCTTCAGGACACAAAGGTGAAAGGTGCAAAGGATGCAGAGTTATACAGAAGCACTGAGGAAACCTATGTGAGACACTAGATGCTATGGCAATAAAGAAATTATTTCAATTAGTAAGTATTCACTAAAATGATCAGGTTAAGACAAATTCAAAGAAAAATGAGATGTCAACCTTGCCTCAAGAAGTCCAAGGCCAGCTGTGTGTCTAGGCCACAGGGCGCACCAAAGCTCTTTAATGCAGAATGTTCTACTGCGCTCAGCAAAGCAAGGACAAACCTGCCGCCTCCCTATCCAAACCCTGAGGATTCTCAGTGGCAGGCCAGCCCTCACAAACAAGGGTCTCGCTGCTCTTCTAGATCAGGCTTTACCTGTGTGGAACCCAAAGCTCTCCTTTGATGAAGCAAAGCCCGAGAATACAGGGAAGGAGAAAGACTGGGAGCTCAGAGGCCATCTACAAAAGGAGACATCTCAGTTCCGGGCCAAGGAAAAGGAGGTGAGGAGGCAACCTCAGTGTAAGGGCTTATCCAGACCGTGAGCGCTCATCCAGACCATGAGTGCTCATCCAGACCGTGAGTGCTCATCCAGACCGTGAGCGCTCATCCAGACCATGAGCACTCATCCAGACCGTGAGTGCTCATCTAGACCATGAGTGCCCATCCAGACCGTGAGTGCTCATCCAGACCGTGAGTGCTCATCCAGACTGTGAGTGCTCATCCAGACTGAGAGTGCTCATCCAGACTGTGAGTGCTCATCCAGACTGAGAGTGCTCATCCAGACTGAGTGCTCATCCAGACCGTGGGTGTTCATCCAGACTGTGGGTGCTTATTCAGACTGAGTGCCCATCCAGACCATGAGTGCTCATCCAGACCGTGAGTGCTCATCCAGACTGAGTGCTCATCCAGACTGAGTGTTCATCCAGACTGTGAGTCCTCATCCAGATTGTGAGGGTTGATTTAGATTAGTGGTTCTCAACCTATGGGTCACATATCAGGTATCTTGCATATCAGATATTTACATTATGATTCGTAACAGTAGCAAAAGTACAGTTTTGAAGTAGCAATGGAATAATTTTATGGTTAGGAGTCACCCCAACATGAGGACCTATATAAAAAGGGTCTCAGTGTGAGGAAGGTTGAGAACCACTGATCTAGATTGCAAAGAACAGGGAAACCTTCTGGGAGGCAACTGGAAGGCAGGAACTTCCAGGCTTAGATTGTGACTAGATGCCCAGAGGTGTTCATTTTCTTGTACAAATTTCTTTGCTCTTGAATAGACTTGCAATCTTTCTCCTTCCTAACTGATAATATCAAGGTTATATTGATAGACTATTATGAAGTCAACCAGAAGATAAAAATATTTGACTAAACACATTCACTTCTTAAATTCTGTCACATACTAAAATGTCACAGTGCTTTTTATCTTACATAGAATCTTTTAAATGGCAAACACTGCCCTAGGAACATACTTCCAAACTCACTCACCCTTGGAAGTGTGCAGAGACAGCAAGCTCCCAAGGAGGAGAGACTCGTCTTCCAATTACTGCTAAGTCTTTCGTGCTGTAAGAACTATGTTTTAGTACGCCCACTTACAAAACACTTTCACAAAGTCATAGAAAAGCATGTACATCAATGGGGGCCAGTAAGCTGGCTCAGCAGGTAAAGGCACCTGCGGTCAAGCCTGATGATCTGAATCCAATCCCTGGGGCCCCACATGGTAGGAGAGAGGTGACTCCAAGGGTTGCCTTCTGACTCCCACACATGCACTGTGATATCAGCACACATACACACACACACACATACACACACATATCAACAATAAATAATATAAAAAAATTAAGCATTTCCATGCGTCAAATGTAATATATGAAGCATAACCAATCGTATAACGCAACATATTCCAGATAAACTATGTGATAGAAAAACGACTAAAATCCCTGAGAAAAGCAGGAATAATGGTTCACTCCAAACAAGTGAAGGAGCATGGTACTCAGGGCAGTCCTCTTCCGGAGTTACGTCACAGACTGAAACGGTGGCGCTTTGTTCTGTTGTCCACAGTGCAGAGAGCTGCATTCAGAGCTAGACATCCTCAATGACAAGCAACACTCCTGTCTTGGAAAGCTACGGCACTGTCAAGAAGCCCTGAGCCACAGCCAGGAGGCATCTCCCAGAGTAAGAGGGCCTATCCTTCTCTATAGCCCTACATGACATTGGGGTAGTTCCTTTTTCATGCCCAGTCGTACCGATAAAACATATGAGTTCACACCAACATCTGGTCGTCCTGTCCTGTTCCACTTATGCCAACAATATGGTGATATGAAATAATATATTATGAATAAGTATGGACAAAATGCTGCCTGTGATCCACCCACATTATATGGAGCCTACTCTGAAAGCCTGACATGTTCTAGACCCAAAACACAATGCACATGCACAAACACGATGCTCGAAATCTACAGATGCTTTCAGAGCATGTGGGATTTGGGATTTAGGGCCTTTTTATTAGGCCTGCTCAACTGGTAAAATCCATATAAATGTTATGAAATGGGAAAAAAAGGTAGTATTTGAAACACTCCTAATCCCAAACATTTCAGAAAAATGATACATAACATAACCTGTATTGGCTCAAGTATAAAAGAGCTCTTTTGATTTATTATGAAAATATGACAAGGGCAGGAGGAAGACTTAAAAAGCATTGAGGGACACAAGAGAGTATTATTTTGATGAATCATTTTCTACTTTTGAATATTCATATCAGCATTTAAATATCTGTTCCCTACTGGATACGAGTCTCTAGGCCACTAGTAAAATGGTTTTATCTCAAGGGAGGTGACAGAAAGTGGGGGAGACACTGAAGCAGAATTGTCTTTTCTGCCACCAACGCGAGGCTTTCTGCTGTGTTAGGGCACCAAATGCTATTCGTGCCATATTTCCTCCAACTCAGAGATGCTCTCTCCTCTCCTGTCTCCACCTCCTCCCACACAGCGGCAGTGTGGCCAGTGGCTCCCGGTGCTGATGGTGGTGATTGCTACAGCACTGGCGGTGTTCCTGGCAAACAAAGACAGCCTGGGGATCTGAGTGACTTCTGGCGTCTGTCTGGGCGAAAGCTTAGAAGCAAACGACTGACTCCCTGAGAAACCTGAGTTTTGGTACTTTACAACTCTGGTTTTCCCTCCAAGTGAATATAGATTCCTAGTTTTATTTTTTTTTTCACCATGCTGTAAATAAACTTTATCTCACAAGACTATTCTTCAAAACTGTATATTTCTGGAAAACACAGCACACGTATGACACCTGAACATCATGGTCTCATCTCCCAATTCAGTTAGAGCTACATAAACATGCGAAGGACCCAGTCCTTCCCTTTTCCTCTAAGGCACCATCCACTCAGGGCAGGCCACCACCCTAGGGTGTACAGCTTCATCTCCACAACGCTCCTTGCCCCACTCTCTTTCCTTCTATTTCTTATTCAATGAAAAACAGACAGACACCTCTGCTGATACATAGGAACTCCCCACTCTCTTTCCTTCTATTTCTTATTCAATGAAAAACAGACAGACACCTCTGCTGATACATAGGAACTCCTCACAGAAATGGAAAACACACTACTGCCAGCAGCTATCCCCATTCACATACGTGGCCAAGGAACTGGACAACATTGTTCCCAAGACATGTAGAATGATGTGACATCTTCCACCCAGAGATAAGCGTTTGCTAATACCTTCTCAATGGGCAGAGTTAAGTCAGAGGGCCACGGCAGGCAGTGTGACTATCTCAGAGGAAATGCTGAGGTCATCAAAGTCATTCTGAGTCCTAAATCGGGTTCTGAGTTCCTTCTCCCAGGTGCTCAGAAAGTTCCTCAGGGCTGGGAACAAACTCTCTGGAACACTGAAGGAGTAGAGCAGAACTGGAGGCTGAGCAGGCAGCCATGAAATCTGGACGGTGAACACCCGCAAGGGGGTCATGGCTAAGCAGTTGCCATCTCCGTGGTCCAGATGAAATGTGTAAGAGACAGGATAGCCCAGGAGTATTCCAAACACAGTGCAGAGATTCCAAGATGAGGAAGGCAGCTTGCTGGAGGAGACTCCCAGAGACACATCCTTCTGCAGTCCTTGAAAATGTGTGATAATCTCAGCTATGAGAGATTTCAAGTCCTGGAGCTGGTCCAATGAACAGACAGAAGGATGAGGCTGGGAGCAGGAAATATCCACTACAGCTGTGGTACCAAGCAGTACCTGCTCCAGATGCTGGCAGGCATGCTCAGGACTGACAATGAGATTATTCTCTTCAATCTCAAGAATGTGAAGTCCTAATGTCAGGAAGCCCAGCCCCTGCAGCTCCTCCAGATAGCTCTGGAGTGCCAACACTCCAGCAGAGTTGCAATCATAGAGAACAGCAGGCTTCAGCCCGCGAGCCACGGCCAGCACTTCTCCTGCTAGGTGAAGACAGACAGCTCGAGGTGGGCCCTTTCTCTTTCCGGTGCCCAGGGTCTGCTGAGCAGCTGCCACCAGCAGCTGCGGGCTTGGTGTTGACATGAGATCTGAAAGTTAAGTGAAGCCACGGTTCCCTTCCCTGGGTCACAGTCCAGGTTCCAACACTTAAGGAAAAGCCTAGGAACAATGTGGTAGGGGGTAAATCATTAACACTATCAAGACAGGGTCACCAGTGCTGCACCCCATTTCTCTGGCAGACTTAAGTTTTCCGAAACCATGCTTCTGGTCTTCTAGCCATATTTATATTGTCTCTGGCTTCGATTCTAACTTTTACCTGGTGCAGTTTACGCTTTGGGATTCAACCCTTAAGGCATCTGGGGCAGTCTCTGGTAAAAGTTACCACCATTTCTCCCCAAACTGCCCTTCAGACACAGAGCTCTGGGCTCCAAACGTCAGCTTTCCAACTCCCCCTTTCTCCCACTAAAAAGAGTTCTCACAGCAGCCTGATCAAACCAGCATAAGCAAGAATGCGGAGTAACCACCGCCTCGCCCTTAGACACACAGGTAAGTGGAAGCAGCTAGAACTGGGGCAGGGCCACGTTTTAACACGACTGGGCCCGCCTTCCCTTCTGGGCAGACACGTTCTCTTCACCACACGTACCCACGCGTGAGATTATTAGAGACTAGTTACATAAGGCAGCGCTCTGACTCAAGGCTTGCACTTCCGCTGTAGGTGCGGTGTCGCAGGAAGCCCTTCCGGCTCCCTGCCAGCGGCCAGGAAGGTAACTGACCGTCCCACACAAAACCGCGAAAGCTCCACGGTTATGAGAAGAACCCCCAGCAAAGACAGTCTGACGCACAAACACACACCGCCCTTCCGCGACGTCATTCAGAACGCGAACGCAAGCCGGAACCATTGACGAGACCGTGGACAGGAACAGAATGGGAAGTACAGCCACCCTAGACACACCCCTTCCGGTAGAACTGAAGCCGACTGGGCTGCCGGGCGGAAGTGAAAGGTAGTTCCGGGACCTGCAGCTATTTAGTCCGCGATGTTGTGGGGATGCCTCTTCTGTGAGCAATGCTATAAAGTTTTTTGTTTTATTTTATCTTATTTTATTTTAATGCCCCTAAATCCTGGACGTGATAGGTTGAGTGCCAAGACCGTGAATATTCACTCCTTTTTAGCGAGTGCCATTAACTGCTGAGCCAGTTCACTGGCCCACTATTTTATTGTATTATTTTACTTTGACAGCGTTTTGTGTAGCTGGGGCTGTCGGGGGACGAGACTTCTCCGGTTTGTGCCGTGTTGGGGACTGACCTCTGGATTTTAGGCATATTAACACTCACTAACTGAGCTACCTCTGCAGCCCCGAGTATTTACCCTCAGTGTGCCTAGGCGGGAGAGGTATTGCATTGTACAAAACAGCAACCCCATCTCATGAACCTCAAGGCCCAAGAGTCCAGTTTGCTGATCATTTTTATTTTAAGAGTTTTTCTTTATTTTCATTTATATGTTCGTATGTGCAGGTGCCTAAGAAGCCAGAAAAGGGAATAGGATCACTCAGACCTGAAGTTAAAAGTATTACAAACTGCCCAACATGGGTTCTGGGAGCCGAATTCAAATCTTTGGAAGAAAAGCAAGCACTCTTACCTGCCAAGTCTCTATAGCCGCCCTGTTGTGCTTTTTTGAGACAATGTCTTTCTATGTGCCCCTCAAATTTATGACAATCTTCCTGCCTCAGCCTCCAGAGTGCTGAGGTTAGAGTCTGTGCCACCATACCACCACATTAGGGGATTCAAATGAGAAGTGAAGATCCAGGGGCCAAGTGGACCAGGTAGTGGCATACCTACCTATCCTTGGAGCCAAAGTGGACCAGGTAGTGGCCTACCTACCTATCCTTGGAGCCAAAGTGGCACCATTTTCATGAGTTCATCTGTGTGGTCTTGCAAAGATCATTTCAACTAGGCTTAACTGTTGACATTCCCTTATAGAAGAAGGGTCTTGGGACCCTCGTCGGAGTACCCAGCCAATTCAACCAAATGAATGTTGTCTCAAGGAAGTATCTAGGCAGGGAAAGCCTAGGAGGGCAGGGAGGGGAACATCCTCTGGGAAGTCATAGAAGAGTTAACCTCCTTACTGGGTGTAGAATTCCCATTGAGGCTGCTGCTTTTTGTTTTGATTTGTTTTGTTTTGTTGGGGGGGGGACAGGTTTCTCTGTGTTACAGCTCTGTCTGTCCTAGAACTCACTTTGTAGACTGAGATCTGCCTATCTCTGCCTCCCAAGCGCTGGGATTAAAGGCCTGTATCCATTGTGGCTGCTTTAAGGCACCCACGCTCCTGCACACCACCCCTCACCCACTGCTCTGTGAGTAAGCCTAATGGGAGCCTTCACTGGTTCCCCGAGATTGACTTCGGTGGAAATGTACCCCCCACTTGTCACTGGGACCTTAGGAAGGGAGGTAAATGTTGCCTTGTCCCTTTCCCCAGAGAAAAAAAATCTCACAACCAGACACTAAAGAAGGACAAGTGTTGACATAAGAAATTAAGGCCTTTTAAACTACCAGCAAGTTAACCTATATCTCTGTGAAGGAAAATCTTAGGAAAACTCTAGCCTGGAAAAATAACGCCAATTTATGAGCAGCAGAATGGAGACCTGGCCTGGAGGTTGGCTGTACCTTGCTGGTACCTTCAGACAGAAAAAAACCAACAGTGGGGTTAAAGACAGACAGCACGTAAGGAGGACCAGTTGTAGGGCCTGCCAATCTAACTTAGGTTCTTAGCTCAGAGGGCATCAGATACTAAAAATTGATACAACCAGTACTCTAGCTTTATATTTTTTTCCTTTCCAAATTTATTTTATATCCCCATGGCAGTTAGCAATAAATCTCCAAGTTGGAAGACTTAGTTCATTCATTACAGCACAAATATCTGAGAACACATTGTATCAGACACTGCCAAAGGCCTGGCAGTCAATCCAAGACAAACAGTCACATAGGGTATAGGTAGTGAGGGCTTTACCAGAACACAGTTATTCTGAAAGTTTAAGATGCTATGAAAACATACAACCAGAGACTTAATTATGGGGAGGAACCCAGACTTGGCATTTGCCCTCCCCGTTTACCTCAGTGGGTTCTTTTTAACTCTGAGTTAATCTAGAGTGCACATGGAGGGAAAGGAGAAGCTAAGGCAGAATTCTCCTCCCTCCTGAGTCTTGAGAGGAAGGCAAGGGAAAAGACAGCTCGGGAGGGAATGGAAGAGGCAGAAAACCGAGCCCTAAGAGAGGATACTTGGTGTCTACCAAAACCAGAGAAAGCTTACTAAAGATGATCAGAGAAGATCCCTGCATGTAACGTACTCTCCCAGCATCCTGAAAAAGATGCAAGACAAGGAAGGCCCTGGACTGTCTAGTGAGGACCACACAAAAGTGTTCCTCCACCTAACACACTCCTCAACTTCCCATCACAGTCATGCACTGAACATTCGGTCTATGGCACTTCAGAACATTTTTCAACATCCTTTACCAGTTCCGGTTATCTGGCCTTCCCTAATAACCTGTTACATTTCACGACGGGGGGTGTGTGTGGAAGAAATGGCCTCTATTCCACAGCTGCCCTTTCACTTTTCCTATAATGGGTTATTTTTAACTTCGAGCTGCCAGATTCCATGGAGCAGCCACACATCAAGACTCCCTCACTTCAACTCGCCAAGAGATGTTACTTTATGTTCCTCCAAAAAATAAAAAAATAAAATAGTCCCTATACCGTGCATGATTCCTGGTCTATAAAAATCCAACTTTTAAACTTTTACCTAAATTTATCTTTTAAAAAACTTTTAGTTAGCATACAAAGAGTTTTACACTGGCATTTTCATACTTTGTGTAAGTGTGTACAATTATGCTTTGTTTACACACACACACACACACACACACACACACCTGCCCCTTTTTTGTTTGTTTATTTGGTTTTGTTTTTTTGAGACAGGGTTTCTCTAAACTCACTCTGTAAACCAGACTGGTCTCAAACTCACAGAGATCTGCCTGCCTCTGCCTCCCGAGTGCTAGGTTTAAAGGCGTGCACCACCACCACCTCTACACTCGCCTTTCTTTTTAACAATCTCTCAAAGGGTTTTAAACCAAAACTTAAACACCCTAAGTAAGCCTCATGGTCACCCAAGATCAGGTTAAGCTTTTAGACTTTAAATCCATCCAACTTTCAGTGGCTTGAAAAAAAGGAGGTGCGATTCTTAGTTTAAGGACAGCAGACTATACACACGTGCACACAAATAGACATCAATATTCAAGGGGATTGGGGCCTCTAACCGGAGATCCGCTTCTTGTTTTTCATCTGAGTCTTGGAGTTCAAATTCTAAGCTAGGGCAGACACTCTGAGACCCAGATGCAGCACTCTGCACGGCCTGTCTCCATTGCTCACAGCCAGAGATCGAAGTAGGACTGAGCCCTTCCCAGAAGAGCATTGCCCAGACCGTTAACAAACCTAACACCTCATTCTTCCCATTGGAAAAACCCAAATGTCAGGAAGATTGTGGTAAACAAGACCATCTCTTTTTACGTCAGAGTATATCCTAAGTGCCTAGCTCCCTCCAGGTCGTCTTCAGAGAAGGAAATGAGAAAAGAAAGACCTTCCACCCTGAGTCCACCATGGAGTCGTGCGCTCATCCACCCCGCAGAGCAGGTGGCGTGAGTGGGGAGAACACCTGACAACCATTCTTTCATGGAATCCCTAGGCTTTCCATGTCACCAGCTTCCCCTTTGACGCTCACTTTATGAGCTTTAACTCCACAGGCTGGGTGACTTTCAGACCTTGGCACCCATTTCTATTTAGATATCAGACGGGTTCCTAGGCAACCAGTCAGTTCCTCTCCCTCTTTCTTCCCCCAGCAGGGAGCCAGCCGACTGTACCAGCAGAACAAGTCAGACAGAGCTCAATTCAGGACAGATCAGTGCTTGAGGAACTTTGGTGAAAGCAAGGGGGGGGTGTGTAAGAACAATACAGAAGGGTCCTGTTTCAGGCAGTTTTGTCTTATAAAAGTAGAGGAATGTAATCAAGTCAGAGTTTTAAGGCTGAATGCAATCGGTCATCACCCCAAACCTCATTTATTTACAAGCGATACATCTGAAGCCCTCAAGTCACGTGACCTGCCTCATGGAAGCTGCAGCTAGAACTCTGGTGTCTAAACTCCCAAATCAAATCTCTCCTACACCCACTGTGGAAGATGTAAAAAAGGAACCCCTTGGAGGGATTGGGATCTTGATAAATTAGAGCAACTTTTAAAACTAGGCATATTTGGAAAGTCACAGACTTCTAATGACGTTAGAGAAAGGAGACTTAGAAGTTGGTTAAAGGTGAATAAAAAAATCCATCTGTACAATATAAAAAAAGAGAGAGGAGAGAGAAGAGGACACACACAGCAATCGGGATCACTGGGCAGGCAGGGCAGGGGGCAGCTGCATGCTGGGGGCAGGCTGCATGGGCTGCCAGCTCTCCTGGGTCTGAAGGATGCGGTACAGCTGCTTGAGCTGAGCAACGATGTTGTCTTTGATGTCTGGGGTGGAGATCTGCAGTCGAACGCTGCCGCTGTCAAAGGACCGGGTGAAATCGCCAGAAAACATCTCGTAGATCATCCGAGCCACCACTGGAATGACCTGTTCAGGCGACAGCACACGAGTTTTTGCTGACGAACGGACATTTTTCAGTAGCAGAAGAGCCCCAACATTGATGAAGAACCACCGAGGCCCCGGGAAGGCCCCTCCCCACCCAAACTTGGATTTTCACTCATCAAGATTCACCTAGAAGATGGCTGATTCAAGGTAAGGAACCTGAATGTGGCACCAATTCACATGCCTAGCTAGATGGCTGCTTACTTAGAAAACTAAATCAGGTGACATTCACGGCCTGTCTTGGCGCCTAACTCCATGTGACATCCACGGCCTGTCTTGGCGCCTAACTCCATGTGACATCCACGGCCTGTCTTGGCGCCTAACTCCATGTGACATCCACGGCCTGTCTTGGCGCCTAACTCCTAAGTCCCCAGTAGACTTGCTACCATCCCCAGAACATGGCTACATCTTACAAGCATGGCCAAAACTTTTTATAAAACGAGATGGAAAATGTTACACCTCATAAGACATTAGCAAGCCCCCAACATCAGCAGGAGAATGAAAGGCAGGGTGTCCATTACACTGTCCGCCCATGGTAAGAATGATAAGAATGTGGTACTGTCCAGCACAGTCCTACTGTGCAAAGCTTAAATCTGCCGCGTCTCTGAGGGCATGAAAATACATACGCATCAGCAGATGCTCAGCCAGGACTCATCTCAGCCGAGGGCTGAACCCCCGGCACAGAGAAGTGCTGCCCACATTGCCGGCACGGTCTTATCTCCTCACCTGAACCAAGATGAGCTTCCTCTCCAGGGGCTTCCCATCCGGCCATTCTTCCCCAAAGCAGAGGTAGATCTCAAACGGTGGCTGCTTCTCTATCTGTCCTTTCTGGTGGGCAATGAGCTCTGCAGAAGATGGGAAAGCGTTTCTGGACCATTCTCTAACCATCATCTTTCATGCAGCCAGTACAGCAACCACAAGCCACATGTAGCTATTAATTTTAAATTAATCAAATAACTCCTTGATCATATCAGTCACATTTACATGCTCACAAGACATATGTGGCCAATGGATACCAAATTGGATAGGGCAAAAATACAACTTTTCTATCATTTCAGAGGGTTCTACTGGACACTGAGAAGGTATCAAGCCACACTGTAAATTCACATCTCAATATTTTTTCTAAATTTTCCTCCTTAAATTAATCACTCAAAGATTTCCTGAGAGAAGACAGGAGTTTTACTGACTACGATGAGCCTGCCATGGTGAAAGATAACCTAACATTTGGGGGACAGGGGGAACCGTCAGGACTATTTCCTCTGTCCCTGACATAACCAACCTCAAAACACCTTCCATGCTGACAGCTTTGGAGAGCAACTCCCTTTGTGGCTGTCTGAGTCCTTGTCCTAGCTTAGAACCAGGGCTCTCTTCTCCCTTGACTTTTTGCTATACAAGGAAAGCTTAGGAGCGGGAGGAGGAGGAAGGAGAAAAATCTCCAGGGGCATCTTCCAGTGTCAATCTTCTAAAAGGAGACTCACCACTCAGGAATGTTTCCAGACAAAACAACTTGACCTTCTTCTGCCTCTCAATCAGGTTAGGAGCAGCCAGCGAGGGGGCACATGGCCCAGACCAGTACACTTTGCACTGGCACAGCCGAATGGCATAAATGGCGTGTCCGCTGACCTCCAGGATCAGTCCCCTGTCCATGACATCCAACAGCTTACTGGTGAACAGCTTCTGCTTCTCGTTGGTGATGTGCTCTGGACCCGGGAACTTGACCTGCTCCAGGCTGACAGGACCAAAGAGCTCCTCCTGGTCAGGCATGGGGCCCAGGTCCCCATAGAAGAGCCGGCAGCCCTGAGGGTTGCTCACCGTCATGGTTTGCCCATACTCTTTCCCGCGGTACTGAAACTTGATGTCCAAGTCAGTCACTACAAGGTGAGAGATGACAGTGAGTCCTGTTGCTCTGCTCTGTGTCCATCCCTAACTCATGTGAGTCCACCAAGATCAAGCCATCCTTCAACCAGCTCTCAGGAAGGCAATTGCCATAGTTATCCTTCCTGCAATAAAGGGAGATGTCAACACACCCCGGGACGGTCACACCAAAGGATGCCCTGAGGCAGAGCTTAAGGCCCTGCTGCTCTCTGCTCATTGGCCACAGCCTCGGGGCCAGAATCTAATACACACACACACACACACACACACACACACACACACACACACTGATAGTTCTGGTATCCCAGGTCACACCAAATTAAAGATACAATGGCAACATTTGGGGGGGGGATGGGTAGCTACTGGCCACATGTATCTGCTGAGCACACTTGGTAATCAATGTGACCAAGGATCTATTTGACATCAATTAATTTAAATTAATAATCACACACAGCTATTGGCTACTGTGTGGTGCAGCACGGAAAATGGCGTCTATTGAATGGATAGAGAATGATCCTACCAATTATATCTCCAGAGCATAGACCACAGAAGGAGCTAAAACCTCAAGTGTCTGGTTTGAATCTCACTTTTTTTTTTCTGAGACAGGGTCTCACGTACCCCAAACGAGGCTTGAACTCACTATGCAAATAATGATGTTGAAGTCCTGATCCTTCCACCTATAGTTCCTGAGTGCTGGGATTGCAGGTGTATGCCACCTTACCTGTTTCTATGTAGGGCTGGAAATCAAAACCAGGGCTTGCTGCATCCCAGGAAAGCACTGTACCAACCGAGCTACACCTTAGTCCTGCATCTGACTTTTTAAATAACTGGCAAAATACCAAGCCATCCTTCTGAAAATCATGTGTGCTAGCATGTGCTATAAAAGGAGGCCCACTGAGAAGTGCCTTTTCACTCAACAAGTCTCCACTGACTCCGACAGGACTCGTCAAAGCTGCTTTGCCCCTCAGAGAGGATTTTAGGTCCATGCCCCAGTGTGAGAAGATGACAGGGCAGTGAAGTTGATTCTTCACCCAGATAAATGTGTACCTAATTCAGAGTCCTAAGTCCCTCAAAATCAAGAGCCTTGGGTGACCAAGTTCATAGCCTCGTAGTTCCCTGTCTTACAGCAGACCTTGTCCCTAAAGCCTCAAGACAGAACGGCAGCAATTAGCTGAAGCTCCCACACATCATAGCAGCTACACGGGCAAGAAGGCTAGCATGTTTCACTTCCCTGCTAACTCATCCAACAGCTCACAAGAACACACACAGAGCACATGGGTTGGCCAGGTAGCTATTCTAGACACAGCAGAAATGGAGGCAGAAGAGGCCTGGGCGTGTGACTCAGCAGCACGGTGCTTGCCCAGCACGCAAGAAGCTCTCGTCTGATTCCTAACCCTTCCGGAAAAGCAGAGAAGGAAGTGGGAGTCGAGAGGAAAGGTCATGTAATAAGAGACGAAGCCCCAGCAATAAAAAGCAGGCTCACTTACTGGGGAGAGAGCTGATCCACAGCTCCGGAGAACTGTAGAAGGGCTGAATGGGCGCCTGGGGCACTTCCATCTCCAGAGGTTCTGTTTTGGTCCACACTGACTCCGGGCTGCAGTTGCCCACACTGCAGTTGTTACCCACGCTAGCTGGTGCCATGGGAGAACCTAGGACAAAAGAAAGTGACTAACACAGGGGCACAATATCTGTCACCTGGTCTGTGGTTCAGAGAACAGGGAAGGTCCACAGACAGGAGTCAACGAACCATAACCTGGTATGACCGCCCAGCCTAGCAGATCCCATGACTCATGACTCAGTGGCTAACCCAGCTCCTGCTTCCGAGTCATTTTCTTTCTCCCATACCTCATATGAGGCTCTTTATTTGCTAAAGATCAGATGGAGACGAGGGAGTTTACTCTGGAAATTGAACTGGAAAGGCATGGCTGGAAGGTGCTCTGCTGCTTAATCTGTACACAATGACAATGTCTTCATAAGGGAAGCACTGCACTGTGCGTACATGGTGACTCGATGTCTTCATAAGGGAGCACTGCACGGTGTGTACAGATGACTCAATGTCTTCATAAGGGGAGCACTGCACTGTGTGTACAGATGACTCAATGTCTTCATAAGGGGAGCACTACACGGTGTGTACAGATGACTCAATATCTTCATAAGGAGAACACTACACGGTATGTACATGACGACTCAATGTCTTCGCTAGGGGATCACTGCACGGTTTGTACATGGTGACTCAATGTCTTCACAAGGGGAGCATTGCACGGTACGTACATAGTGACTTGATGTCTTCATAAGAGGAGCACTACATGGTGTGTACAGGTGACTCAATGTCTTTAGAAGGGGAGCACTGCACGGTGTATACATGGTGACTTGATGTCTTCATAAGAGGAGCACTACATGGTGTGTACAGGTGACTCAATGTCTTTAGAAGGGAAGCACTGCACAGTGTATACATGGTGACTTGATGTCTTCATAAGAGGAGCACTACATGGTGTGTACAGGTGACTCAATGTCTTTAGAAGGGGAGCACTGTACGGTGTATACTTGGTGACTTGATGTCTTCACAAGGGGAGCACTACATAGTGTGTACATGGTGACTCAATGTTTTCATAAGAGGAGCACTGCACGGTGTGTACAGGTGACTTGATGTCCCATAAGGGGAGCGCCACTGGCTCAGCCAACTGTCTTCAAGTGAGTGTCAATGTACAGTCAATGTACAACACAATGTTCTAGTAATACAAATTCATTTTGTGATCATAAACTGTCTAATTTGAGAACTAGCTTCTCTTCTAGAGGACCTGGGTTCAATTCCTAGCACCCACATGGCGGCCACAACTGTCTGTAACTCCACTTCCAGGAGATCCAACACCCTCTTCTGGCCTCCGCATGCACCAGGTCCACATATGGTATACAGACATGCCGTCAAGATTCCAACACACATAACATTTAAAAATAAAAGTAAAAATCAATTTTTGAAAAGTTGCCTGGAAAGTATCAATACTTAAGAACCTAGCTAGATTTGTCTATATCAGTGAATAAGCTGGAAGGCTCAGGGACAGGATTCAAGGAAAATCTTTCAATTGATTATCTTCTTATACAGACAGAGAGAGAGGCAGATGGATCTTTGAGTTCAAGACCAGCCTGGTCTATATGACAAGTTTAGGCCAGCCATGGAGCTACATAGTATCCTATCTAAAAAAAACAAAAAACAAAAAAAGAAGAAGGAAGAGTAAGGATGGGCTGTCTTATTCCCT
This sequence comes from Myodes glareolus, assembly GCF_982192425.1. Taxonomy (NCBI): domain Eukaryota; kingdom Metazoa; phylum Chordata; class Mammalia; order Rodentia; family Cricetidae; genus Myodes; species Myodes glareolus. The sequence continues at coordinate 2,204,830 of NC_142030.1, forward strand.
GGTTCTAGGTGCAGACCCCCAAACAATAAGAAAGCATCTTGGCTTACTGAATTTTCTAGGTGGCAAAAGTTATCTCATCTGACCCACAGCGTCCACATAGCGTAAGATGGGCTTGTCGCCAGTCATTCGGCCAGCATTTCCATGGGCAGATACAGTGCGGATGCTACAAGAGGACAACCCAGGGCACCATGGGGATCCTCGGATGAGCGTCTCCAGACTCAGACCCTGCTGCCACACAGCAATCCCAGCCTCTCCACTCGTTCCTCTGTCTTGGAGAGTTGGATTCAAAAGTCCATACGAGAGGGTGTTGCCATAGCAACTCCAGAAAGCTGTTATGCAGGACTCAGGAAGGTCTACTTTTCTGTTTTTCTTTTTAACTCTTTTTTAACTCAGTTTTAAAAAAAAAAACAAAAACTAACTGGCCTAAGCCCGGGCATATTCTCCCTAAAATACTGGGCTTTTTTACTCTTTCCTTGAAGTCCCTCATACTCCACCATGTGGCTGACCATGTTTGCTAAAAATGTCAGCTCAATCCCAACAGCGTGGCTTCCTCCCATCCTCTTCTCCATCTTCCTCCTCCTGGAGGTTGTCAAGATTTACAGCTGTCCAGGGAGTTTTCTTTTAAACGCTAGTAAAATTGTCAAAAGCTTTCAAAATCAAAACCCCATAAAAAAAGAGTCTTACAGCTAAACCTACCAGAGCCAAGGGCCAGCGGCTAGAATCAAGTTTTCCACAACTTGGCTTCAGCAGAGCGGACTCTGCTAAGCACATGACTCAGAAGTCATGCAAGGAAGACTACTGGGAATTTAACTACAATTCATAAATGGGATCTATCACGTACCCAAATTCATCATTCATCAGTAATAAATTATGCATTTTTTGTTTGTTTGTTTTTTTCAAGACAGGATTTCTCTGTAGCTTTGGAGCCTGTCCTGGAACTTGCTCTTATAGACCAGGCTGGCCTCGAACTCACAGAGATTCACCTGCCTCTGCCTTCCGAGTGCTGGGATTAAAGGCATGCACCACCACCGCCCAGCTTAAATTGTGCCTTTTTATTTCCTCGAATTGGATGTTCTCTAGAACCCACACGCCTGCATTGGAATAACTGAGGCATCTGAGCTCTCCCACCTATTAACAAACCAGCAGCCTGGCTGGGGAACTCGCCACTGCACCCCCAACACAATGGTAGCTGACGGATCAATAATCCCAAGACCAAAGCCAGTTACATCCTCCTCGCCCCTGCGCAGCATCGGCCACCCCACTCACCGTTGATGTTCAGGAAGGGGAAGGTGTCCTGGATAGGGACGTGGTGCTGTGACTGGTCAAGCTCATCCTCCTCATCGTCTTCATCCACATCATTATCTTTCTCATCCCAAGGAGCCGACCCTGTGGATCCTATCCACGACACATGAGTCCACAGAAGGGCGGTCTGTCTCATTGTCATCTCAACAGCTCACCCACCACCCAGGCTAGAGACACCTCAGGCTCAGGATGCACCCACAAGCCCTAGCTGGTTCTAATTCCTTCTACAGAGTCTGAACTCAAGTTCTTATCTTGCCTTAGAAATCCCTATATGTCGGGGCTGGAGAGATGGCTCTGAGGTTAAGAGCACTGCCTGTCCTTCCAGAGGTCCTGAGCTCAATTCCCAGCAACCACATGGTGGCCTACAACCATCTATAATGAGATCTGGTGCCGCCTTCTGGCATACAGGTATGCATGCAGATAGAACACTATACATAATAAATAAATAAGTAGACCTTATAAAAAGAAATCCCTATGCTTTACTATAGTGACACAAAAGCCTTCTACATATCAACATTCCCTTTAAGGGCTCCAAAACCCTCACTTTCCATCTGTGTGAGCCACATATGAGGGAGGCACAAACATCATCATGCCAGGGCCTTGCGTTCGTTGTGCATGGAGGACTGGGCGGCATGCTCTCAGCAGAGGTACTCTAGAAACTAAACTACCAGTCACCCAGCGTCTATAGAGAATACAACACCTTTCCCAGATCTTTTGAAAGAGGCAGAATAAGAGTTCACATCTAGAAATAGAAGAAATGGAGGCTCAAATGCCCAATAGCTCAATTCAAGCCCAGCAGAGGTAGAGCGATAAGAGCCGGGTTTGGAGTGCAATCCCTCTCCTTCTTACTCCTTCATCCCTACCCTCGAGTCCCCAGAGAGGCTGCCCGACCAGCAGAACTGTACCCTCATCTGCCTGAAGCACTCACCATGTAAATGCTTACATCATATGCTCTCTCTGAGCTCTTCCTAGGGAACGGCCTGATCTCAACCCGTCTCTTTAAGAGCCCGACTCTGGGTCTGCCCAAGCCTCGAGCCTCACCTGGGTTGATGACGGAGCCCTGAGGTTGGGGGATGTCACACACTTGGTAGATCTTCACAGGATTCATGGGCACCTCCTTGGTGCCATCATACATCAAGTTGAATTCCCTGCTTTTGTTGAGAGCACAGCGGAGCTGAGCCTTCCATTTAGCCGGGTCAGGGTCATCCACTCCTTCCTGGTACTTTCCAGTCTCCACAGCCCAAGCCTGGGAAATGAGACAGCATGAGGGCTGACCACTATGGAGAACCACCGTCAAGCATGTGTGCACCCCTTTCACATGTGTCCCCATGGATGCACACACTTGCACATACATCCATGAGTGCTCTACAGTTTCAACACCAATGTAGAGACTGCAGTGGGTAATGCGACCTTAGGACTAACCAAGGCAGGACAAAAGGAAATCAGCTTTGAAAGGAGCCTGAGTTCAGGCTTGAGCACCAGCTCCTGTCCAGACAACAATGCTGAAAATGGAAGCCTGGGGCAACACTGTATAGTAGGGCTGTAGGTAGTCCTTTTCTTCTCTTCCTTTTTCTCTCTCCCTTAAAAGGTTTGTTTAAGATTTTGATTTTTTAATTATGTCTATTTGGCACATGGGGGTGTTCATGTATGTGCTGGTGCCCTCCGATGACGGAAGAGATTGCGGGACCCCCTGGAGCTGGAGTTATCGGCTGCTGTGAGCTGCCCCGCCTGGGTGCTGGGAGCTAACCTTGGGTACTCGGCAGAGCGGCATGCTCTCCTCACCACTGAGTCAGCTCTCCAGCTCCTGTCTCTTTTTTGTAAAAGACGCGATCTCGCTATGCAGCCCCACGCTGGACTCAGCTCCAAGTCCTCCTTCCTGAGCCTCCACAGTGATGAACATGAAGTGTGCTACACCTCACCAGGCTCTCTTTTAAAGAAGACTACCTCACACAACACTAAGTACGACGAAAGGTAATGGAGGATGATACAAGGACTTTCAGAAGCCCGGTATGGTGCTGTCTGCCTGTAATCCCAGCACGTAGGAGGCCAAAACAGTAGTGAGTTCAAGACCAGCCTGGATTATATAGTGAGACCTTGTTTCAATAAACGCAAAAGTCCTCTAAGAAGCATGCTCTGGAGTTCAACCTACCCCCACCCCAACCTGAAGGCTTCACGCTTTAATAAATCCACACACATCTCTTCCCCGTTCTTCAAACGCCCTTCTCATCGGAAACCTCACGCAGTGGCCTGGTGGTATGGTCTAAAAGACCCCTTTGAACCTTCCTCTGTTTTCCCAGTATAAGAACTCATAGTACCACTGCAGACGAGAGGAAGGAGCTCATCTACCCCATGAGTAGAGGGAAAACTAAAGACGCTGAAGAAGAGACCCAGCCCCTCAGGGGCATCCCGCCCACTCTCCTGCAGGCCGTATGCCCTCAGATCAGTAAGCTTTCTTTCTTCGCGTTCTCTAATGCAGAAGGAAGAGATCTCATTAGAGTCTGTTCCTCAAATAAAAAGAGCACACTAGCCTTTTCTAATTTTTTATTTCCATTACATTTTATTTATTTAGTGTATATAAGTAGGTCTTGGGACTCAAACTCAGGTCATGAGGCGTAGTGACCCGTGCCTTTATTCTCTGACCATCTCACCAGCCCTTCCTGGACCTTTTCAAGTTGACAGGGCAGAGTACTCGCCTAAACTCTTGCTGTAGAGGACATTTTCCTTTTTGATTTTCTGAGATTTTGATTTTCTGAGTCTCACTATGTAGCTCAGGCTGCCCTCAAAAGCTCACAGCAATCCTCCTGCCTCAGCCTCCAGGGTACTGCTATTATAGACAGGCAGCACCACGCCAGAAGACACAGACCTTTTCCTTTAGTTGAAGCGCAACGTTTGCACCCTCTTTTGAGACCTCTGATCTCCTTTGGTCGTGTCCTGAAGAGCAGCGGGGTCTGTAGTGATATTTCATTTGTATTTTAATAAATAAAGCCTGCCTGAAGAGTAAAACAGCTGCACTGATCAGCCTGACAGACCAGGCAGTGGTGACCACACCCTTAACCCCAGTACCCACACTAGTTTGCCATAGAAACCGGGTGGTAGTGGTGCACACCTTTAATCCCAGCCCCAGAGAGGAGTATAAGACAGGAGGAGACAGCTCTCAGATACAGTCTCATTCTGAGATTCCTGGAGACAGCATTGCCATTTCAGACTGAGGTAGAGGTAAAAAAGCCAGTGGCTGCCTTTTTTTTTCTTTTTTCTTTTTTTTTTTTCTTCTTCTTTTTTCTGCTTTTCTGACCTTCAGGTTAAACCCTAATTTCTGTCTCTAGGTTTTTATTAATCATGCTACAGGGATGGGTTAATCTACATCCTCTTCATCTTCCAACTCAGGCTTGCTTCTCCAGTCACCTTCCCGGATCTGCCTTCCTCTGTGCGCTTTGCAGTACAGGATAAAGAATACCAATAATGTGGCTGAGCTGCCCTGTGTGGCACAGCAGGCACCAGGGTGGCTAAGGCTGGCTCCGTCTATCTAACCCCCATAGGGAGTCTCAATTCCACCGTCCCTAATAGCCGAGCTGCACACCTGCCATTACCTGGTCTGCCTGCCTGCCTGCCTGCCTGCCTACCTATGGCCTCCCTGGTCTCCCCTCAGCTTGTCTTTACTTTCTGTGTTCACACTGGCTCTGACTCCATCCAGCTGACGCCAGCTGCAAATTCTGGAAGAAGTCTGTCCATATCTGTGATTCCCTTAAGCCCTGCTTCTTCACGGCACAGCTAGGCTAGCTGTGTCCCTGCATAACCCCGGCTTCCTGCTCACACCCAGCCACCTCCTTATCCAGCTCAGCTGATACAGCAGGAGGGCTGTGCCCTTTACAAGCACAACTTCAGCGTCAAGAAGGGAGGGCCATGGAGCACCGCAAGGGCAAATGCTGTGATGTATACATTGTCATGGGCAAAGGCTGTGATGCATACATTGTCATGGGCAAAGGCTGTGATGTATACATTGTATTTGTTCAAATCCCTGGTCACTGAAAAGGCCCTCTTTGTCTTCCTAAAATGGCTATTAGCTCTACATTTTTATAGTACTTTACAAATATCTCCCCACACTTTATTTGATCTTCATGACAATTCTAAGAAGCAGACAGACTGGCTCCACCCCAGCTTACCAAAGAAAAAACTGGACCCCAGAAAGGTTGCATGCTTTGTTCAAGACCTCCCACGGGGTTGGTCATGATAGAGTTGAGGTGGGGCAGTCCAGTCCCCATTCAGAGTCAGAAGGGGCAAAGGGAACAAAGACAGAGTTACAGGTTCAAATCCTGGAGCTACCACCGATTGGCTGTATGACTAAGCCCCACTGACAGCTTCTATATCTACAACATTGGGTGGGAGAAAGACTTTCCTTGCATGGTCACCATGCAACTTAAAAGGCATTGGGAACACAGGCACCTATTCCATGTTGGTGCCTCATCTCTATATATTACCAAAGGCACAGCAGAGTAAGGAATCTGTGACAGCATCCTCTTTCTCCTGACTATGTGGATGCTCCATCATTATTCTACAGTGTGACAGTATCCTCTCTCTCCTGACATCTCGGATGCTCCGTCAGCATTCTACAGACAGACACACCAACGCAAAGCTTCCTCACACCCTTATGAGTGGGGCTTGCAGGATTAGTCTCTTCTTGTGACCAACCAGACACTTGAACAGTAAACTAAACTCAGAGCAAGGATTCAAGGGATCACATCGACTCAGAGCAAGGCTGCAAGGGTTGCCATTGACTCAGAGCAAAGCTTCAAGGGAAGCCATAGACTCAGAACAAGGTTGCAAGGGATGCCATCAGAGCACGACCCTTTCCCAGTGTCAGCTCCGCCAGTGATGGGCACTGGTTTACCAATATTTTCCTTAACAATTCCATAATCTTCATATCTAAATTAAGTGTGTGTCATTTACACACTTTCAAAGTACTCTCAAGCCAATTTTTTCTCTGTCTCTCCCCTCTACACCTGACATAGGTGGGAAATAACATCATCAAGAGCCCTGGACTCACCTTTTCCACCTTTTTCTGATCCCACAGTCAGGACTAGATCGCAGCACAGCCTTCCAGCGTATAAGCAAGGAAGAAAGGAAAGACTGACAACACATCCTGAGCTGCAGGAACTCCTGACATGGAAGGGGAAGTTGGTCTAGAGTGGAGAGGTAGCTCCTGGGACTGGGATTGCAACCACAGTGAAACCCTTCCATAACCACTGCCCACTTACTTCTGTCTGAAGTTGAGCTCTGGTTTCTCTTAAATTTAGTAAAGTACAATGTGACTAAATCTCATCTTTAGTTAACTACAATGAGGATCATAGAAGAATTCCTTGCTGTTTAAGAAAACGTAATTAGGGCTTGGGTTGTAGTTTGGTGGTAGTGTGTGTGTGTGTGTGTGTGTGTGTGTGTGTGTGCTCTACATGTACAAAGGCCTGAGCTTGATCCTTAGGAATGAAAGAGAAAAACAATGAGAAGAGGAGTGGGGAGGAAACAGAAGGGGAGGAGAGAAGAGAGAAGAAAGGGGAAAGGGGGAAGGAAGATATTTAAGGAATAAGAGTGTGAGGCTGGAGAGACAGCTCAGCAGTTAAAAATCTACGCTGCTCTTGCAGAGGACCTGAGCTTGGTTTCCAGCACCTACATCAGGCAGCTCACAACCACCAGAAACTCTAGTTCTCAGGATCCAGTGCTTCTGATGCGAACAGCACTTGTACTCGCGCGTGCACATGCACACACACACACACACACACACACATACACACACACAGAGTACCCCCCACATAATTAAAAATAAGAATAAATCTTTAAAAGGAATAAAAATTTAAATCATGCACCTTTAATTTTTAAGCAGAGGTTATTAGTGGTACAAAATATTTAAGATTAAAAGAACAGCTTCCTGAGTGCAGGTGTCTGCATTATCTTATAGGCTACGTGCAAGCCCAGTGACAACCACATGCAATACCCTTGTCAAGTCAGCTGTCCCCAGGCCCAAGTACCTTTCTTCATGGCAAAAACCCTGGGCAAGTGGGTGGGTAACCTTAGTTCTTTTGGAGAAGTCACATCCCACATCCCCTGGGAGTTGAACCACGCCCCCACACCCACACACCCACACCCACACACCCACACATCCCAGATCCACTGGGAGATGAACCGAGTATCTTCCAAACAATGGAAACGTAAAAGACTTCGGCCTCATAGACAGCTTGAGGAGAGGAATCACAATTTGGGCATCTCATTATATACACGCCACCACACCAGAATGCCAGACTAGAGAAAGCTAACAAGCCCAGAATGGCCTCAGAGAACTGGGACAACATTCAACTCAGATGGTAGAAGGAAGTTCATTACCTTAAAGATGGTGTTTTCTTCCTCCTGTTGGGGGCTGTGCCGTGTGGCATGTTTCCAGGGGATCTGAAAGCGTTTAGAATCTCTATGTAGCCAGATGAGACCAGGGTAGAGGCCACTGTCCACCTGGGCCACGAGCCAGGGCTTCAGTCGGACTCTTCGAGGGTGGAGGGCCATGATCTGGGAGTAGGGAGGATGGGAGAATGGGGTTAGCCACCGGGAACTTTCCCAGCCCCTGTTCCCGTGTCCAGCAGCTACAGTTTCGCTAGATTACAGCAAAGAAATTAAATATGCCCATAACCTGTGCCAGAGAGAGGAAGAGAAACGAGGTAAAAGGGTTCTTTTGATTCTCCCTGCAAAGCCATTTATTCTTCATGCTTCAGCCAAATCAGACTTATCATGCGAGCAGATCGCATTTCTTCTATTTAAGTCTTTAAGCAGGGTAATGAAAAGGTGATGTCACCTGCGCTGGAGCAGAGCTTCCTGGCGGGGGAGGGGGGTTCGGCAAAGGAGAGGTGCAATTGCTCTTTTCAACCTTGCCTCGGGAGAGGGAAGTGAAGTTTCAGAAACAGAAAGCATATGGGCCAGAAGCTAAACACATGTCTTTCCAAGAAGACAATGGAAATGAGCTAGGACAGTTCCTTGAGAGAAGCAGGCGAGGGGCGGGCCCGGTTCCAAAGTCCTTGCTTACACGGGTGAGCAAGCAGTCTGTGCACGGAAATCTGAAGAGCTGGGCCCAGACAGCCAAAGAGTCCCAGCTGGTCTCCAGTACCTGAGGGACAACTTGGGACCACTTCTCCGAGATGAGCATGGTAAAACCCTAAGAAGCCCTACACTAACCAAACCCCGTTGTCACAGCCAAGCCCTGTACAGCTAGGTTGGCCTCACTTGGGTCTGTTTATCTCCCCACAGAGGCTGCAGGGAACCAACTGGTTCCAGGCGCCAGGCTGGGTAAAGTCTGCGATTGATTCTCCGAGAAACATGGACGCTGTAGATAACATTGTACAGCAGCCAGCACTCACAGCCCAAAACAAAGGCCTGTGGATCCGGTGCCACTCGCTAACAAACTGTCTGCGGGCGGTGTGACGTCGGCTGTTTTTGGATGTGATCAGGTGTGTTCAGAGTAGTATGGCCGCAGACTCCTCTGGTGTCTTTAGTGTCCTTGTTTTGTTTTTACTTAAGCTAGAAATGGACACCTGGAAAAAGTAAGTCATTCCACAAATATTTGTTCACTAGAGGCCACGCACCAAGCACCGTGTTAATTACTGAACAACGGCTTGGAGTTCCCAGCCCATGTCCCTTCCTTCTGGAGGAAATCTACACTGGAACTGTAAACCCCATGATGGCCTGCATGATGACCTTCTTCACTCCAGAAAACCCCTATCAGGGTCACGGTTCTGAAGCAAAACTAGTTGCACCCACTGAAGACTGTCTTCAGAGAAGCCTAGTCATGGGTGGACCTAACATCACTTCTTTGCCTGGCCAGGTTCCCCACCCTACCCCTGCTCTTCGCCCCCGTGCTGCCCCAAATACAAGGAACTCAACATAACTCGATTTCTGGCACTTTAAGAGCAAGGTATGACCTGAGCCTTCTGACCCAATTAACAAGTACTGCAACTGAAACCTTCCCCTTGGGAGCACAGCTTGCTGGGGCCGGTAAGCAGGGCACAGAGCCTTCTAGAGCCCTCGCTCTTGGCCTTGGTTTGGGATGCTTCACTGGGCATCCCATGGAGCCATTAAACCAGAGCGCATGTGGACACCTGATGGAAAGGGGCTACTACAAGGAGGACCACTGGGAGATCAAGACCAGACTGGGTTCCATGAGACCCCCTCAAAAAGAAATATTTAAAAGGAATCCATACTACAAAGGCAAGAGCTGCCGCCTCCTCCTCCCAGGTCCTATTCCGGCTAGAAGAGGGAGAGGCAGGGACAGGGGAGTCAGAACAAGGGAGGGGACAGCAGACCTCTTAACCCAGCACTGGGCTCTGAGCAGTCACACAGCAGTCCTGATAAGTCCTGACTCTGGGTTTGTCACACATGAGAAATCTTTCTCTTGTCTGACCATATACCCAGAGGGCTTATTATAGTTGATTCATGGCCATCAAAAAAAAAAAAAAAAAAAGAAGATGAAGGCATCCAGCCCATGACAGCAACCTGCACTAGAAAGGCAAGAAGAAGAGCCAGCCCTGGATGCTAATGACTTAGATCTGTATCTGAATTCTCCATGTTCTCCCCAGCTGGACTCACACATGTGTGGTCCCTCAGCCTGCCCTCCTCAGTCTGCCCTCCTCTGCAGCCCTCTATGCCTTCTAAAAGTCAGCCAAGAGATCCTTGCCTGCTCACTGAGATTCTTAAAACAGGCATGGGGAGAGGGTAAAGACAGCCAAGATGTCAGAGAGGAAGTTCAGGAGCTGCGCAGCCCACAACCATGACCGAACATACCGCAGCCTCTCCACTCTGTAGCACACATAGCCACGCATCGAGGAAGACATCGTAGTGCTTGTCCTGCACTTTGTACGCTTCTCTATATGTTCTTATATATTATCCACATTATGTTTCAATTCCTAGTTATTTTAGAACTGCGGCAGCATTTTTCTACGCCACAGGGCCATGGCACTTCTCAGGAAGAACAGCAGCACCATCTTCCACATCAACAAGGCTTTACAGAGTCCCCCTGAGTGAGCTCACCCTCAGGATCCTAGAAGGAGTGTCAGCCCCGTCTGATGGCTGAGCTGACTGAAGCACAGGGATGTGAAGTGGCTCCTATCTTACCTCGGGTTTGCCCCAGACCCTGCCATTGAGCCCCACACTCTAAGCGCCCCCTACCTCCTACTACACATAAGAGGTCAAATCTAAACCAACAAAGACCCCACCACAATGGGGCGAAGAGATTAAAGGCACCCAGTCTTAAACACACCACTGAGCCTAGCCCGGCCACCTCCAGCTGCCACATGAAAATGGAAGCTCGGTGCCTCTGACAGGTAGGAACCATCCAAGTGGCAAAGCCACCACCCACCTTCTCACTGTACGCAGAGAGCAGGGGCACTTTCAGGCTCCCTGGGGCACTAACTGTCCTCTCATTGCCTGTTCCAGAAGCAGGTCCTTTACAAGAAACATCCCACCACGTCTGCAGCCCCTGCCGGGCCAGTTTCTGGGATCACAGACCTCAAGCTGGAAGGCTGTGGAGGTTTGAGCCAGTTCTCAAAGGCAGCTGTTGGGGCTGTCCTAATTTCCCTGACGGGAACTGAAATACCGGCTCTATGGATTTTAGCCATGCCTGGGAGTAAATTCTGGGCCTCTGATCACATCCACAGGTCCCTCCTCCCGACAGAATTGAAACTGGTGGATGTCAGAGCCTAGTTGTAGGTCATTAGCAACTTCGCCAATCCCTGCCCAAGCACCTTCGCCCTCTCGCTTCCCTAGCTTCCATCTTGATACCCATCAAGGGAACAGAAAAGGACTGGTGACCGACCACTTTACCACCAAGCAGGCGCCCGCCCGTGAAGCATTGCAGCCCAGGCCTCCCTTCCAGGCAAGTATGGGAGACTTTCCCTGCGACGCCTCCAGCCCCTTCAGGCCAGGAGGGCCTCACCCGCAGAGCCGCCACGCCTAGCGCCACCCTCCCCAGCACCTAGCTTGGCTACCTGGAACTCCGTGGACCTCTCCCAGGCCCAGCCCGTGAGTGCTAAGACACTTGGAAAAAGGAAAACAAGTCGGCCAAAGTCCTGGGTCATCCTTACCTTAGTTTCCCCTAAACCGCCACTAGGACCCCAGGACCTCAGAGCCTGGAAAGTCCCTGCTGGGATACAAGGAGTCAGTCACCAATCTAGCTAGTTAAAACCGGAGGGGCTGGGGTGGAGGATGCCTTCACTCCATCCAACCGCAGAGCAGGCAGGGCAGAGAACGAGCTCGTTCCGCGAGAAGGGAAAGAGTGTCCAGTCTGTGTGAGATCAGCAGGGGCCCGGTGCCGCCCTTAAGCTACATGGAGAAAGGTACCCAGAACCCTGCCTGGTGCGGGACACGAAACAGTGCCCAAGCCAGCTCCACCGCCCACACCAACTCCAGGGGACCCGGCCCCACCCGTCAGGTGTCTCTACTCGATCACGGTGGCCTGCCGACGCCAGCGTCCCCACCTGATCTCAGTCGGTGTCCAGGAGCAGGTGTACAGGAGTTCACGCCGCCACAGCACAGCAGTCCCCCCGACGACTAGGCGCGGCTGGGAACCGCGGGCTCCTCGGCGGCCCGCACAGGCCCGCACCTGCCCACCTAGGTGCCCGAAGCTCAACGCCGAGCCCAGGTTGCAGCGGCCCCTGAGCCGTCTGGCCACGCCCTCCAGGTGTGGCCACATCCCCCGGAGATCAGGATTGGTGCATTACAAGAAATCTGATACTTTGCGTTCTCGGGCCGCGGGCCCCGCCTTGCCAGTTCTACGCCGCTGCCACCGAGCGAGGGAGCGGTGCCTGCGTGGGCCTCGCCCTGCGCGTGTCCGATGGTCCTGGGGACCCGGGAGGTTAGGAGGTCACGTGGAACTAGGAGGACGTCGGTATTCCCGAAGTGACCCTGCACAAGTGAGGGTTTTGAGACTGGGCACCACAACTAGCTTAGGGACCTGTGTCAGTGGACTCGGCTTTGAGAAGCTGCACCAGGACCTGTCAATGTGGCCTCCTGGATTGTCTGTGCAACCCCGGGTTCCACCTTACGTTCTCATCTATTTGAAGAACACTGCAATTTCCGCTTTTTCCATTCTCCAGGAAGTGCTAGTTGAAAGCACAGGCTCTGGAGCCAGCTGTGGGGTTCAAACCCCCAACTTTATCAGGCACTAGAGACTCGAAAAAGTTTTCTCAACTGTCTAGGCTTCTGTTCCTTTTTTGTAGATTGACATTGCTAAAGGTGCCTGCCTTGTGGGGTATGTGGGCATTCGGTAAGTGTCTAAAGGACGTAGCACTCTCGGTTATTATTGAAGTGACGGTAGAATATCCCATAGTGCCTGGCAGAGTAAGAAGATGTCACCTGGAGTTCAAGTCCTGCATGCCTGAAGACTGTCACCCACCGCCCCCATCAATAGACCACCTATGAAAGCAGTGTCCAGCCAGTGAGGCAAATACCTCACCCCCAAATACCTCTGTCACAAGGAGATGGAACACAGGCAAGGCACTTAGGAGGAAGGTTCAGGGTGGAACACCTCTGTAGATTGTTTCCATAGTATATCATGGCCCCGGGTAAGAACCTCTAGCAGTAATAAAGGACTTCCCCTCACTCAAGGGACTCAGGCAAGCAAGAAGATTGAGACTTCAAACTAGCTGATACAGCATAGTGTGAAGGTTAGAACCAGCATCTGAACACCAGAGGACAGGCCTCTGGACATGTGTGTAAGGGATTGTGTAGATTAAGGTTAGCCCCTGAGAGTGTTTGTGAGGGGCTGTCTTATTAAACGTAGCGATGTGGGAAGACCCAACTTAATTGCGAGCAGGACCAATCCCTGAGCAGGGCTTTCTGGACTGCATAGAATGGAGACACTAAGCCTCGCTTTAACGTGCGTGCATTCAGTGCTCTGTGCTCTTGACTAAGGATGCAGCAAGCTCCCAGACCTTGAAATCCCGGTAGCGACAGACTGTATGCATACCAGAATAAACTCTTTCCCCCTCGAGTTGCTTTTCCTGGATATTTTATCGCAACAATGGAAAGGAAAATAAGACAGCAAGTTGGAGACCAGCCTGCTGGGATCCATAGTGAGATCCTGTCTCATAAATAAATAAATAAATAGATAGATAGATAAATAAATAAATAAATAAAGGCAAGGAGGGAGAAACTGTGGCCTGGTGATGTGAGAAGTTGAGTGTGGAGCCCTGTAACTCTATGTTCTGGCCCCCAGGATCAGAGGGCAGTTTTATTTGGTTGCTTAAAGGTATGATGGCATTAAAATGAGGTCATTGTGTTGGCCCTAATCCAATACAACTGCTGTCTTTACAAAAGGAAGAGAACTGAACACAGACAGCATAGAACAAATACGATTCAGAGATAAAGGAGATGCTTGAAGTCAAAGGCAGAGACCTAGAATTGCTTTCTTCTTACAGCCCTTGGCTTAAATGACACCGCAGCATTGCCCTTCCGAACGCCTGAATGACAAGGTAGTAAGTCACCTGGCTATGGTATCTATTCTGGTGATCGTAGTGAATTCACATAAGTTGGTTGGAGAGCCCTGGATTGGTGACAAACCTGGTTTTCTCCTGGTTCCAACTCAGCTTGGGATGGCAGCAGGGCCCTAAGGCATGACTCAGCCCACCTCCCTGTCAGTCACTGCCTGTGGTCACTCTTCCCTCTGCTCAGGGGAAGAGCTGGCTCATCAGCCCAGCCCACTGTGACAGATGCTCAGGAAAGCTCAGGTCTTCCCTGGGGGTGGGGAGGAGGAGGCTGGTCCTTGAGATCAAGCAAATGCTGAGTGTGTGTGTGTGTGTGTGTGTGTGTGTGTGAACTCCCAAGACTAAAGTGATGTCTCGAGGGTCTTCTGTAGAAGAATTTTTAATGTTGGGGGTTGAGTATGGTATGTGTTTGTAATCCCAGTGTTTGGGAAGTTGAGGCTCGAGAATCATAAATTCAAGACCAGCCTGGACTACATAGTAAGGTTGAGTCTAGTCTCAAAAACAAGATACGTATTTTACAGTGAGGGAAATTTAAGCCAGAAGAGTCTAAATTCTCTAGTCCAGAGGCTGGGGACATAACACACCAGTAAAGTACTCGCCAGGCATATGCAAAGCCCTGGGTTCTACCCCCACCACCGCAAAAGCAAATAGATTCTCTAGTTCAGGGGTGAGATGGGCTTAGAGGGTTTCTTTGGTCCCACACTGCATTCTCAGTGTGGGAAAGTTTCACATAAGCCCCGTCGATCACACTGTGGACAGATACCTGGCCAGCATTCCTGGCTGGCCAGAACTGCTCAGGCAAAGGGAAATTTGTGTATTGGGGTTAGGACAGGACACCCTAGGGCAGTGGTTCTCCACCTTCCTAATGCTGCAACCCTGTAACACAGTTCCTCATGTTATGGTGACCCCCGACCATAAAATGATTTCATTGCTGCATCATAACAAATTGTAATGTAAGTATCTGATATGCAGGATATCTGGTATGTGACCCCAAAGGGGTTGAGACCCACAGGTTGAGAATCATTGCCCCTCTTGGATTCACTTGCTTAATCATATGAAATTGAGTTTTAAAGCTTGGAGTCTCTGAGGTAGAGACATCAGAGAGGTTGAGTGGTTTTCTCAAAGTCATCCAGCCAAATCACAGCCAAGCCAGGCCTAGAACTCAGACCTGGGTTCTTTCTGCTTGTACCTTGCGCAGCACCCCAGCCAGGCTCTATTCCGACTGGTGTTGTACTGGCTGACTCCCAGCCCACAAACCACATGTGGATGGAGGCGCCACTACTAATGTAGTGCATAGCACAGAGCTCCAGATCTCCGCTGTCCTGAAGGACCAGCAGGAGGAGGAAGCCAGGGCGGCAGCTGGGAAGAAACTCTGACTCTGCGATAGAAAAACCCAGGTCTCCTTAGCTTGAGATAAGCCTCAGCTGTGTGGGCTGGGAAGAGAGTATCTTGTAAGCTCCTCCAAGATCCTGCAGGAGTGGATTCTATGCCCTGCTTGGAAGCTCAGTCCCCTCCCACCTCCAGCATGGTTGGGCCTGACCTGATCTTTCACTTCTCCCCGTGCTACTGCCCAGGTGGGGTGGTGCTGACTCACCCGTGAGTCTGAGTTTCAGGCAGTGGCTGAATGCTGCAGTACGGAGGCCCTGACTCAGGGCACAACACAGAGACCTGGGGAAGTCCCTCCTCTCTGCTGCCCCTGTCACTTCTATTCCTGGCACCTCTCGTGTCGTGGGAAGGAGTTTCCTTCGCTGCTGGAGATGGCAACCTCTATTGATATTGTGCGTGTGACAATAAAGCAGTGAGATCCAATCCTCCCTTTCGTCTTGGCAGAGCAAAGGGTGAGGTAAAACTGGGACCCCAGCCAGAAGCTTGTGCAAGGGAGGCCTGACCTTACAGGAGTCAACGATGGCAGCCGCTCTCCCAGGCTGTCTTCAGTCAAGTGGGTTGCTGAGGGCTCCTAGCTAAGCTGTCCAGTTCTGCACTCTCATAAGAATCTCAGGCCCCAGGGGGCCCTTCTAGAAGGAATTCCATAGCCCAGGAGGTGGTGCCCAAATCCTTGCTTGGCCCTGGCCACCTCTGCCTCCATCCAGGTATTTCAAGGTCTCGGGACTACATGATTATCTCAAAGCCCAACCTGGAAGGGATGCACTGGCTTGTTGCTTTCATCACCCTTCCGCTGCCCTCTGACCCTTCTGTTCTCTGACCCCTGTGCACAGCATCCTAGGATTATCAAGATGGCAGGGAGCTGCAGCAAAAACAAATCCACAAACGAACCTCACTTTCTACCTTGGACCGTGAGCAGATGCTAGCTCAGGCTCTAGGAAACCCCACTAAGGTGCCCAGTTCCTCGTTTCTAACTGTCTCTATCCTTGAATCAAGCACAACACTGACAATTTCTGTCAGAGAAGCAGCTTCCTTCCCGAGCTGGAAGAGCAGAGGAAAAGAAGACTAAGTGGGTCCCTCAGAAGTTCGTCAGCTCAACCCGGGTCCCTCCATCCATCTGCCTCCATGCCTTGTGAACCTGAGATGCCATTTCCCTCTCGCCCTGAAATGAGGGGATTCCATCTACAGTGAAAGAGCCAAGCCACCAAACAGACACTGAGCGTGAGGGTTTGTGCGTCTGCAGGGACAGAGCAGTGGCCTGACTTGGGTTAATGGTCAACAGCAAACAACCTACCCCATCACGAGATCCTGGTAAGAAAGAAGCCAATGGGGTGAGAGAGGACAGCCACCCTCACTGTTGTCAGCTGTTCTGTGTTTGGCTGTGTGAGCCATTACACAGCCGTATCCACCAGGCCTTTCCCAAAGACGACCAGATGGGAACTCTTGCCAGCCATCCCAGCATAGGACTGGGCTTAAGAGGGAGCTGGCTAACTCAAGGCCATTCACTGAATGTAGCAAAATCGACACCGACTTCTTTGAAAGTAAAGTGAGTAGCCAGACATGTTTATTTCTTCCCTTTCCCTGGACCTCCCTAGTCTAATGAGGATGAGGACTGGAGACACATAAATGCTAACCCATGAGGTGAGGGCAGAGCAGCAAGAGTAGGAAGGGAGCTGAAAATAGAGGGAAAGGCTATAGATATGGCTCAGTTGACAGAATGCTTGCCCAGCACGCTCCAAGCCCTGGGTTCGATCCTCAGCACAGCTTAACACCAGGTGTGGTGGGCCACTCTTGCAATGCTAGCATTCATGACCGTGGCATGGAGGCAGGAGGATCAGAATTTCAAAAAGTTGTTCTCACATGCATAGTTCAAGGCCAGCCTGGGCTACATGGTGCCCTGTCTTTTGAAGAAAAAAAAAGAACAAAGCAAGCAAATACCGGCTGAGACATGCCTCAGTGGGTAAATCAATTGGCTTACAAGAATGAAGGCTTGAGTTTCAGAGACCCATGCAAAACCCAACAAGGTTGTGTTCCTTAGGCGAGGTGAGACAGAAGAATCTCTGGAAACTTGTGGGCTGGAATATGCAGTAATGGACAACAAAGAGACCTCAAGCAACGTGGAAGGCAAGGCCTAAACCTGAAATGGTTCTCTGACTCCACATACACACCTTGGGATATACATGCCAATATTCACAAATGTGCATACACACGTACAATTTTTAAAAAAAAAAACTAACAAAAAAGGATAGGGAATGAAGTCAACAAAATACTAGAATACAAACTATTACATCAGCAAAAGAATAGAAGAGACTTGCAAGCTGCAAAACATTCAGTACTATTAGACAGAATACAACAGATACACAGAATACAACACAAACAAAAATTTGTGTGCCTGACTATATGCATGTGTGCCACATGTACACAGAAGGCCATGGAAGTCAGAAGAGGCTTTGTATCCCCTGGAATGAGAGTTACAGACAGTTGTGAGCTGCTGTGTGGGTGCTGAGAGCCAAAGTCAGTCCTGTGCAAGAGCAGAAAGTGCTCTTAACCACTGAGTCATCTCTCCAGCCCCAAGATTTATGTATTGTTATTGTATTGTGAGGATTTTGCCTGCCTGCAGGTATTTATGTGCACCACATGCATCCCTCGGGCCTGAGGAAGGCAGAAGAGGGCATAATGTCCCCTAGAACTGGAATTACAGATGGTGGTGAGCTGCCATGTGGGTGCTGGGAATTCAAGTTGAGTCAAGAGCAATAAGTGCTCCTAACTGCTGTACCATTTCTCCATCCCCCAACAAAATGCTTTAAAAATTGATTTTTTCAGGGAAGAAGAAGGAGAACTTCTGTTTCCATTGCTGAACGTGTGTTCTGTGGTTACATTTCAGAGTCAGCACAGAGACCCTCAGAAAAATGAAGTGTGCTCAAATGCGCCTCAACTTTGCTTTCCTGTGTCTCCTAATTGAATCTTCCTCAGCTTGCTCTGCTAATAAGAGCACTGACTGTCTCTTGGGGATGACAAAGGGACTGAATGGACTAACTAGGGCACGGTGGGGATCAGCAAACATGACTTGTTACTGCTGCTGTTCTCCACCCACACTCCCATCTTTAGGCAATGGTGAACGCGACTCCAGGCTCCCGTCTTCATCCAATAAAACCTGAAAAAAATCTCAAAACGCGAGTCTGCGCGCTGATGCTTGGGCAGAGTATAGGGCACTTCGCTTCTGTGGGTTGGACCAGGAATGAGGCCTGAGCGTGAATTTCAGAGCCAAGTGAATATTTCTGAAGAACAAAACCCAGGAAGGATAAATAAGAGGGTTTTGGCCAAGTAGTAGGCTGACCTTTCACCCCTCCACCTTGGAGCTTTCTCTTAACTTGGTCCACTTTCCAGCCTTCTGGGAAATAACCTCAAGGTTCCATGGAAGAGACAAAGATGGTGCTTGCAGGGTTTCCCACCCTTTTGGAATGCCCAAGGAGATCCCTCCAGTCTCCTGTCCACACAAATTCCCCCACATTTCTCAAAGCTTTAGTATACTTGTATTCAAGGGGTCATTTGTTCTGGTCCCTCGCCATAGACACCCACAGACCAGACCCTACCTGTTTCTACAGCCTAAATCTCAGCTTTGTCCAAGTGCAGCTCCCAAAGTCCACCAGAACACAGGAGTTCATTGGTGATACCTTAGAACTCCTGGCTGGGTGAACCCTTTAGAGCTATAGTGTTTCAGACCTCCCACGAATGGACCAGCCCAGAGCCCTGGGTTCACCTCACATGCCACATCCTTTTTCATTCACCATTTGGGAAACAGCCGCTGGGCAACTGCTGGACACCAGGGGATTCCCTCCCTTGAGAAACTTCCCCCGTCCTGTGGTCTCCTTCTGTTCCCACTGAAGGGCTTTGTTTCCACTTCTGTGTTCCTCTGGTGCTGCAATCACTTCCTCATCTTCAGCTACAGCGCTCAC
Source organism: Myodes glareolus (assembly GCF_982192425.1). Taxonomy (NCBI): domain Eukaryota; kingdom Metazoa; phylum Chordata; class Mammalia; order Rodentia; family Cricetidae; genus Myodes; species Myodes glareolus. The sequence goes on from NC_142030.1 coordinate 2,223,977, forward strand.
CTCCCAGACCGACTCCAGTCTGTGCCGGAGCCCTCATGAGCTCCGAGCCCATCTTTCTCCAGCTTTCTACCACTGCTTAATGTTTGCCAAACAATCAACTGTATCCACTCAGCCAACAAATATGCTTTATGTACTGAAGATGTGCCAGGCTCTGTCGTTGCTGCTGGGAGCTTAGCAGTGAGTACGACAGACAGGTGACAGCTTCTGCTCTCAGGGCTCTTGTTTTCTAGGAAAGGAGACAGGTAATGAGCAACATCAAACTTGTCAGTGAATGGCAATTCCTAAGAACAGCAAGAAAATGGCAGTTTTCGGGAGTGAAAGGCCCCAGGTGGGCAGCAGAGCAGCTGAAGGACTTTTTGGTTCCCGACCATATCGGAAAGAAGGCCATCCCAGAAAGAGTGGCAGGCGAGTGCCAGGGATCTAAAGCAGGAGTGTACCCGTGAGCTCAGGACAGATGGGGAAGTCAGTGTGGCTGGGGAGGACTGAGTGGGGAGTGAGCCAGGGGAGAGTGGTAGGATGGTAGCCTGAGAAGCCAGGGCTGAGTCCTGCACTATGGGAGCCCTGAGGCCTCTAAGTGGAGGCGTGAGACAACGCAGGTGTAGGTGTCTGCAGGAACAGGCCAACTGCTGTGTCTCAGGTCCAGGTGGGGAGCTGGGAAGCCTTCTCTGCCTGCAGACACCTTTTCCACTCATGCCTTACCATCCAACCCCCTTTCCTGCAACCAGCTTAAGATTATCTTCCTCGACACACTTTGGGTTTTGCTTGTTTATTGCATTTGTCCTGACTTTAGATTATTTTGAGACAGATTCTCTCATAGCCCAGACTGGCCTCGGACTAACCCTACAGTTACGGGTAGCCTTAAACTCCCATCCTTCTGCATCAGTCTCTCTGGAATTACAGATTTTGAATAAGGAGTCCCTGCCAGTGGGAGTGTGTATAGCAATGACACTTGGGTTGACAGGCACTGCTTACGGAGCATGGTAACACCATCTCTTCTCCATGTCTCTTAGACATTCCTTCATGTAATGTCCAGATTTAGTTATTGTCTTATTTATGAAAACTGGATCTTTTTGGCAAACTGTCACCAGTTAGAAAGCTCCCAGCCCCAAACAAAGTCTTAACTGAGCTATTTGCATTTTGAAGGATCACGTGACTCCTAGCCTTTTCCCTCCAGGAATTCTTCCCAAAGGAAGAAGCTGTGTTTAAGGCAATGTTTGAAGTGTATCGTTGGTGTTCCGAGTAGAAGAATAGAAGGAGAACCCATTTCAGGAAAGATGAATAGTGTTGCCATGGTTCTGAGATGTCCTGTGGGAGGTCAGGACACAGTCAGCAGGGGTATGACATCAGCAGGGATGAGGTAGACCAGAAACTGTCTAAGGGGATCCAAGTGTCCTCCTGTGGAGCTGAACTTTCCCATTTACTGTGAGGGCTTGTGTAAAAGCTATCAGCAGCCAACAGACAATATTCTGTAGGTTAAGTGTGTCTGGACACAGTGAGGGTCTGGCCACCTGGGAAGCTCCTCTCCTCAAGGACGTGTAGTCGCCCTCCCAATCAAAAGCCCAGTTTGCCCTGGGAAAGCCAGGTTTTCTGTAAGATTTATGAATTTCGCATAAATTCGCAGTAAGTTTTAAATGACGTGAGTCTTACAAAATACACATGAAGGTTGAGGAAAAGGCTCAGTGAGTAAGAGCTCTTGTTTTGCAAGCATGGAGGACCTAAATTCAAATCCTCCGGCACTCACAGGAAAGCTTTGCTCTCTGAAAAGGGCATATGGTCAGCGTCAAGTCTGAATTGCTGAACTTTAAGATAGACAAGCTGGCCTGCAAGGAAGTCCCACTGAGAGCAGTTTTTTGTTATTCTCTGCTTTCCCGGGGTAGCTTCTCCTGTGGCCGCTGTGACCACTGTCCTGTACATGGTTCCTTCTACTTTCAAATCCATAGAGAAATTCAGATACCAAGTTTGGTTTGTTTGTTTGTTTGCTTTTTCTTCTCATTCTGTTCAGACCGCCAAATCAGATACAAGGTCACCAACACACCTGTCCCTTCCAGTGATTTCAGGACCTGCAATCGCTAAACTGCCAGCCACAGCAGTGGCTCCCTGGCCTACCAGGCCTGTGCTGGCCCCATGTCTGCCTAGCTAACTCCCCTGGGGTAGGCAGAAAGTTTCAAAATACAGCCTGCTTACTATCGGCAAAACATTCCTTGCAGGACTGGGCAAGGCTGCCACATCCGTAGTGGTGGTGGGGGGCGGTGACAGGGGCTTCAGTTAAGAGATATTAAGAGAGCACGAGTCAGAGCTGGAGGTTCAAAGATGAGCCAATCTTTCTGTTTAGGTCTAGTTGAAATAATGCCTTCTCCCTCCCTCCCACACTCCCACGCTCCCTTCCTCCCCTCATCTGCACCCCGCAAGCCCTGATTGGCAGGTAAAGATGAACAGAGATGAGATGGTAAGAGTAAGACAGCAGAAGGAAGGTTCACCGGCTTGTTCTGACAACCAGCATAACTTGTCCAGAAAGTCTGGGTAATTTCTTTTTCAGAAATCAAGTTAAAAACTTTGCTGTAAAATGTGCTGCTTGCTTATCCTTTTTCATCTTTACCCAGCTGATTATGGTTTTTCTTTTTCCTTTCAATTTTCCTATTGATGTTTTAATTAGTACATATGTTAATTGTACAAAATGGTGGGTTTCTTGTGATATTACTTCATTTTTTTAAAAAAAAAAAAAAAGGATCGCCTATATCCAGGCTGGCCTTGAACTTCTATGTAGTCAGGAATGACTTTAAATTTCTGATCCTGCTGAGTGCTGGGCCACCACATACCTGGTTTTGACATTTTCATATATGCACATGGAGAAATGTGGCTACAGTATCCCCTTCCCCCTCCTCATCCATTCCTCTCCTCCCCTTTCTCCTTCAATGGAGGATTGAACCCAGGGCCTCGAATGTGCTAAGCAAACACAGTCTCATTGAACTGTATCCCCAGCCCTCTTTATTTTTACTTTGAAACAACATCTCACTAAATTGTCTAGTCTGTCTTTAAACTTGCTTCCCCTGCCTCAGCCCCCAAAGTAGCTGGGATTACAGACCTGTCCCAGCAGATCAGACTCTCCAAGATGATTCTCTATGGTTACCAATATGAACTTGGGGTGGGGGGGGTTCTCCCAAAATTCTGCCTTTTGAGGAAAGCAAAGCTGCCCCTATGTACATGAATTCCCACCAGCCACCCACAAAGACCCCTCTGGGCCCCTTTCATTTTCTTTAAATGAATGCTGTTATTTATTTTTGAAACGTACTTTATCCAGGTCCAGGCCTGGTTCACAAGGAGTAGGAAGCTGCCCAGCCTGTTGTGCTGCTGACTTTTCTATTAGGTCATAAGGGGAACTTGAGGCTTCCATGCTGGAATGTTAATCTGGCCCAGAGGCCTGAAGTCATATCCCAGGATGTGAATGTGTGACCATCTGTCTTTCCCGGGGCGGGGGGCAGGGGGGGGAGAGGATGTTGCAGCCACTCTGCCTTTGACCCTGACTGAGCCCAGGGGCAGGACCTGGAGCTTTAGGAGCCTGGGAAACTCTCCGTGAGACTCCGTGTCTGGAAACCCTGGGAGTTTCGCTCTGACCCAGAGCAGACATGCAGCCTCCCAGTTACAAGTAGCAACCTGCCCTCTCTTCCCGCCCAGACTGGGAGAGTGTTGGCATCTCTAGTTCAGGCCCAGACCCGCCTGGCAGCCGGATTCCACAGCCTGGGCAGGAAGCTGATGTCAGCCCAGTGACCATTTCCCTCTGTCTTGTCGGAGGGTTTTCCACGCTGGCAGTCTCGGGTGACGGGTGGGCACAGGCTTCTCCTTGAGTTGGAGTGGAAGGAAGAGGTCAAGCTATGGAGACAAAAGACAGAGGGTAGTGTAGACAAGATCTTCAGACCCCATTCCAGGAGAACTCCAAGTTGAAAGTCACAGACAGAGGCCTCAGGGAAGGCCCGATTGTCCTACTATCCCCCTGGCCAGAGTGGTAGACAAAGGTGGGTTAGGCTGGGTCTGCAGAGTCCTTGTTTTCTGGGCCCCGAGTAGAATGAGGCCTGACTTGCTGATCTCTCAGGCCTGGATTGGCAGATGGGAGTAGTGCATCGTGTGTGTGTGTGTGTGTGCGTGCGCGTGTCTGTGCATGAGTACCTGTATGTTTGTGAGTAGGCAGTGTGTACAGGCATGTGTGCATGCATGTGTGTATGTGTCTGTGCATGAGTACCTGTATGTTTGTGAGTAGGCAGTGTGTACAGGCATGCGTGCATGCATGTGTGTATGTGTCTGTGCATGAGTACCTGTACATTTGTATGCAATGTGTACATGTGTGCGTGCGTGCATGCATGCGTGTGTGTGTGCGCACATGTCTGTGCATGCGTGCCTGTGCATGTTTGTGTATATGCAGTGTGTGCACATGCCTGTGCATGTTTGTGTGTATGCAGTGTGTGCCTGCGTACATGTGTGTGTGTGTGTGTGTATGTGTGTACAGTCCGTGCTACTACATGTACTATGCCTGTAGTGCATCGCCTGCTCTACAAGACGGTTTGCGAGTCTCGGGCAAGAGCCTGGGGATTTAAACACACAAAGATGCAGAGACAGAAACATGGGTCATCCTTGAATTCCCCAAGAATGCCCCCTTTATTTTGCTCAGGGGCAGCTTATAAAGGGCTCTGGCCATGTCCCGGCACTCGGGATCTTTCAGCTGCAGACCATCAGAAGCCACTCCCTTGCCATCAGGGTCTCGTGCTTGGAGCAGCTGCAGGCTGCTCAGAGCAGAGGAAAACACATTGTTTACAGAAGATTCAGGGTCTGGTGGTCTGCAGTCTCCAACGTGTGTGTGTGTGTGTGTGTGTGTGTGTGTGTGTGTGTGTTCTAGATCACCCATGGAAAGGCAAAGCTACCAGTTTTACCACATAACACAGGCCATGGAGTATAATTTGAATTTCTAACCAACAACAAATTTATTCATTTTGTCTGAATTTCAAACTTATCCGAGTGCCTCTGGTTTTATAGCCACCCCTTACTGACATTTATTGCTTTTGGGACCTGAGCTAAGACTGATACATACAACCTCTCCGGTCCCACTGGGGTAGAGTGGGCAGCTGCTGAACACAGACCCTCCCCTCAGCCACGTCCTTACTTTGCAACGAGGAATTCTTTGGGTGCTGGTTCTGCAGGCCCCTTTGGGGGTGCCCAGCCTGCACCAGGCCAGCCAGCTCTGTCGCCACAATCCCTCCACTTCGGTTCTTAAACCTAGATACTTTCATGTCAAGCATTCCCACTGCAGCCTGGGCACCCTTTGAAGATGAAACGCTCCGCAGAGAGGAGCAATGCCCTGTTATAATTAACATCATTAAGAGCAGTTTTTCTCATTGCCCCAAAGAAACCTCACTTCTTGTAAGGAACACCTACCTCACTCTCCCAGGAGGTGGCCAGTCCAACCCCTCCTCCCTGCCTTTCCCACCCTGGGCTGCCTTGATTGTTCCGTTTTACCTTTCCAGATGAATCTCCTGCAGGAAAAGGCACCCTGTCCTCCAGGCAGAGAGCTCACAGTCTCCTGAGACCTGTGGTTGTCTGTCTGCTGGATTGGAATCACCTGAGAAATAGGAAAGCCTGGAGCTACTTACCATGTCAGCCCTGATTTGGTTCCCAGTGGTAACTACCACGGTCTCACTTCCCAGCCCAAGGGTTCTGACATTAGAAGGGCTTCTTTGATTCTACAGGGGGCTATTGCAGTGTAGTGGCCAGGAGCTGCTCACACCATGACAGAGCAGCCCAAGGGTGTGCTGAGAGGCCCTGGATGGAATTCTCCTTGTCTTGTGTCCAGGCTGTGCTTCCTCTATGGAACAAGATGATGAATAAGTCTATAGAAGATTTCATTCTGTAACTCTGTAGCAAGGAGAAAAGTTCAGGGTTTCTAAGCTGTGCCAAATTAATCTACTCATAACAACAGAATTAGCAACTCTCAACTCTCTCTGCATTCCCGGGAATCCCAGCATACAGCTGTAGGGCTTCCTGGCACACCTAGAGTGTGATTAAGTTTTGACAACTACATAACAGGCCAGATATTACTACAGAGATCTCTGTGTGGCCACAGTTGGCAGAGCAAGATTTATGCCTGTGTGCTCAAGAATTTTGGACTGTTGATTATTCAGATTAGAGAAGTAGGGGCCGGAAAGAGGGCTTGGCAGTTAAGATCACTTACTGTTCCTCCAGAGGACCTGAGTCTGGTCCCTAGCACATTGGGTTCACAACCAACTGTAACTCCAATTCCAGTGAGAATTCTACGCCCCTTCCTAGGCTCTATGGGCACACCCCTGTCACATTCACACACACAAATACAGACACATGCACACAAATAAATCCTTTTTGTAAATTAGCAAGTGATGATAAATTCCTCCTCCACCCAGAATCTATCTTTAATTCCTTTATTTTGGCTCTGCCCTAGATTGATTGATTGATTGATTGATTGATTTCAAGAAATCACAAAAATGAACCCTAGAGCTCAGAAGAGTATGTCAGCAGAACCTGAGAGCACAGCCCCCTCCTCTTCAGGGAATGAGTATGTACACACTCACACATCATCAGTCAGACCCCCCCTCTGCACGCACGCACACACACACACACACACACACACGCACGCACACGCACACACACAGAGAGAGAGAGAGAGAGAGAGAGAGAGAGAGAGAGAGAGAGAGCGCCACACACCTACTTACTCACACTTATACTCAGAGGCAGCTCATTGCCCCAAGAGCCACCCCCACCATGAGCACTTACCCATTCTTCCCTAGGAGAAACATAGTCAAAGCTTCCCCACCCTGGATGCTTCATTCAGTTTAACTTAATAGAAATATTGCCTATACAGCAAATGGTCACTCAACAGCCTAACCACAGCCCACACTGGATGTGATCAACCTAGACTCTGAGATTAGGGTCACCAGAACATACCAGATGAGCTAATAAACTAGGGGTGTCTGAGAGAGTCTCGGTGAGAGACACTGAACTTCCTCACAGGAAAGGCCAGACTCTGGATGGTTGACCCAGGTCCATGAACTGACCATAGGAACGGACACCATGGAAACAGCCTGAGGCTGGCCCCAGCCTTGAAGTTATATGAAGTCAAGAAACATGGCCACACTCTTGGGACCCCAGGAGTGTGGACCCTGTCAGCAGCACCATCAGGAGCTGGTTCCTGTCTGGTAGCCTGAGCTAAGCATGGGAAGTTGAGAAGCAGGTAGAGTGAGGAGAAGGTTGGTTGCCCTTAAGCACAGCCAGGCTGCAGCAGTACTGACATTAGCGTCCCTTGGTTTTGCTTTGTTGTGCGACTGAATCTTGCTATATTGCCCAGGCCAGCTCTGAACTCAAAACTCTTCTAGCCCAGCCTCCTGAGAACTGAAATCACAAGCCTGTGCCTCCATAGCCAGCCTGGAGATGACAGCCTTGGGGAAGAAAGAATGACTTCCTATAGAACTCATCACTGGGGTTGTTGATTAAAAACAATCCGGTCCTTTCAACAGGAGGCCAAAGCTCAGAGACTTTTTTGTTTGTTTGTTTGTTTGTTTGTTTGTTTGTTTTGTTCTTAGACAGGTTTCTCTGTAGCTTTGGAGCCTGTTCTGGAACTAGCTCTTGTAAACCATGCTGGCCTCGAACTCACAGAGATCCACCTGCTTCTGCCTCCCAAGTGCTGGGATTAAAGGCATGCGCTACCACCGCCCGGCTTCTAAGACTTTAAGCCTCATCTACCCCTTCTTAGACAAAAGGTTGGAGTTTTCATTTTTTGATCAGAAATACATAATTCTCTGGGTGTTTCTCTCAACTTTCCAAGGTCATCTTGTTTTTTTAAAGAGCCAACCCTGGTTTCAGGGAGCATTAATTAAAGCAAATGGTAATTATAGACCCGGGGTCTCACGTAGCCCCAGCTTGCTTTGTTTCTATACTGGTTAGATTTTTGTCAACCCAACATAGACAAGAGAGTCAGCAGAGAAGAAGGGGCCTCAGTAGAGGAATTGCCTCTATTGCATGTGGGCACGTCTATGGTGCATTTTCTTGATTACTGATAGATGTGGGAGAGCCCAGCTCCTGGTGGACAGTTCCAATCCCTGGCAAGTGGTCATGGGCTGTGTCAGAAAGCAGGCTGAGTGAGCCACGGGGAGTAAGCCAGTTAGCAGCACCTTCTAGGGGCTTTCCTTCAGTTCCTGCCTCCAGGTTCTCTCCCTGAACTGCCCTGCCTTTTCTCCATGCTGAACTGTGATGTGGAAATATGAACCCTTTGTCTGTGTTTTATCACCGCAGCAGAAAGGCAGACAGTTTCAGAGGATGACCTTGAACTCACAATCTTCCCGCTCCTGCCTTTTCACTTCTATGATTACAGAAGGTGCTAAGATTATAAATTTTCATTTTTTATAAAGCAAGATTCACAAGGCTGGGGACTTGGCTCAGTGGTGAAGCTCTGATCTAGCAGGTGTGAAGCTCTGGGCTCTGCCTCGGAATTCCCCCGCCCCCTTCCTTCTCCCGTAAGTCGTCACACACACAGGCTGACTGTGCCACGAGGAGTCATGGTTTCCATAAGCAAGACAGCATGTGATGGATGAATTTGGAAACCTGCTCTGTGCCCAGGTCAGGCCATCCCAGGTTGTATTAGTCACTCACTCTTTGAGCTCAGTATATAGCTTACACTTTCATTAAAGAATCTCTCACATGCACACACGCATGCACACACACACACACACGTGCGCACACACACGTGTACACACATACACACACAATTGTTACTGTTGTTGTGATGAAACACCATGACCACAACAACTTGGGGAGTAGAGGGTTTATTTTATTCACAGTCCATATAACAGTTCATCATCAAAAGCTGTCAGGACAGGAACTCAAGCAGGGGAGAAACCTGGAGGCAGAATCTGATGCAGAGGCCACAAAGGAGAACAGCTTACTGGTTTGCTTCCCATGACTTGCTCAGCCTGCTTTCTTATAGAACCCAGGACCAGCAGCCCAGGAATGACATTACCCACAATGGGCTGGACACTCCCCCATCTATCACTAAGACAGAAAATGTCTACAGGCAGATCTTACAGAGGCATTTACTCAACTGAGGCTCCCTCCTCTCTGATGACCTAGCTTGTGTCAAGTTGACATAAAACTACCCAGCACAGCATAAGAGGAGGCAGAAAGACTGTCAGAGTCAGAGTCTTCTGGACAGGACAGGCCCGCTGAGCTCATGAATTCACAGGCGCTTTGGCTGCCTGCAAAAGATCCAAACTAGATCAAGCCAGTCAATATTCCAGCATGGAGGGGAGGTGCTCATGAGACCCCCAACCCCTAGTTCAGGAACTATTGGCAGTTGACAAGAGTGAAGAGCTGACTTCAGACCCATGAGTATAGGGGCAGTATACATTAAGTCAGAAACTAGAGAGAAAAAAAGATACAAATTTTGGAGGAGGTAGGAGGGTGATAAATTTGGGAGTAGCTGAGGGAGAAATGGAGAGTGATTGTCATTAAAATATATTATCTGCTTGTATGAAGTTTTCAAATAAATATGTGTACATATATAATGTAATATAATACACATGAACTTATGATATAGTGATGCCATGATGTCTTGGAGGCTTGGCTTCTGTTCTCAGAGTCTTAAATGTACCCCAAAGAGCTTGTGATATTATCAGAAAATGGAAGAAACCTTGAACGTTGAGGACTACTGGGATGCCTTCAAATGAAAAGGGGAAGAGCCCTGGCCCTTGTCTTGTTCTCTTCCATCCTGACCCTGAGATAAAAAGGTTTTGGAATGCCCCATGCTCCATCAGAATGTGCCTTCTCTGCACAGGCTCAGGAGAAAAGGGCCCAAAGGACCAGAGACCTCCCAAACTGTGACCCAAAATATCTCTTTTGTGTTGCTGTTAGTAAGCACCCGGCAGAAGCAACTTAAGGAATGAAGGAAGGGTTAATTGTGTCTCACAGTTTGAGGGGATACAGTCCATCCTGGCGGGGAAAGCATGGTGACCGGAATGTGAGGTGCATGTTGTACATTCACTCTAAAGTCAGAGAGAGAGAGAGAAATACTGGTGTTCAGCTCCCTTTCTTCTTTCTGTTCAGGCCAGGAACCCATCCCCTGGAATCAGTGTGTCTTTCCATCTTGTTCTCCAAGATGACAATGCCTTTGCTCTTTATAGATTGGGTTTTTTTCTAAGACTTATTTTTATTTTTAATCTGTATGTGTGTGTATCATGTGTGTGGAAGTTGCCTGTGGAGGCCAGAAAAGGGTGTTGGGTTCCATGGAGCTCGAGTTACAGGGGATTGTGAGCTGCCCAATAATGGTGCTCAAAACTCAACTGGGATCTTCTGGAAGAGCAGCAAGTGCTCTTAACTGCTGAACTATCTCCCTAGCGCCTATAACTTATTCTTTTAAAGTTGATACATTAAATATATACCTAAAAGATACATTTAATACAACACATACATTAAAGATACAGTCTTTTAAAATTGATACATTAAAATGATTAATAGCTGATCAACCCATCATGTGTGTGGGGGTGTGTGCACATGTCTATGCCAATGCACATACACACATGTACATGTGTCCGTGTGCATTTATGTGGAGGCCAGAGGAAGATGTTAGATATCTTCTATCACTCTTTGCCATGTTCCTTTGAGGCAAGGTCTCTCACAGAACCTGAAGCTTGACATTTCAAATGACTGGGTGGCCAGCAAGCTCCTAGTACCCATCTGTCTTTGCCGGGCTTGGTTTTTATGTAGATGTTGGGAATTTGAACGTAGGTCTTTATGCTTACAGGGCTACTACTTGCACCCACTGAGACTTCTGAGACCTCTGACTAACAGATCTCTGATTGCTCCTCCCTCTGGAATGCGAGTTCCCTTAGGCCAAGGACGTTATTTTGTTCTTTTGCATAAATCCTCCTGACCTTCAATATATACTCACATCACAGGGGTGTAAAAATTAGTAATTACTGGGATTAGAGAAATGGTTTAGAGCTCTTACTGCTCTTACAAAGGACTTGGATTTGGTTCCCAGCATCTACATGGCAGCAGAAACCATCTATAACTTGAGTTTAAGGAGATCAGATACTCTCTCTGAACTCCATGGGCACCATTCCTGCATGTGGTGCATATACATGCATGTAGGCAAAATACTAGAACACACAAAATAAAATCCATTAAAAATCACTAATTCCTCAGCCAACAAATAACTTTCAGGTCATACACTGAGTCTGATGGCAAATATGGAATGTAAGAGTTATTTACTATTGAACATGACATGGGATTTGTATCGGGAGAATCCCAGCTCAGCGACCTCCATTTCAGCCCCATTACAGACCTGTTTTTCTGAGAGGAACCAGTCAACAAGTGTGACACAGTATCATCTTTCCTTCTCTTCTGTGAGTGCTCCATCTTGGTTAGCACAATGGCTTGTCCTCCTCTCCTGAACCTCATCCCTGCAGACTCCTGGGTCTCTATTCTCGGGGTCTCTTTATGAAGGGCTCTAAGATCTCTATTTCCTGTATTGCAGCAAGTGATTTTGTTTGATTTCTTGCTCAGTTCATTTCCTGTTGCTGAAAACAAAACAAAACAATCAAACAAAAAAATGTATGCTTGTTTAACACACAGTTCTAGAGGTTGGAAATCCAGGAGCATGGTGCTAGGATCTGTCAAGAGCGTAGGAATGCCCAAAGGGCAGCCCCTCTTTGTAGCAACTTTGCTATGGTAACTAATCCAGTCCCTTAAGAACTCATTTGCTCCCTGGAAAATTAACCCTGAGAGCAGGATTCATCCCACCTGAGGGCAGAGTCCTCATAAACCCAATACCTCCAAAGGGTTTGTCAACACCTTCACAATAGAAATCAAATTTAAACACAAGTTTTTAAGAGGACAAGCTATCGTCAAGTCAAGGCAGCTACCTTCATTTGGTGGTCCCATGATGTGGGGTGTCCTTCTGCATATATGTTGCTTTTATTGGTTAATGAATAAAGCTGCTTTGACCTATGACAGGGCAGAATATAGCCAGGCTGGAAGGGATATATATGGAGAGTAGGCAGAGTCAGGGAGACACCGTGTAGCTGCTGATGGAGACAGATGCCCCGAACCTTTCCAGTAAGCACAACCTTGTGGCAATACACAGATTAATAGAAATGGATTGATTTAAGATGTAAGAGTTAGCTAATAAGAAGTCTGAGCTAATAGGCCAAGCAGTGTTGTAATGAATATAGTTTTGTGTGATTATTCAGGTCTGGGAGACCGGGAAACAAGCGAGCAGTCTCCTTCCACACTCCCAGATACTTATGGCTTTCTAGCTTCCTACATTTCTCCATAGGCTCCCACCATACACATGCATCTGGCCTCTTCCAGGACCATTACATCTGCAAGACTAATTGGAGTCTCAAGACTAACATGGGCATCTTGATGCAGTCTGTGAGCCCATGCTGAGAGCAAACCCTCAGGGACTACGGTACCTCATTGTGTGTAACTATACCCACACAGTGATCCACATATGCAGCATGGACGTGGCTGGTCACCATTTAATGACAGACAGTTCACAACAGTCTCAAACCATGACACTCGGAAAAGCATCAGCAGGGAAGACGTAACAGCCTTGTCACATTGTCACACATACACACCAGACATCAGTGTGATTTCTCGGAAATGTTGAAGTCCAAATCCTATCATATAACTTTTTTGGGTGAAATCCTTTAAGAGCTCATTGTTTTTTATGACATCAAAACTAAATGCCTCAGCAAGGAATCCAGGGCTTCCATGCAAGGGCTCCTCACCTGCCTGACTTTCTGAGAGCTCACCAGAAGCTCCAGGACACTTGCAGTTTCCAAACATACCTGGGCACCTCGCCCATCCCAATCCCTCTGCCTGTAACATTTTTTCTCACACATTTTCCCTAGAAACCCCCACTTGCCCCATCCCCTTTGCCACCCCTTCTTTATGCAAGAACTTCTCCATTCTTTGCATCACAACTCGGCTGACTTTATCCTGTGGGTTCCTGCAACCCTTTGTGCGTTTTTTCAGCCTACAACAATGTAATTACTGGCGAACGGCTTTGTCTCCCAATTTGGGCTTGAGATCTTCAAAGGAAAAGTCTGAAGTTTGGGCTTTTTAAGCCCTTGATGTCTGATGTTGTGACTGCAACATAGTAACTGCTTCCTGTTTGATAAACGAATAACCTGGCGCTGCCTGTACTTGTGAACCCTCACCAGAAAATAATGGAAAGCAGAGTGCAGTTACACAGCCCTCCAGTAGAGGGGGCCATGATAAACTATCTACTGTAGCCTCTGAAGTCTGTCCTCACATCAGACGAAATATTTTCAAATATTTGTCAAACAGACGAAATATTTTCATCTGTAGTCTATATCTACTGGTAAGTCGATGCTCAGGAAGAATATTTATTTAAAGTCACTGCTTTTTTTTTAGATTTTATTTATTTATTATGTATACAACATTCCTTTCATGTGTGCTTGCATGCCAGAAGAGGGCACCAGATCTCATTACAGATGGCTGTGAGCCACCATGTGGGTGCTAGGAATTGAACTCAGGACCTCTAGAAGAGCAGCCAGTGCTCTTAACCACTGAGCCATCTCTCCAGCCCCAAAGTCACTGCTTTTTAAAGGGGGTTACTATGGCTAGTGGGGAGGGCTCTGTGCACCTGTGATGCCAGGACTTAGGAGGTTGAGGCTGGGGGAGCTTGAGACCCTGTCTCAAAAGACTGAAAATAAAAGTTATTATATTCCAGGCCCTGGGCACCTGTTAGGAATAGAAAGAGGGAAACATAATTTCATTTTCTGGAGCCAGTTCTACCTGGAAGGAGCTTATTTCTCACTGCCCAGTGAGTACTGTGGCGTCCAGGGGCAGCCTAGATTGTGGCATAGCGCCTGAAGATCCCATTTACACCCCACACACCTCTGCTCATGCGGTCAGTAGACGATCTGCTGATCTGCGGATAGCTGAGTGGATGCCCTGATCGACAGCTGCTCGTCCTGAGAGCAGAGAGCCGAGACTCGAGTCAGCATAGACGGCCCTCCAAGTGTCCCCATTTATCACAGCGGCTTGTAGCTGTCCTCATGCCCGTCTGAACCCAGACAGCACGGAGCACTCCCCGAGGAGGCTGGTGCGAATCCTATCCTTCTTCAGCTGCCGGCACAGCACCCGGAAAATGGCAAGTGTTCAGTAAAGATTTCTGAATGAGTAACTAAGCTTATTTCATAATTTTGTCAGTTGATGTGAATAATTTCTGTCAGGACTCTCGAAAGACAGGATGGGTCTGTGTGTGGGAAAAGACATTTATATAATTCGGTGAAAAAATCTAGTATGTAGGAAACTGTGTGTTAAAGGACCACTAGGAGGGCCCAGAAACACATATATGTGCATACGCAGGCACATATGCACACACACTTTCCCCAAAGTCTCCTAAAACTAGAATATGGGACATCTGAATTGTTATGTTCGACTTCTGATGGCTCACTCCCTGGTGATCTTTTATTTATTCTGTGGTGTGTGTGTGTGTGTGTGTGTGTGTGTGTGTGTGTGTGTGTGTGTAAGCCCTCTGGGTGTCTTCCACAATCATTCTCCATCTTTCTTTTTTGTTTGTTTATATTTTAAGACAGGGTTTCTCTGTGTAGCCTTGGCTGTCCTGGAACTCCCTTTGTGAACCAGGCTGACCTCAAACTCACAGAGATCCACCTGCCTCTGCCTCCCAAGTGCTGGGATTAAAGGCATGTGCCCTCATGTCCAGCTTTCAATCTTACTTTTTGAGGCAGGATCTCTCACTGAGCCTGGAATATGCTGGGGTTACAGACATGGACTTGTTTGCAGATAGCTTCTGGTTACCCAAACTGAGGTCCTTATGCTGGCAGTAGACACTTTACTACCATCTCTCCAGCCTGTTACCATGTTTTAAATTTCAGACATTATCAGGACCTGAGATGTAGCCTTAAACGGTGTTTTCCCTGGCCCCATTGGCAATCTTGGACAAAGCCTTGCTCACTTTGTGTAGTTTCCATTAGAACATGGGTTTGTCTTTCTAAAGATGTTGCCAGATACTACACAGGCATCTTCAAACCTTATATATAGTGTGTGCAAGGCATTACATTACATTCTGTTTACAGCTCCACTACTTCATGAGTCTAAAAAGAAGAGCACAGAAGACTGGAGGATTTAGTGCCCAACTTCTGTTGAAAACTGACAAAAATGAGGAGCAAGCATTTATTTTCTTTCTTTTTCTCTGTTCTTTTCATTTTTCTTTCTTCCTTCCCTCCTCCTCCTCCTCCTCCTTATTCTTCTTCTTCTTCTCCTTCCTTCCTTTCTCTCTCTCTCTCTCTCTCTCTCTCTCTCTTTTCTCTCTCTCTCTCTCTCTCTCTCTCTTTCTCTCTTTCTCTCTTTCTCTCTTTCTTTCTTCTTTTTCTTTCTTTTGAGACAGAGTTTCTCTGTGAAGCCCTGGCTATCTTGGAACTCAAGACCAGGCTGGCCTCAAACTCACAGAGTTATGCCTGCTCTGCCCCCAAGTGCTGGAATTAAATGAATGCACCATCACCACCCAGTTTATTTTTTCTATATAACTGGACTACCGAGGAATTGAAATGCACAAAAGAACTTTGTCAATAAGAAGAACTGGTAAATTAGACCATAAGGGTTGGAGCTATACTCAGCGATGGATAATTGTTTAGTGCGAGAGGCCCTGTGTTCCATCTTTAACATCATACACCTGTGCACGTGCACACACACACACACACACACACACACACACAGAGTGAGAACACCAATGAATCTAGACATGGTTAGCCAGGCATGGGAGCAAGAGAAGCAGGAGTGCAATGTCGGCTTCAGCCACCTGTGCAGGAAGACTTCTCTCTCTCTCTCTCTCTCTCTCTCTCTCTCTCTCTCTCTCTCTCTCTGTCACACACACACACACACACACACACACACACACACACACACACACCAAACCTGTACAAAGAATTTTTCAGGATTTTTTATTTATTTATTTATGTGTGTGTGTGTGTGTGTGTGTGTGTGTGCGTGTGTGTGTGAGTGCGTGTAATAGGAAACTTTTACAAGAGGCATAGAGACAATGGCTAAGTTCTCAGCTATTAGGTTATACTCACATAGGATCTCCTTGTTGAAGATGAATATCAATATTTTGGGGAGAGAGGGCATTGTTTTCCAATATTCAGCAAGTAATGCTCAGACTGCTTCTCTGGAGACAGGATGAATTTTTTGCCTAAACCTGGGAACAGTCTAAACTTGCAAGCTGAAAACTAGGTAAGAGGGAGCTGGAGCTTCCGGCTTCTGATGTGAGATCCCAGGAAGAACAAGAAACTGCATGTCTGGGCCAGGGGTGGGGCTGGGGCACCTGGAATGCAGTGAAAGGAGAAAAGTATGGCTCTTTATTGGATAGAGCCAGGTTATACTGTGACCAGAGCCATAAAAGCTGTGAGGACACTTTGCAAACAGCCTTTTGTTTATCTAGGTGACTATACCTTTTATCTTTCAACTAGACAGAAGACAGATGTCTATTAATGGGTCCCTTAGCCAGGCCAGCTGCTGGCCACCACCCTTTCTGTTTGCATGGCTTTTGAGACTCTCTTGCTCCGTCCTTTCTTCCTCACACTGCCCCTCCATTTAACTATTATCAGTTGCTGACCCTGGAACAGTGTGGGGCTGAGTAAAGACTGACTACTCTTCCTCAGAAACACGAAACCCACAGTGTCTCCTGTTGTGCCTTAAGTATGGGGTCAGCGCTGGTATTAATTAGTTCTTGGTGTTCATTGAACTTCATCTTGAAGGAAAGTATGTCCTGTGTGGTCTCAAACAGCCTCACCTATGGCTGTGTGTCCTTGAAATACAGACCTCAGCAGCTTTCTCACGTTTCCATTTTTATTTAGGTTTATTTTGTTTTATTTTATTTATTTTTTTTTGAGAGGTAAGGTCTTGCTATGAGTGACATCAAATTCACAGAGATCTGCCAGCCTCTGCCTCCCGAGGGCTGGGATTAAAGGTGTGCAATAGGTGCCAAGCTAATTTCACTTTTTTATATCAAGGTCTTGAACTGTGCATTCTCTTGCCTCGGCCTCCTTGGGGCTGAGATTACAGGCATGAGTCACCACACCCAGCTTGTTTATTTGGTGTGTTTGTTTTATTTTATTCAGTATTGAGGATCAAACCCTGGGATTTGTGAAGTGCCTTGGCTAAGAACCCTACCACCGAGTTACACCCCTAGCCCAGTTAGGCTATTACTCACACTCGCAATAAAACACATCAACTTTAAAAGTACACTTTGGTTCGTTTTGGTGATAACGCATGCAAAATGCTAGTTTATCTGTGTTTCTGCTTTTGTTAAAGAAAGAATGTCGGGAAAGATTTTTTTTTTCCAGAGGCTCTCAACACTCCCTAAAGAGCACCGGTGTGGGAAGGAAACCTCACCTGTGGGTTGAAGAGCCTAGTGTATAATAATAGCCCAACTCCAGACTTTATCCTCTCTCTCTCTCTCTCTCTCTCTCTCTCTCTCTCTCTCTCTCTCTCTCTCTCTCTCTCTCTCTCTCTCGGGGCAGGGTTTCTCTGTGTAACAGCCCTGGCTGTCCTGAAACTCGCTCTGTAGACCAGGCTGGCCTCGAACTCACAGAGATCTGCCTGCCTCTGCTGGGATTAAAGGCGTGTGTCAGCAACCACCACCCTCGGCTCCCTTTTCTTACTAAGCATCAGTTTCCAAATCTCTCTCATCAGATTGACTCACAAGACCCGTTTGGACAGTGTGCGATTAAAGTGGGATGAGCAGGCACCCTTAAATGTCCGTCGTATTGTTTTAATTCAACCGTGTACAGCGACACAGGCTGACTGCCACGTCCCAGCGCGAAAACCAGCGGGAGGTCCTGGGTTCAGTTCTTAGTTCTTGGGGGGGGATGGGGAGGAGAAGCCACCAGCCTCGCCCCCGCAAAACAAAAACAAACAAACAAAGAAGGTAAACGATAACCACACTGCAATCGACTCCACCCACCCGGGAACCCAGCCAGCCTGGGACTCACTAGCCGCTGGTGCGCAGAGCACGCATGCGCAGACACGCCCCCGTACCCTGGAGGAGCTCCAGCAGGGGGCAGCATCGCGCCCCGGAGCTTTTAGCGCCTGTTGTACTCCGTCGGACGCAAAACAGCTCTGCTTTACGGCACCCGCCTCCGCCGTTTACGGTGCCCACGTGCGACAACTTCCCGGTGGGCGCCCAGGCGTGCTGTCGGCGGCGAGCTTCACGTTCCCGCTATGGGCAAACGCCGGAACCGCGGGCGCAGCCAGCTGCTTAGCACGATGACCAAGAAGCAGAAGAAGCACCTCCGCGACTTTGGCGAGGAGCACCCCTTCTATGACAGGTCGGGCCGCTGGGAGGCCGGTTCGGGCCGGTGCCGGGAGGCGCGGGGTCGCTGCGGGCCCGGGCGTGCAGCCGCGGGGTGCATTCTGTAGATAAACCTGCTGAGACCTCTGGGCTTGCTGTCCCGGCACGAGGTCTCAGGTTAGCCAAGCCAGGGCAACGGAGGCGTCTCCAAACACAAGCTGAACAGGCGAGAGGTGAAGTCCGGTGTGTAGGGGAAAAAGCCAGTGTCTAACTTGTTCTTTGTTACGTGATGCTATTGACCCCAGTTTCTTGTTGCCCATTTGTCATCTCTGCCCCCTGCGCATGCAGAATCTTTTACACAGTGACTGTTTATGATTGTGTATTCTGCGTTTTTCATTTAAAGCAGAATCCTTAGGCCTTTCGTAGTCTTTACAGATTAGCAGCTAAAGTTTAACAGTATTCATTTCTTTTTTTAGGGTCTCCAAAAAAGAAGTAAAACCCCAGATTTGCCAGCTGGTAATGCTTTTTTTCTTTCTAGTACTTGGAGTTGTGTTATTACCTTTACGATCGTGTGTAAGAGAAAAGCTTGGGTACATTTCTGTGGTTTTCTGTTTTGACTGTCAGCTGTGGTTTTAGTCATCTTACTTCATTACTTTTAAATGATGTAGAAAGATGGCTGTAAAAATTCCCGTGTGACAATAGAAGCCAGAGTTGGGAACTACCCCGTGACCCTTCGTTGTGCACCTCTGTTGAGGAGATTCATCGGGGTGCTGGCTGTCGGTGTGACCACGGTGTGCTCATCATGAAAGTATTCACACCTAGTGTAAAATAGACAAGGTCCCTCGCTCGAAATGTTCCACTCGCACCTTGAAAAGTGAAACCAAATGTCTGAGATATAAGTTAAAGTCCATAACCTAAAATTTTGTTTGAAGAGTCACTTTTTATTCCATGTGCAACTAGTGTGAACCATTGCTTGGTTAACTGTTTTATGTAAATTTCTTGCTGGGCTTGGTTAAAGAGAAGAGATTGTGTAATATTTGCAGAAAAGCTCATTGGACTTTTGTTTTATACAAAACAGGGGGTTTCATTTGGGCATTTCCAGGCATAATTACTTAATAGTATTCATGCCACCCATTCCTTGCCCTCCTCTGGCCCTCAGTCTCTACCTGTGCCAGTCTCGTTTCTCTTTGTAAATACTTTCCCTTTTAATTCATGACTTCTAGCTTCTTAAAAATCTAGTTTTCCTGCACGAGAGAGACCATGCTTGCCTTTAGTCTGTCTTAGTTTTACTTAGTTGTCTCCTATCCATTTCCTTGCACGTGATTTAATTTTCTTCTTGAAGGGTAAGGAAATCCTATTAATATGTATGTCTCACATTTTGCTTTAATTTTGTTTTTTTAGTGCGACAATAAAAACAATATAAAGTTCCCATTTTCCTTTAGTCAGAGAGTTCAGACACTTCACATTCTGAAAGTGAGTCTGAGAGTGAACAAGAGCACGTTTCAGGGTACCACAGACTGCTTGCTACATTAAAGAATGTCTCTGAAGAGGAAGAGGAGGAAGAGGAAGACGACAGTGATGTCAGTGATGGAGATATCAGTGATGAAGATGGTGATGAAGATGTCCAGGTGGAAGAAGAAATAGACAAGTCAGCTGAGACACAGGAGCGTGAGTGTTTGGGGATTGGCTTGTCCTCTTTGCCAGGACAGAGTGTCCTGTGCTGTGCGGGCTGAGTGACAACATTTGGCTCTAAAGCAGAGATTCAGCCTTATTCAGACCTATGTAAGACTGCCTGGCTTTCCAGAGGGACATAATTCTGTCACAGATGGCTCAGTTCGCTGCAGAGGTTGTTCCTCTTCAATAAGAGACCAATTGTGATGTAAGGTAGACATAAAAATAAGTTGTGGATTTGTGTTTATGTGAAGGAGACCTGTCTGCTCCCATGGGGTCCATAGGGAGACTGAGAGGAGCTGGGATTGAGAGCCCAGAGAGCCTCCGTCTCAGGACTCAGGCTGCTACTCTAGGTCTTTCTTCTGTACTGGGGAGTCAAACTCAGCACCTTGTGCATACCAGGATGAGCTTTTGAGTCAAGGTGTTGCTGTGTAGCCCAGGCTGACCTTGAACTCATGATTCTACTGCTCTGGGAGTCTAGGTGTGCGCCACCATGCCTGGCTTAAGTGACTTTTTAATCAGCTTTATTAGAGTATATTTTGTATGCAAATTAATGAACCCAGTGTGGGGTGATGAGACAGTTCATTGGGTAACAGCTCCACTGTGAAAACTGAACAACTAGAGTTAGATTCTTGGAACCCACATAAAGCAGAAAGAGAGAACCGGGTCTGCGTGCAGCACACACTAATAATAATAATAATAATTATAATTATAATAATAAATAATAATGGCATCTATTTTTAAATACAATGAGAGCTTTTACAAATAATGTACCCTCCATCACCTCCAGAAAGCTCTATCTTAGTCCTTTTCCATCATTTACCTGATCTCCATCACTATAGGTTAGCTGTGCCCATTACAGAAATGAATGCAAACGTGCTCAAACACTCAGCTTTCCCATACAGACTCTCATTCTGCAAACCTGGCCTTGCATGTCCTGTGTGGCCCACACCAGTCTCTAACTATGACGATCCTCCTGCTTCACCCCTTCTACCTCCCACCCCTCAATGCTGGGATTGCAGGTGTGGTGTACTGTGCTTGACTTGTGTCCATTTTTTACCCTATGTGTTATTGTTTTTAATACTTTGCTTTTTATTGCTGAATATCTGTGGGTGACTTCTGTATCTTTCCATGTCCTTCCTGTTTTCCTTACAGTCACCTCCTCATCTGAGACAGTATCACTGTGTATTCTTGTCGGGTGGTCTGGAACTTGGTGTCCAGTCCAGGCTGGACTTAGACTTAGAAGAAATCCACCTGCCTCCTCCTGATTTAAGGTGTGCACCACCATGCGTACTAACTAGCCTCCTTTTCCTTTCCTCACCCTGCCCCCATGCTTGCCAAACAGTATGAAGTGCTGGGCTTCATACATGTTTGGCAAGCAGTTTCCCCACTAGGTTATATTCCTGACCTCTTCTTTCTTTTTTCATTCATCCACTTTTGTGGTTCTGGCTACTGAACAGCCTAGGGCCTCGAGTATTGCTGGGCAAACACTTCACCCTGCGCTTCATCTCCAGTCCTGTTAACCTGTGTTGTTAGGGTAAAAATCCTTTGCCTTGACTGGGCTCAGTGGCACATGCTTTTATTCCCAGCACTTGGGAGATAGAGGCAGGAGGATCTCTATGAGTTCAAGGCCAGTCTGGCCTACTTGCTAAGTTCCAGGACAGCCAGGGTGACATAATGAGACCCTGACTTGAAAAATAAAAACATACATTGTCTTAATTTTTAAGGTTTTAGGTCCTTAGTTCTGCTTTCCTTTTCATTTAAATTTTTTTTTTCTGGAGGAAAACAGACTTTGTTGTTGTTTTAGTCATAAGTGTGCTGCGTATTTACTGTGGGACTGTGAGGAAGAGGGGGTGTAGCACAGAAGATGAATGCTCGCCTTGGGAAAACAAAGCTCTGTGTTTGCCCCACACCCATAAAGCCAGGGTGGTGATGCAGCCTCTGATCCTAGTACTTGGTGAAGTAGAGGCTCAAGGATCTGGTCTAAACACCTTTAATAGTACATCTGTAGTCTTTTTGTATGTGGGATAGCATATATATGTGGGCAGGTACATGCATGTATGCATGTGATGGACTCCTAAATTTCTGCAATTTGTTTCTTTAGTAAGATACTGTGGATGTTTTGTTTAATTTTTCCTTTCTTTTTATTGTATATTTTGCTGCACTGGGGGTTGAGCCTTGCTAGTGTCTCACCCCTATGCTCTACTGCTGAGTTCTGTCCTCAGCCTGGACCTTTTCTCTGTAACCTAACTCTGGATTCACGTTAGTCTTTTGGATATGTAGCTTTCAGTATTGAATACTCCTTTGATAGACATTTCATTTGTTCTGTGATTTCTTATCGTAATTCAGGCTGCTGTAACATCTTCCATGTTTATCTTAGTACACTATTTTAGAGTAAGTTCTAGAACTGGATGTATTAGAATTCTTCAGAGTAACTCCTAATTATGATAGAAATCTATGTTAAGGAATTGACTCATTTGGCAAGTCTTTCAGTCTAAAGGCAATCAAGGTGGATCCCCAAGAGAAGCCACTGTTAGAGCTGGAGTTCAGTGCCTTCCTCTGAGAGCAAACCAGCCCCTGTTTACTAAAACATCACTCTGTGGACGGCTGGGATACAGCCCAGGTGGTAGAGTCTGCCTGGCATGTCCAGAGCCTTGGTTTCCATCTCTAGTACTGCATATGCTAGGCAAAGATGGAGCATGGCTATAATCCTAACACCCAGGAAAGATAGACAGGAGGATCAGAAGTTCAAGGTCATCCTGAGCTACTAGAGGGCTAACAACAAGGCTAAACTACAAAAGGCCTGTGTCAAAAAATAGCCATTTACCTTCCTGATGAAAGTCCACCAATTGGAACATACATTTAATGTTCAAACACACCTCCAGGCTTGAAGCCCAGCTTACTTACAGAATACTTCATCACCTAGGTCCATGATCGGGCTTAATTCTGAAAGGTCACTTCTACTCACTGTGTTACCTGATTGTTGTTTAAAAATAGTACCTGGTGAGGTGTGCACGTCTTTAATTTTTAATTCCAGCACTTGGGAATCAGGGTGATGGATCTTTGTGAGTTGGAGGCCAACCTGGTCTACAAAGTGAATTCCAGGATAGCCAAGGCTACATGAGAAACCCTGCCCTGAAAAACCAAAAATAAATAAATAGCAATGAACATCAGTGTTTTAATTTGATTTTGTCAACATTTAAGTATGCGTAAGTTATTTATTTTTGAGACAGGATTTCACTCTGTATGTCTGGAAATTGCTGTTGACCAGGCTGGCCTGGAACCCACAGAGCTCTACCTCACTTTGAAAATTTTACAAAATGATTTTCAACATTCTGTTATGTTCCTAGCTGATGACCCCAAAGAAAAAGATGGGGAAGGGCCACCCGATACGTCACAGAAATCCCCAGAGGAGTTCACAGATGCGAAACACGAGTCACTGTTCAGCCTGGAAACCAATTTTCTAGAAGAGGACAGTGGAGGCAGCTCTTCCCAGAGAGCATCCCAAGGTGAGCGTGGCGCTGTGTGGTGGGGCTGTGCACTGACTCATGCTCAGTCTCCCGACCGAGGGAGCTCAGCAGAGCCAGCTCGGTAGTGGTCCTATGGGAGCTGGAGCAGTCACTTCTCGGGTAGTGTAGAGGTGAGGACTGGTCACTTCTCGGGTAGTGTGGAGGTGAGGACTGGACACTTTGTGGGTAGTGTAGAGGTGAGGACTAGTCAGAGCAGAAGGGGCTGAAGGGTGGAAGTGGGGGAGGCCAGTGCCCAGGCTGCAGGATCTGGAAGACTTTGCCATCCAGTGGGCAGAAGGGTAAAGTGCTCTCCTTCCTCCCCTCACCCACTCTCCACTGGAGCAGTACTTCGTCAGAATTGTGCGGCCCAACAAGATCATTCCAAGTGTTCTTATTACTAGGGGCAGCTCTTCACCGCCACCACCCCAGTCCCCTCCATGGTCACCGTGCCTGTGACATGGGTTTCTGCACTATCAGGTCTGCTCGTGCTGGGCAGGCCAAGCTGGTGTCCTTCTGTGTCTTCCGTTCCTAGTTTTCTGCCATTGGGCTTCATCGTGGGTGAAACTGAGTCCTTGTTTGGCTTAGCTGGATCTGCTGGCTTTTATGCAGGAGGAGGAGTAGAGGTAGAATTTGTGGGATCTTAGCATAAACCACATTCTGAGTCGTGGCAGTGTTGGAGCCTGGACAGAAGCAGGAAGCCTCTATCTGTCCTGAAGTCTCTGCATATTTGCTGTGCAGATGAACTGGCCTGGGCTTCCCTGTTTATGTTGCTCACTGCTTTCCTGGGTATTTACTGCAGGTGCATGTCATTCAGAGTTTTTACATCTTCACTTTGTTGCTTCTCCATGGACAAATGGAGAGAGGACTGAGGGTTACCTGAGTACAGTGGGCACAGAGCTGAGGGTCACCTGAGTGCAGTGGGCATGGAGGGAGGGCTGGTTGGCCAGCACATCTCCTGCATGAAGGAGATGACATTTGTATCGTTTGGTAGTTCAAGTAAATACTGAGAATTAGTGTGTCTTGCTGTTCGGAACACATGGAGCCTGCTCTCAGGAATCTTGCCATGTACCAGATAAGATAGAAGAATATGCTGGCTTGTTTGAATTGGTAAGGCATGGTAGGGGCTGAGAGTGTGACTCCTATGCCTGGCACAGCAGACCCCTTTGAGGCACTTTCCTGTGAAGGACAACACACAGTTGAGAGGCAAGAGGAGTTTTGGTCCAAAGGAAAGGCTCAGAAGCAGAATTTAGGGTTGTGAAGTTCAGAAATCCCTGAAGCGGTGGATTTGAGTGCAGTCGTCAAGGCCTGAAGTTCAGGATGAGGTGTCTTCCGAGGCTTTGGGCTGGGACGTCATGGTCAGTGTGTACTTTTGGAGGGTCAGCTTGCCAGACCCTCTTTATAAGCTTTGAATGGGGATGGGGTTGGAAGGAAGGATGAGTCAATACCAGAAGGTCAGCATGGCAGTCTCAGCAGACTAGAGGTGACTGGAGACGAGCCGTCACTCTTGGGAGACTGAAAAGCCCTGCCATTTGCTCACTGTGCTTACTATGTTTGAATTAGATCCGTTTCAGCAGCACGTCAACAAAGAACTGAAAGAAAAGGACATTCAGGCTGCGGCTTCAAACTCTCCAACCAGCCAGCAGCTGAAAGTAAGTGCTCTTTGGTTTCCCAGGCACAGAGGAAAGCCACAGTGGAATGGTTTACTGACGTACATTATCCATGGTGAGGGTCACTGTGTCTGTCCTCTTGCTCAGCTTCCCAGGTGCTAGGTTCTGGGTGTAATACCATACATGGTCTGGTTGACTTCCCCTTTTTTGAGTTTGCAGACAGGTGTACAGGTATAAGAAGTAGTCAGAGAGTGACTTTTTTTTTTTTTTTTTGCCTGATTTTCCCCGTGGTAACATGTATAGAGTCACAACCAGAATGTGAACATAGGTGCCATTTATTGCTTCTTGGAACTCCTGTATGCAAGGCTAAGTCCTCTCTCTATTGTGGCCTTGCATCTGTAGACTCGGGTTCTCTGTACAGTGTTGTCGTCTTGTAGAGTCCTGTTTCTGCTAGCTAAGTAGGGTGTGGAACGCTTTGGCCTGTATGTCCCATCCACAGAGTCTCTCTCTGTAGTCCAGGCAGGCCAGGAACTTGTCTCAAATCTCAAGAGATCCGTCTGCCTCTGCCTCCCCAGTACTGGGATTAAAGGTGTGCACCACCACACCTGACTCTGTTGATCCTTTCTACCATATCCACTTCCTTCCACACTCCTCATTCCTAACCCCTTCGCCTCCTGAGCCCATTGTCAGTTCACTGTTGTACCGGAGTCACCCAGAACGGGCCCTCTGAGGGCAGCACAGCTCCCTGGACAGTTGGCCAGTTGCTTGGCTCTCTGTGGCTCACTTTTTATTGCTGAAGTTGCTGTAATCTTAGATCAGCAATTTTTCTATAGTGAAAATTCCTAAACATATATCTCACAGAGTAACATCTGTGAAATTCTACTAGGCATGTCTCTAAAAAGAAAAGAGAGAAAGGGCGCAGTGGAGATTAAGGAAGGAGAGCCTGTGGTGTCACACCTTGCAATGTGTCACACTCACTACCAAGGTTATTTGACCATTTTTATCTAAAGGAATGTTGATTCTTCCCAGACAGGATAGTGTGGGAAACATTAGAGGCAGAGCTCAGGTATAAAATCAGGCTCCAAACCGCACACCTCTTGTGTGACTGTTGTCTGAACCCTCTTGCCTCTGTGAAGCCCAGCATTCCCTACACTGGAGTAGCAGGGCTGAGTGAAGAGCAAATGGGGTGATTCCTGAGTCATCAAGTACTGTGAGTGTCATTGGTTGTTCTCATGCCTAACTGAGCTCTTGTTGTGTCTACCCCTAGTGGCCCACCCTGGGACAGCTTGTCTTTTCATCCAAGTTCCGGAAGATGGAAACATTTAAACCTCCAAAGGACATTGACCTAAAGTCACTTCATCTTCAGAAGCCTCTAGAATCCACCTGGGGAAAAACCAATAGCAAATTCCTATCTGGTCCTCAAAAATCAAATAGCCCCTTTACCCCACTCCAGAAAGAACTGTTCTTAGTCATGAATTCTTACCGGGACCTGTTCTACCCAGAGAGGACTGCCCTGAAGAATGGAGAAGAGATCCGCCATGTGTACTGCCTGCATGCCATAAACCACGTCCTCAAAGCAAATGCCCAGGTGTTGGCCAACAACAGTAGACGCCGGAGCCAGAAACTTGGGGTGGGTGAAGACGATGACTTCAGGGACCAAGGGCTGACCAGGCCTAAGGTGAGTGGAAGCGGAAGAGCTTTGGCTTCAGGAAGGCTGTGAGCTGTTCCTTAGTCGTGAATTTGTGACAGCTGACTAGTTAGTGTGGAATGAACCAGGCAGCGCCGGGCAGTGAGGGACTTCAGGTGCTCTTGGGGATGAACCCGAAGCACACATAAGCACCACGTTGTTGGAGGTCTCTTCCTGGTGACGTTCAGCTCACTGGTACTTTAATGAGTTTTTTACCTAGTTCCTCAATGTGACAGTTCAGGACAGACCCAGGTTCACAGAAGGCCTCTAAAGATAACGTGGGACAGTGGAGTAGAGATGGACTAGAGACACCTTCAAGCCAAAGATCCCTGTTTCTGCTGTGAAGTTCCTAATGCTTAACGGAATGATTCTGTTTACGTGTGCAAGCAAGCCTGATCTCTGGCGTTGGAGGCTCTAGTAGGAAAGAACATAAATTTAATTCTATGTATTTTTCATGATGCTGAGGAGCCAGGCCTTGTTCTTACACTTGTCCCTCCCGTCTCCACACAGAAGATCAACAGGATTCAAGGGTGTAAATATTGATGTGACTTTTAACAGTTGTTTCTAGTCTGCCCCCTTTTTTTGTTAGCTTGGGGAACAAGTGTGGACACTTAGTGTCACTGCCAGGACAGTAATCCAGCCTCTTAAGTCTTAGCCTGGCATACAGAACAAATTACTTACTCGTCTGGCCAGCTGGTTACATTTCTAGGCGGCTCCCGCAGGTGTGTGGACGTGACATTGGAGAATCGGGGAGATTACCCTGTCTTATCTAGGATTGGAACCTCCTGGCTTGACTAGGGTCACACTGTTGAGTTTCTTACTTAAGTAAGAATGGTGGGCAGTTAGAAGTGAGCTCTTTACTAAGCATCTTCTGATTTTCCATTGCACAGAAACTTATGCATTTGTTTTAGATTTATTTAATTTTGTGAGTATGAGTGTTTTGCCAGCATGTGTGTATGTGCACTACCTGGTGCCTGTGGAAGTCAGAATAGGACATCAGATTCCTGTCAGATTTAAGATGGCTGTGAGTCCCCCATGTAAATGCTGGGAATCAAACTCTGTTCCTTGCAAGAGCAGCAAGTGCTCTGACCCACTGAGACATCTCCTAGGCACAATCCTTGGGTATTTTTAACAGACTTGGAAAATTGAGTCCTGTTTTTCCAACTCAGAAACATGTCATCATTGGTTTCAAAAACTGTTCTAGAGAATATACTAGAAAAATAATAGTGTGTTAATTCTTTTTTGTGTTTTTTTTTTCTTACTCAGTCTCTTAGTTACTTCTCTGGTGTTGTAACAAAACACAATGACCATGGCAACATATAAATGAAAGCATTTGATTGGGTTATGGTTTCAGAGGGGTAGAGTCCATGAGGGTGGAGCAAAGATGGCAGCAGGAACAACTGAAGGCTCCCATCTTCATCCACAAGGAAGGCCTGGGAGAGAGGCCATGTACAATGGCAGAAGTCCATTGACGGGGAAAAGTCCACCCTCAGTGACATACTTCCTCCAACCCGGCCACACCGGTCCTTCCCAAACAACTCCGTCAGCTGGGGAGCAAGCATTCAAACATATACGTCTATGGGAGCCATTCCTGTTGCAACCACCGCATTGTGCGTTTGTTTGGATTTTACTTTGCCCTCAAAGACCCTTGTATTTCTGTCCTTGAGTTTCTGCTACTGCTGCAGGCCTTGCCGTATACTGAAAAATATTTCCAAGTTTTGCTTGAGAAATGTTACACATGGAGCCATGGTACTAACGTTCACAGGATGTGTTTATGTGGAGGCAGGAGACACTTAGCTTCTGATACTGAGCTGGGCCTTATGCGAAGATACTCACCTCTGATCTGCCACTGCCCCCACAGGTGCTTATAGTGGTGCCCTTTCGGGAAGCTGCCCTTCGGGTGGTCCAGCTCTTCATCAGCCTCCTTGAGGGGGACAGTAAAAAGAAAATCATTGTAAGCAACAAAAAGAGGTTTCAGGGGGAGTACGGATCTGATCCTGAGGAGAGACCTCCCAACCTGAAGAGGCCTGAGGATTATGAAGCCGTGTTTGTGGGCAATATTGATGACCACTTCAGGATTGGTAATGCCCCCTGTCAAGGTGGAGGTCCTTGGGAGAGCTGAAGGGGTCCCTGACTCAGTCGTCTAGCAAAACTGGGTGCTCTTGCAATCTCTCTTGCCAGGGACAGGAGTCTCGACTTGGTTGGTGGGTAGAGAGTCTAAGACCATATAGAAAGGCCTTGTGCGTTGCTGTGGAAGTGGTTTGGCTGCAGCTTGTACAGGCCAGGTGCTCTCAGGCTCCTCGGAGTTGAGAATCACAGATACTGGGTGGGGTCACCCTGAGGAGGCTGAGGAAATTCAGTGTGGGGGGATAAGGCTGGATCTCCATCCTGTCTGTCTGTAGAGAGCCCACCCAACCTTAGACACCCACCCAGCTTTCATGTCTGTGCTTGGCTCAGTCTGTTTACCTTGATGAGCTCTGGGAGAGTACTCCTTGTTGGTGGCCTTGCGCCTCATTCACGAACATTGCTGAGTATTGGCAGCGTGACTGACACGGTTAGGAACTGGGAAACTGGGGTTAGAAGTTTGAGTTTGTACTTTGAAGAAGTCCAACCTGGGAAACAGCACTCGAGGTGACAAGCACTCGAGGCTGGTGTGGTTGCTGACACTGGTGTTTTTCAGGAGTGGCCATTCTTCAGAGGAGCATTCGTCTCTATGCCCCCTTTTACTCCTCCGACATCCTCATCGCCTCCCCCCTGGGCTTGAGGACCATCATTGGTGGAGAAGGAGAGAAGAAGAGAGATTTTGACTTTCTGTCTTCTGTTGAGCTTCTCATCATTGACCAGGCTGACATTTACCTGATGCAGAACTGGGAACATGTCTTGGTAATGATGAGTTCTCCCCTTTGAGGGACAGCACCCTTGCTCTGTATGTGTTGGATCAGAGTCTGAGCCAGCTTGGTCTGAGCATTTGAGACACTTGCAAGCTGCAGCCTAAGCTGATCTCACAGTCACAGTGTTCTGACTCATGGTGCCCCACCACACCATGCCTTGTTCTGAGAGTTCCCTTTAAAGGAAGGCTCGGTAGCTAGCCTGTGTCCTTACTTTGTGTTCAGCCGACCTTGAGCAGGCCGCCATCTGAGCCTTACTGTCCTGCTGTCACGTGGACACACACTCCATGGGTTAAGGAGATGGATCATACAAGCTCACGAGTGTCCAGCACACAGGCCCAGTAGACACTAATGGTGGTGTTTTGCTTCTCCAAGCATTTGATGAACCACATGAACCTGCTACCTTTGGACTCCCATGGAGTGGACTTTTCTCGAGTGCGCATGTGGAGCCTCAACAACTGGTCCAGGTACTACCGCCAGACCCTGCTCTTCGGTGCCCTGCAGGATGCCCAGATCAACTCTGTGTTCAACAAGCACTGTGTCAATGCCCAAGGCCAGGTGAGCCCCGGGTCCTCAGTCGTCCTATAATTGGAGGAGTTGATGGCGTGTGATCGGTAAGGACAGCTGCCTGAAGTTCTTGCCTCCTGGCAGGTGGCCGTGAGGAATGTCCCAGTGACTGGCGCCATCAGCCACGTGCTGGTGCAGCTCCCACATGTCTTCCAGAGGATGGAAGCCCAAGATCTTGCTTCAGTGATCGATGCCAGGTAACCCCACCCACAACCGCAGGGCCTCAGAGAGGTCTGACTTTGGGTGTTTAGCACTGAACACTGTTGCTATTAGTAATTACTGATTACCAAGTTAGGTCCCAGAACTGAATTCAACCTTGACAGAGAAGGAATCAGGCTGGGGAGAAATGAGGGCTTGACCTCAGTCTCAGCTAGAAGCAGGGTTGGAACGGCAACCCATGTTCCTGGCCCTTCATCCCATGTTGCTGTGGGCTGTGATGTCCTCCGTGCCATTCCACTTCATTGTAAGCTCTCCGGAGGAGAGCTGATTGTCTAGTTCCCTCCACGTTCGCCCTCTGTGGGCTGCTGTACTTCACATGTGCTTCACATGTGCTACACAGGCTGGGCGCGTGTGTCGAGTGACTGAGGATGTGGAGTGAGCTGCACTAGTTCTCTGGCAGGAATGGCACCGAAGCTGCCTTTACACTCACATGCGCATCAAGTTTTATCTTCCCTAGTCTTACATGGAAAAGAAGTCCGTCTGGCCTTGGGTCCAGCTCTAGACTGTTAACCTTGTCCTTGGCCTTTCCTAATCAGGTTTCACTTTTTCGTAAACAAGATTTTGCCTCAGTACCGGGATGCCGTCATGTCCCACACACTCATCTATGTCCCCTCCTACTTTGACTTTGTGCGCCTCCGAAATTACTTCAAGAGGGAAGAGCTGAACTTCACACACATCTGCGAGTATACACAGAAGTCTGGGGTCTCCAGGGCTCGGCACTTCTTCCTGCAAGGAGAGAAGCAGTTTCTGCTCCTCACAGAACGCTTCCATTTCTATAAGAGGTAACAGGACATGATCTCCCTCTCGGGCCTGGGCATGCTCTGTGGGCTGTGCACATATCCTTTGCCTCTGCTCTTTTGGAGAAACCGTGGGGGTTGGTGGGTAGGAGGTTCATTGGTTAGTTGGTTACTTCCGGAAGTGGGCATTGGTGGGAAGGGTAGAATCCAAAGCTTGAGCTGTGGTCTGGAATGCAACTGTGTGTCCAGCCCCTCACAGAAGCCAGTCCAGAGTTGAAGAGCAAGACAGGATCGGCACAGGAGCTTGGGGAGATGGAGACTGAGCACAGGGTCATGCTCAGGGTGACACTGTCTCACCATGGAAAACCAGGGCTCTGGTTTCCTTGATGGTGGCAGGGGCAAAACTGAGCAAGAGGCTCAGAGTGGAGTATTTTTAGTGTTTCAGTGTTTGTTTAGACATATTACCAGTCACTAAGAAAACAGATTGGCTGGCCTTTTTGCTACTGCTTTTTAAATTCTTACTTGCTTGTTAGTTAGTAATAGCTTTCTGAACCTGCTAAGTGGCTGTGACCTGAGCTGAATTCCCAGGACCTGCATGGTAGTAGGAGAGAACTGACGCCCAGCTTTGCAGAAAGCTGCAGGTTTATGTGCCCCCAAATCCTACCAGGCTTCCTGCTGCTAGATGCAAACCTTTCTAATGCTTTACTATAGAGATGGAAATTCTATCCATATCTTTCGTTTTGGTTTCTTATGGTGGAATTTTGAATTGTGTTTCATTTCATTTTGTTGAGACAAGGTTTTATTTAGGAAAATTTCAAACTATCCATGTAGCTCGGGCTGACCTTGATCCTTCTGCTTCTACCCCCCCCCTCCCAAGTACTGACTGAGATTACAGACACATCCCTCCACACCTAGCTGATATTTCTGTTTTATTAACTTGCTGTACTATATACCAACAAGGACCTGCCAGGGATGTAAACCAGAATTCTACCCTCTGAACTTTGAGGGGCATTCAGCATTGCATCATGACTCTTTGGAGCTTTTCATTTATGCTGATATTGGAATGTTGTTTCCCGGGTATGTTATGTTTTCCTGTATGGTGAGGGAGGAATCCTAGCAGCCTGCATGGGCTCAAAAGACTAGGCATGAAGATTTAGATATTTTACCTAGTGTTACACGAAGATGTAACATTACATGTAATGAATTGCCAAAAATGAGTACATTTGTTCCCAGCTCCATTCTTGGCAACCTGAGCTGCTTGGCCAGGGAGCTTCTGGGTGCCTGCTGTTGGCTGAGAGTTGTTTCCATTCACGGTGCAGTCACACTCACTGAAGCTCTTAAATTTCTGTCATCCCAGCAAATGGAAGTGTGCCATCTGCATGGCTGAAAAATTCCCCAATGTGATTTTAGCCATTTCAAATGAAACTGTCTCAGCAGCTTTCCAAGGGGAGGACAAGCATGAAAGGAGTCCTGGAGACTGAGCAGTTCCCATGAGCTCTGTTACACTCAGACCATATTCTCCTCAAGCGCAGTATGAAGACAAGACTCAGCCTGTGCCCTTCACAGGTATTTCTTAGGGTGGAGACAAACTGCAATACTGACGCATGTCTCTGCCGTGGCCGACGAGCACAGGGTTTCCTTCCTGTTATCGAGAGGTTGGAGGGATGACTTAGCAGTTAAGAGAACTGGCTCTCTCCATGGTTCCTAAGTTCAATTCCTAGTATCCACATTGCAGCTCACAATCTGATTCCCTCTTCTGGTCTGCCCTATCCTGTGTGCATAAGAAAGTCTGTCTGGCATGGTTATGCGCAACTTTAATCCCAGTACTCAGGAAGCAGAGGCAGGTGGATCTCCATGAGTTCAAGACCATCTGGTCTACAGAGTGAGTTCCAGGACAGCCAAGCCTACACAGATAAACCTGCCTCTTAAAAACAAACAGAAAGTTATCAAGGAGGTGATGAAAATTTAGCCCAGAATTACTTTGAATCCAGTTTTGTATTTAACCCAGAGGAGGAAGCACCTGAGGGCGTATGCTGGAGATGAAACCCAGGATCTCGCATGTACTGGGCTGACGCTCTGTCACTGAGCTCATCCTACCATTACAGCACGTGTGTTGCTAGAGAGGGGCTCTCAGGGTTCTGTGACTTAATGTCTAGGTTCTTTGTGTCTCAGAGTTGAATAAGAGAAAAAAGCAGAAGAGAGAACATGCTCCACAGGGCGGGGCAGGCAGTAGCAAGCATGTGGAACAGGGACTCCAACTTATTTTCCAGGGTTCTTTTTATGAGTCTAGATGGAGAGAGGAGCTGGACCCCGGAATATGCAGCAGCCCTTACCCTGATTGACAGATGGCCCTTCTATAACCTTGGATAATCTGTAGTTTGGGTTATATATCTACAATCGTAAGCATATGTATGTCCCCATCATGTATACACATGGGGTCATAAATAGGGGGTTGTTTTGTTTTCATTTTTTCTTCAGGGACAGATAAGGCCTTCACTTTTACAGCACCACTCTCCTTATTGTAAGCTGTGTGTCGCAGGATGGAAGTACCTTAGGTTGCTAGGCTGCTTCTGCGTCATAGTGTGTCCCACTGACTGACAGTGCAGAGAAGAGGAGGATGAAAGCAACACAGAGCTGGGTGGTGTTGGGCTATGATTCCTCTTCCGGGATGGTTTGTTGTATCTTTACTGCATTGTACTTGGAGGTTTCTGTCCTGCCTGCCAATACCTGAATAACCACTCTGAGGGTTAATATTAATTACGAAGCTATTTGACCTATTAGCCCTATTAGCTCTTACAACTTAAATTAACCCATTTCTGTTATTTTATATCTGTTATTTTATATTTTACCACGAGGCTTGTGACTTGTTGCCTCACATCTTACTTCCCAGGTTGCTGCTGTTGACCCCCTCAGCTCTGCCTTCTTTCTCTCTGTATTCAGTTTGGGTTTCCCACCTAGCTAATTCTGTCCTGCCATAGGCCAAAGCAGCTTTATTCATCAGCCAATAAAAGCAACACACATTTGCAACATACAGAAGGGCATCACACATCACCATGTATTACTGCAGTGGGGAAGTTTCCAAGGCATAGACAAGTTGGAAACTGGATGTAGGCTGCATGCATGCAGAATGACTCTGCATTGGGGCGGAGCTGGGTCCTTCCTGCATTTGTGTAAGTTCGGGTTCTAGTAGTGATGAGTTTGGTGTTTGCACCACATAGAAGCAGCTATGGCATAATCTTTATCAATTGGCAGGGAAAGCAGACACATGGGATGTCCTGGGGTTTAGGTCCTGTCAGCATTAGGCTTATCTGAAGGCTTGGTGCATTCATAATCAGGGGAGGTATGCAGATAAAAGTAGGATAGGAGAATCACATGAACTGCTTCTGAACAGGCTCAATCTTGCTTTTTCTAGGAAGTTTCTAGGCTCTCATATGAGCAAATTGAAAGACTTTTTGGTTTTTATTAAAAATGTGACCGTGTTTCTCTTTCTTTGATTTTCCCACTTCTGAGGGTCTTTGTTACATGCACAGAACTAGGAGATTGAAGGTAAAAAGAAATCACAGTCACCCATGATCAATAAATACTTAGATTAGCTAGCATGTTGTAGTGTTTGTACTTGGGAGAGACAGGTCAGAGAGTTAGGAACTCAATGCCAGCCTCAGCTACGCAGTGCATTTGAGGGAAAGTTTTCCTAGCCAAAGTGTTACAGTTCTGCTCCCCTCGGAAGCTCCAGTGAAAGTGTCATTATAACAACTATAGAGTTCTATATAGAACTCTAGAGATTCATTGAGAGGGGCCGTCTCTGTTGGGGTGGAAAATACAGCCCCAAAATACAGGCACTGGACTTACATAGGGCTTCTTAGGGGTGAGCTTTCCGGGGTGAAATGTTCAGGGTTGGGATTGGTAGGATCTCAGTTCCTGAGTTTGGGACAAGCTCAGAGATTGGTTGCTGTGAAAGAACTGGTATGTGATATTCTCTTGCTCTTTATGACGTTGGCATGTTTTGAAGTGTCATAGAGTGTCTCCTAAAATTGTGTCCCATAATCCAGATTATCTAATTGCTTATTATTTGGACAAGTGGCTCTCAAACTTGGATGTATTTAGAATTCTTGAGAGTTATTAACAGGTCCCATGCTTGGTCCCATCGCAGTACTGCTGAAGTCAGTGTCTGGAAGAGAAGAAAAGATGGGCTCCTGATTAGAATAATACTTTGTTCAGAGTTCTACTAAGAGGGGTTTGTGTCATTCCTGCCTCCTCTCGTGGTACATTGTGGTGGTATGGAAGAAAATGGCTTCCATAGAGAGTGACACTAGTCAGAGATAATGGCTCTGTTGGAGGAAGTGTGTCACTGTGGGGAGCAGGCTTTGAGATCCTATATAAGCTTAACCCAGTGAGACAGACCACTTGTTACCTGCAAGCTGTGGGACCCAACTACTCCAGCATCACATCTGCCTGCACAGTGCCATGTTGTACCATAGTGATAATGGACGCCACCCCAATTCAATGTTTTCTTTTATAAAAGTTGCTGTGGTCACGGTGTCTCTTCACAGCAATAGAAATCCTAGCTAATATGCACATGATACCAGCCTGCCCATCTGAGAGGAAGCCATTCATTCACCAGAATTACTGGGTCAAGATGGATCTATTAGGTTTTCCATTGTAAAAGCCTTTCTCATGAATTAATACACAGTCTATGCAGTATTTGTCATGGATATTTGCCATTCGATTGTTTAGTTATGAAGTGAACCTCATTTCCATTTAATGACCATATCTTTTTTGTTGTTGTTTTACTCAGTTTTCAGCATTATGGTGAGCCCTTTACATCTGGGGCTCTGTGTCCTCAGATTCACCAGCTGTATGCTGGAAGAAGGACGTGTGTCAGTACTGACGTGCAGACTTCTTTCTTGTCACTGTTTCCGAAGCAATAGTTTTTAAAGTATGTATTTTATGTGTATGAGTATGCATGTGTGTGTGCCTCCTGCTCACACAAGGTATCAGACCCCCCAGAACTGGATTTAGAGCCAGTTAGTTGTGCGCTGTCATGTGGTTGCGGGAACCAGAGTTGGGTCCTCTGGAAGAACAGAAGGTACCCTTAGCTACTGAGCCCTCTCTCCAGCCCTCCTAAGCAATAATTAACAGCTTTCCACACAGCACTGATGCTGTGTTCAGTAAGAGGTAACTTGAAGTGTACAGAAGCATCCAGTTCTGCGCGGATACTGCATCACATCTGTAGTCCTAGGTATCATAGAGGGTGCTCAAGCCAGTGTGTCCTGGTTCCTTGACATACTCTGTGTAGTTCTGCAAGTACACCATGTGCATGCATTTTGATGATATACCCACCTACTTGTTTCTTTATAATGAATTTTAAAAGGAAAACTTCCCATCGTAAAGGGTGCATACAGTTAAAAGTATGTATATTGTCCCTTGCCCCTCTGCATCTTCTTCACTGGTCCAACTCCACAAATTCAAGGGCTGGCATGCAAGAGGCTCTGAATACCATCCTAGCACCACACACACACACACACACACACACACACACACACCTCCCCATTGTTAGTGTCTTTATTGATTTTCTGTATTCTATGTAATTTTCAATTGCATACACACTCTGAGGTGAATGGTCCTTATATTCATATGCACCTTGTCTCCTGGCCACTAGAGTAGTTGTCTGGATTTGATGGTTGCCGTAGCGACCTTCCATATACCACAAGATTGATATTCCAGTAGCAGATAGAGAGCTTAGCTTGGTGTCTGGGGTGCTGATGGATTGTCTGGGTGCCCAGATTTCTCAAGACAGAACAGGTTCTGTTCAGATGCTGTGTCCTTTCTTATGGCAGACCTGAGCATCAGCAGTCACTGCTACAGTAGAACTCAGTGGTGGGGGTGTTTTGTGGGGTTGTTTGTTTGCTTTTTTAAGGCAGGGCTGATGCAGTATAGACAAGCTTCAAGCTCTCTGTGTAGCTAAAGATAATGTTCATCTCTTACCCCCTGCCTACTACCTCCTTCACACCTGGCTTGCTGTTGGTCTTAACAACAAGTTAGAGCAGGCTGCTTAAGTTCACTACCGTTCCTTCAGTGTGGGAAGGCAGGCAATGTTGAAAAGGTGAAATAGGACTGGAAAAGCAGCTCAGTGTTTCCCAGAGTGTAGGAGAAGAGCCCTCTTGTTGGACCCGGCAGCCTGACTAGCTTAGCCGCCAAATAATCACACAGAAACCATATTCATTAAAACACTGCTTGGCCCATTAGCTCTAACTTCTTATTGGCTGACTCTTACATCTTAGTTTAACTCATTTCTATTAATCTGTGTATTGCCATGTGGCAGTGACTTACCGGCTGAGTTTTGGGTAGCATGTCTTCCTCTGGCGGCAGGTCCATGGCATCTCCCTGACTCTGCCCTTCTTTTTCCCAGCATTCATCTTCACCTTCCCCACCTACCTAAGTTCTGCTCTATCAACAGGCCAAAGCAGTTTCTTTATTCATTAACCAAGAAAAGTAACACAGACAGAAGGACCTCCCACACCACCAAAGCACTGGGATTCGATTCCGAAACTCACATGGTGGCCCACAACTGTCTGTAATTTCAATTCCCGAGTTTCCAGTACCCTCTTTTGACTTCTACAGACATATGCACAGTGTTTTTTGGTTTGTTTGTTTATATGTTTGTATTTAAGTAAACCACATCATGGTGGGTTTCCAGAGAGACCAGCATGAACTGTGAGCTAAAAGGAGGGGAAAGTTGTCCTCCGTGAATGGGATAAAGTTCCTGTTGGAGTATAACACCATTCATAACATTCCAACAGGGACGTCAGAGCCTGTCAGCTTGTCTGTTGCTGGGTCTCACAGGGACATGCAGCCTTAACTCTAGCAGTTCAGTGACCCCACAGTCTGCACCCCCACCCCTTTACCCCACCATGCTGCAGGGAATGAGATGGCAGTTTGTGAGCTGGTGAAACTAACTGCTTTGCCTAATGTTGAATGGAGCCTCAGGCAGGATCTAGTAAGGTGGATGAACTTGGGACATTTTTGTGTTCGCAGAGTGATGAGAAAGGACCAACAGGTGCTACTAGAATTGTGCTGTTTATTTTATACCCTTGTTCTGACCACATCCCCATTTTGCTTGATTATGAGGGTAGTATTAAATTGTTTCTCTAGTGAAGTTTTATTTTAGGATTATTAATCTTTATTTAGTGTGTGTGCACAGGTAGGGATAAGGGGACATCTTTAAGGAGTCAGTTCTCATCTAGCATGTGGATTCCAAGAATTGAACTTGGGGTGGACCTCAGGTTACCAGGTGCAGTGGTGCACTGCCTTCCCCGCAGAGCATTCCTCCCCCGACAGCTTTTCCGTCCTGGTCTGCTGTCTTGCCTTCACTTCAGTCCATGCAGAACAGGCTCAGAACATAAATGTCAGCCAGGTGTGGTGATACACAGCTGTAACTCAAACATTTTGGGAGACTGAGGCAAGAGGATCATTGTGAGTTCTTGGCTTCATAATGAATTTGAGGCCAGCTTTGGGCTACATAGTAAGACCTTGTCTCTAAAGTAAAGTGGGGCTGGCGACTTGACCCAGCCATCAAAGGCATCTGGGTTCCTTCCATGTGATGAAGGGAGAAAACTGGTCCCCACAGGTTGTCCTCTGACCTCTATATGTATACTGTAGTGTACACACACACACACACACACACACAATAAATAACAAATACTTAAAAATTGGGCCAAGCATCATGGTGCTGTCTTTGATGCCAGCACTCAGGAGGAGGCAGAGAGGCCAGCCTAATCTACTAGTGAGTTTCAGGTCAGGGAGAGCTACATAGTGGGTGGTGATGGCACATGCCTTTAATCCCAACACTCAGGAGGCAGATCTTTTGTGAGTTCAAGGCTAGCCTGGACTACAGAGTGAGTTCCAGGAGAGAGACCCTGTCCCACAGATGGGGACAGGGTAGGGAGGACTACATAGTGAAACCCTATCTCAAAATATATTTTTAAGACATGCAAATTTTTGTTGCCATTATCTTAAACTCAACATTAGGAAGTTGATTATGTTGCCATAAAAGTAGACCCTCTGGTTCTAGGGTGGCCTTCTGTCTGGTCTGTGTCCATGGTCTGTGCTCTGATTTCCACCCCAGGCATCTAGCAACATACTGAGCCACGTCCCTGTGAAGCCATTGGTAGCACAGCTCTGCTGGCCTCTTCATGTCCCCTCCCTCTCTCACAGGTACACAATAAAAGGCATCAGGAACCTCATATTCTACGAACTGCCAACATACCCTCACTTCTACAGTGAAGTCTGTAATATGCTGAGAGCCACCAGTAGAGGAGAGGAGGCCACGTGGACCTGCACCGTGCTCTATTCCAAGTACGATGCCCAGAGGTTGGCTGCCGTGGTTGGTGTTGAGCGGGCAGCACAGATGCTGCGATCTCCAAAGAACGTTCACCTGTTTATCACCGGAGAAAAGTGAGTGTGGAGCAGAAGGCTGCATCGGTGGACTGGGTAGACCTGATTCTCATCACTTCCCAGGAGCACGGCAGGCCTGCGGCCCTGGGAGGCGCATTATAACTAGTGTTGGCTATAATAACCACAGCTGGCAGAGCCAAGAGCAGTTTGCAAGGTTGTCACATTCAGAAGCGACACTCAATTACTTGGTGCTTGGGAAGAGTCTGACTCGCCTGTCCGTTTCCTAAAGTTTGGTGAGACTGGCTGGGAGCTGGGGACGGCTTGCTATGCTGTCTCGGTCCTGGCACATGGCTTGTGGAACTCTGCCTTTGCAGCCATACTCAAAATACAATTATAAACACTTTAACCTAGAAGAGTACATTCATTCACTGATCTTTTTCAATTCCTCGCAACGTTTTAATGTCTAACATGTTTACAGTCAGGGTATGTAAAGCAGTGTTGATTTCTGCAGTTAGACGCTATTCAGGACCCACGGTTGATGCCAGTCCTCAGCACCGCTGTCTCCTGTGCTTTAGCTGGTTTTGGAGTCTTGTAGTAGATGAAGTGAAAAGGAAATCATAGTTTGAAACATTACAGACATTATTTTAAACTTGTAAAAATAAACACGACTACAAACAATGGGCCCTCACAGATGGCTGTTGCTTCAGGTGACAGGGAAGTGCAAGTCTGAGCCTGAGTTGTTGGGGAGCCGACTGCCAGCCTCACAGGTATGTGTTTGTGTAAGCGAGAGTCTTGTTCTTTGGGACCTCAACACGTTCTCGAGTGAGCAAGCTATCATCGCTGCCTCCAGATCCCTGACCCTGTTAGAACCTTACCCGTGTACCAGGCTGTTCTAGACACTGAGGACACAGGCAGGACTGTAGGCTCCCGTCGAACATATCCAGTTCCTTAGGGGCGGAATTGACCTTGGTGCTCTGAGTGCTGACAGGAACTCTGTCAGCTGTTTCCTAGGTTGGGTTAAATGGTGCCCGTGGCAGGAGCATCACTGAGGTGGTGCTGCAATCTCACTGAACCCCATCACTGCTGACCCTGCTGACCGCTTGTCTAAGGCAGGATTTGGCAGACTTCACTGTGAAGAGTAGGGTTTTGTTTTGTTTTGTTTTATAGGTGGTGTCCACCCCAGTCTTGCATGAGATCATGACATCTCCCTGCCCTTTGGAGTGCTGGAATCATAGGCTTGAGCCACCATGCCTGGCCTCACTTTATTTTTAATTTATAGATATGTGCTTCATTTTTCATTGAGTGGGTTACAATCTTGCCATCATTATTTTTACAGGAACTACCCTGGTCTCAGCTGTGACCAGTAGGATCACCTTCAAGTTGGATCCTGTGTCCTCACTTGTCCCCCTTCTCCTTAGGGATTAGGGTTTGTTTTAAGCCCCATCTGTGGTGAGGACAAGAATGTGTGTCCCGGGTCTTGTGTCTGGCCCCTCCACATTGCTCAGGAAGACCTTGACCTTGAAGCCTTAATCTCCCCCCCCCAGTACCACTAACACGTTTGGCTGCTGGTTGTCATCAGTGTTGTTGGTTGAGGGTTTTGTCTTGTGTTTGTAATTGATTGTCGATTGATCCGTTGATTTGCAGTACATGGGAATCAAACCCAGACCCTGGCATGCAAGTCCCCAGCCTTTGTTTTTTTTTTTTTTATTTATTTATTTTGAGACAGGATCTTGCTATGAAACTTAGGGCAGCCTAGGCCTGAACAGTAGCCCAAGCTAGCCTCACCTTAACCCTCCTGCCAGCCCCAGGCACTGCCGTCAGAGCTTGGTAGCATTTCCTGAATGTGAGCGCATAGATGAGTGCACTGACGTTTACTTCTTACCCGTCCTAGAAGCCGTAAATTCACATTGGTGTATCTGTTTCCAGTGTGTGCTGCAGGGCCCTGATGATGCCAAGGTACCCCACCACACACACATGCAAATGCACACATAGATTTCTTTTTAAGTCTTTATTTTATTATTTTTTTACAGTGATAATTTGGGGCAGCTTTTATGCTAAATAGACATTTTGACTTGGCATGATAAGCAAAACCAGTTACTCCAGATTGAGTTCTGAATTTCAGGATATGTAAATGATAGATAAAAGCCAACCAAACCCAAGCAAACATGAACTTCCCGAATGCACAAATCTGCCCTGTAGTTATTGGCATCTGTGTGCCACTGTTTGCACAGGACGGATTGTTGTGACTGTCCTGTCCGGGAGTGCGTGGACTGCAGAGAGCTGGTGTGATTTCATGCAAGAGATGACATCACAGCGAGGGAGGCATGGCCTCAGACAGGCCACTTAGAACCCGTGTCAGTCTTCCCCTTGCTTGCTTGATTGTGCTTCTAAGACATGCTGTCCTCACTCCTGTCCGTGATGCCCTCAAATTTGTGATCCTCCTGCCTCAGCCTCCTTAGAAACGTTTCCCCTCTCCCAGCATCTGTCTTGGTAGTTCTTAGCTTATTTGCAGGACACAGAGCCTGAGTGATCCCAGATCCAGGCAAGCCAGGACTTACCCAGGAAGCGAGACTTTCAGACTCCACTCAGCAGTCACAGCTACTTTGGCAGTTTTCTTTTTGAGGAAAAAAGCTTTGAATCGTGACTGCTGCTCACAGCTGTGCAGCGTTTGAAACAAAAACGAACTAATCACAGAGCGCCACGGCAGAGATTCGGCCCTCTGCTGGCTTCCAAAGGGCTTGTAATTGAGTGCAGATGGCCCAGGCAAGATGGGGGGTACGGGGATAAGGAGACAGGCTGCTGAGGGTGAAGGAGAGGCAGGAGTGTCCATGCTTGCTGACTGCCTTCTGCTGCCCCTTCCTGGCTCTATCTTTAGCCTAGGGTCTCAAGATGGCAAAAGGTCTAGGGAAGAAAGCAGGACTGACATGTTCTTTACAGCCATCTGTAGAGCTTGGATGTGTGGGCTGTATGTGACTGTGAGGTGCTGGAAGCTTCCAGAAGGAACGAATGCTTTGGAAGTCAAACTTTTCAGGGTGCATCCTCCAGGGTCTGAGGCCTCTAGCCTTTCTGCCTACCCTCCCTCACCCCTTTCCGAGATCCCTATGATTTGTGTTTGGTGTAAGTGCCCCATGCCTCTGGCCACACTGCTGCCATTCCTATGGGACTTGGGATCTTGTAAGAGGACAGCCCAGTCTCAGTAGTCAGGACTAGCATATACTCTACTGAGCAGTCAGGACTAGGCTTTGAATGCCACCAGTAGGGCTTTGTTCTACAGAGATCTGAGCCTGTGCTGGTGGGTAGCTCAGCCTGCTGTCTCCACTGCTGGGGCTGGAAGGCTGTTCTCCAGCTGCCCGTCTGCTTTCCTGGCTGAGCAAGACCAACCAGAGAACCACACAGGCGCCCAACATCCTGCCATCTTCGTCCTCACTGAACTCTGCTTCTCTCCCCAGCAGGTAATGCAGGGTGAGATTTCCTGGACTTACAGACTCTCATAGGTCAGACTTCTTGGTCTTTGTTCAAGGTCAGTCTGAAGGCTGGGTAAGGTCTCTTGTCTGAGTCTCCTGGTGTTGGGATTGAATAACACCTGACACATTGCAACTCCTCACACTTACTTCTGGGGTTTGGGTTGGGTTGGTTTTTGCTTTTTCTCTGGTGCTGGGATCAAACCCAAGGTCTTACAGTGCTATGTAAGCCCCCTTCCCTGAGCTGCAGCCCCAGCCATACTTAGCATCACAGAGTAGGGAATGATCGCCCATCCTCAGAGAGGAGCAGGAAGTGGAATGGAAGATGCTCTGTGCCCTCCATCAGAACCCAGTTTAATGGGTGGCATAGTATCCAGTGGAAACCTGCATTTCCTACCACCCCTCTCCTGGTAGATGTGGCCAGGGAGACAAAAAGGCGTGGCCCACTGAGAGAGTGCCTCCTGATGGAGGGACACCCAGCCTCTGTTCTTTGCCTACCAGGACTAAGTAAAGGCTGAAATCCTGCAGGTCAGGTGCTCTGCATAGAGGGTATGGCAGAGGGCAGTGTTCCACGATGGTGCCACGATGTGGTGGGACACAATGGTGTCCCAGGGTCTTCACTTCAGACATCCCCAGTGCACACTGAACTGTAAGGATGAGGGAAAGGGTGGCACACATCATCCCATGGGAATTATAGAAAATACACAGTTTACCTGTGTATTTAAAAGAAAATGTAGTCAATAAATTAAAATCCATAAGTCAGAGCTACTGCAGGTCCACGTGTCTGGGTTGTCTCTGAGCAGTGGTTTAAAGACCTCAGATGCCTTCAGAATGGTGTGTTCCGTCTGCCTGGCTTTTCTAGTCAGCAGTGCCGCATAGAGATGCTCTGAGCCTCCCTAGTCCTTGTCCTGTTTCTGAAGCTGTACTCAGATCTGTCTCGTCCTCCCACTAGCCCTCCGTCTAAAAATAGCTACCCTGTCCGTGAACCTAGTTTCCTCTAAGGCAGTTATTCCGACCTTCAAGACTTTTTTCCCGAAAAGTATGTGCTGCTCTTCGTCTTTTTAAAGAGTAATCCATGCTCGGTAAAAACAAAAAAGGGAAGCAAACCAGGCACTGTGCCTGAGGAAGGAGGGTCCTGATTATGAGCCAGCCTGGTCTACATAGTGAGATCTTGCTCAAAACAACGACAGAAATAAATAAAGCAAACCAAAAGTAGTGCAAAACAAAACTGAAACATCTGCCTGGCATTGGGTGATTGTGTGTGTGTGTGTGTGTGTGTGTGTGTGTGTGTGTGTGTGTGTGTGTGTGTGTTGAGACAGGGTCTTATATGACCTAGGCTGGCCTTGGACTCATGAGAGTCCTTGGCCATCTCCCTCATTCCGAGTGCTAGGATGACAGCGGTGTGCCACCACATCTGTACTTTTTGTGTGAAAGAAGATCTTGGGAGCTTGCATCACTGCAAATGTCAAGGGTGAGGAGGCTTGAAAGTGTGGCACGTTACAAACACCAGGTGGCAGTGGGACCAAGTGCCATCTGGAGCCCCAGAGCCTCAGGCCTGCCCCCACCCCCATCTTCCCTCCCTTCCACTAGCTCATTATCTAAGTTGTTCTATTACCAATAAAGACTCAGGAATCAGATACTGGAGTGTAAACCTGATAGATGAAAGAAGAGGAGGAGCGACCAACAGACTCAGCAAGTGCCTCTCTCCACAATGCCAGTTCGAAGTCCCTCCCTACTCCCTCCTGTGTCTTCTCTATCCATATTCCTGGCTTCTCTGTGGCTAATCCTGGCCAGCTAGTAGCTGGCTTCACCCCTTGATTCAAGGTTAACTTTATTAACAGTCTCGGGATGCCACAGTGCAGTCAAATATCCTGCAGCCGATGAGTGGAGGAGACAGACATGTCA
This sequence comes from Myodes glareolus, assembly GCF_982192425.1. Taxonomy (NCBI): domain Eukaryota; kingdom Metazoa; phylum Chordata; class Mammalia; order Rodentia; family Cricetidae; genus Myodes; species Myodes glareolus. The sequence goes on from NC_142030.1 coordinate 2,268,974, forward strand.
GCCTGAGTCAGAGGGAAAGAAACAGCTGGGAGTTGGATGAAGCTGCAATTTCAGGACTGGAGAGATGGCTCAGTGGTTAGGAGCGCTTACCAACTCCCACAGTTGAGTGGCCTACAGCCACCTAGAACACTAGCTCCGGGGGATCTGATCTGGCCTCTGGGAGCACCTGCCCCCGTATGGCACATGTTCACACAAGTACACACATAAAATTTCAGCTGGGTAAGATGGCACATGCCTATAATCACAGTACTTAGGAGTTCGAGGCAAGAGGATAACTAAAATTTTGAAAATAGCCTTGTCTATGTAGCTAGTTCTAAGACATCAGGGCCACATAATAAGACCCTGTCACATAGAGCGTGTGTGTCTGTGTCTGTGATTTTGGGTATTGGTAACTGGTGGAAGCAGATCAAAGTGGGGAACTAGATTGGATCTAGAACCTCCGCTGAATTCCAAGCACCCCTGAGGCTGGAGAGACCGTGTGACCACGCTGCAGTCCTCCAGGCTTTCCTTATGTTCGCCTGAGTTTGTGGTTGTTCGCGTCCTGCCCACAATTGTATTGTCCTCCCTCAAGAGCTCCCCAGACATACCAGAGAATGCTGGCATTGTCACCCAACAGCCACTGAGTTCTATCTTGCATGGATCTTGTGTGAGCGTGAAGACTGTGGTCATCCTCTGTGAACACAGGTGGTCACTGACAGGTCTCCTGCCTCCTCTGAAGAGTCCCAAGAGAATTTTTCTCAGCAGAGTGAGTCATTCCTGTGTGGTGTGTGTGTTAGACTCGTCAAAGGCTGATCGGAGGGGAAACCTAGGTGATCTGGACAGAGGTGTTTGATTTTCAAACAAAACAGTCCAGCAGGAGGCTTGATTTCTCGTAGGCATTTTCACGCAAAGGCCAGCAGCAGTATACTAAGTTGTCTGGTCTTGCTGCTTTAGAAAGTCAGTAGCACCTGCAGCAAGCAATTCTGGCTTCTTAATGAGAGGCTGCCCATGGGTATGAGCACAGGTACCAGAATGTGGCTACCTACACCCTGGAAGTGGAGGGTTCTGTTTCCATGACAACCTCTAGCCGCAGCAGGTGGGGAGGTAGGTGTCGCACCTGTGCATCATTCTCCCAGCGCCAGTTTGGTTCCCTGCTAGGAAACCTGAAGCAAAGACTAAATCTGGCTGCCTAGTTTGACTCCCGGGGTCAGGAGAAGCAAGAGCCCAGCAGTCTCATCTGTGCCCACAGGGTCTCAGACTCACAGGAAACACCAGGCAGTTCCCAGCTCCTTAGGTGGCAGCAAGCAGCTGCACTCACTGCCTTAGGCATCGTCTGGACTGCATCAAAGCAAAGCAGTATGCATGCTGAGAGATGCTGCTCTTATTGCTGTAGACGTCACATTTCCAAGACTTAACTCATTCTTCCTGTTGCCTAGGGAGCACTGGGAGAGAGCCTGGAGACAGGACGCTGCCTTGAGGGTGGGGGTGGGGTCAGCTTTGGGGACACAGCAGGAAAGTGGCTGCAGTGAGCCTCAGGTGATGAACAGTCAGGGACCAGTGACCGGGTCAGGCACCTTCCCTGGAGTCTGGGCCTGCAGGCAAGATCTCCGCAAATCTGGAAAAGGACTCCCAGCCAGAGTTGACAGGCACTGTTTCAGTCAGCCAGGAGGGAAGGGTGCATGCAGAAGCAGCCTGCTGTATAGACAGGAGACATTGCTCATTTCTAAACCTCTAATGGGTGGTGCATTGGTTCCCTGGGGCTGCCACACTGAAGAATGCAGGCTGGGCAGATTCAACAGCCAGAACCTTCAATCACAGTCTTAGAAACTGTTCATTCTAGGTTTTCCTCGGAGGGTGAGTTTGTCTTGTGGTTGACCAGGTTCATCTTTGCATGGTCTTCCCTCTGTATGCGCCCTGAGCTTTCTTTATGAGGACACAGGACTAGGACAATAGCCTCGTTTTACCTCAGTTCCCATTGTGAAGACTACCTACAGAGCATGTAATTCTAAGTCTGCACTAAAGGTTAGGATTTCAGTGTAGAACAGGTGGGGGCCACACAGTTCAGTACACAGCGGGCAGTCATTCTGTCTTTCCACCCAGACGGAGCCAAATGCAAATATGGATCTTTAAAATAAGGCTGCTAAGGAAGGAGACCACACTTGAAGGAGAAATGACCCTAGAGAAGCAAACGTTGCTAGAACAGGACATGAGTTTGCCTCCTTCCGGTGTGGGCTTTTGGCATTTTCTCTACTCGCCCTGCAGAGCCAAGGTTCCAGCCCAGTTCATCCCATTGCCTACCCCGTCCTCCTTTACCTCCACTCTGTGAACAGCTGGGGAAAGTTCTGTAGTCCCTGCTTTCTCTCCCCAACCTCTCCAGAAGAAAGCCTGGGGCGTTCTCAAAAGCCTACACGGATTTTACTCCAGGGAGACCCTCAAGCTTTGCAATAGGCCATTTCATTTGTGTTGTTTGACTCTTAACTCAGACTGACCTTAAACACAGCAACCCTCCTGCTTCAGCCTTCAAGTGCCGGGATTACACGTGTGAGCCACCACACTTGGGTACAATCAAGAAGTTCCTTATGTAGTGCCCAAGCCTGGCCCTGTTGTCAGATTGGCAAGAGGGTACAAAATGAAGCTAAATGGGTGGCCAACGATGGTCATAACTGTCCCGTCTTGCCCCCAAGGCTGACTCTGCATCTTCGGGTTTTGGGATGAGGTCTACCACAGATGGAGGTTGTGAGCTGTACATGCTTCTGCTGGGCTGCCACGGGCAGACGCTTCTTTCTCCTGGAAGGTAGCCCTATGTGCCACAACACTGTCTGGATTCCTTCCCCTTGCCCAGAGGACTCTTCCCCCATCTCTGGTCAGGCTCCTGTATCTGCCCACATCTTTATGAATAGCCCTTCATTAATCTCTGTGATAACTCATTTCAGTGTGCCAACTGTTTCTTCTCAGGGCTCTGAACTTCCCCGTGTGCTGAGCTTAGTTACAGTATTAATATGCATCTCTTGTCTTCAGAAAAATGGCTTTGAGGAAATACAGTTTCCATACCATATGATTCTAACTCACCCATTGAAAGGATGTGTAACCAGGTTGAAGATTCAGCTCAGTGGTAGAGTGGTTTTCAAACACACATAAGGTCCCGGGTTCAGTCCTTGGCACTGTCAGATCTTCTGATCAGTGAGTCATTAAAAGTGTACAGGCCAGGCGGTGGTGGTGCATACCTTTAATTCCAGCACTCAGGGGGCAGAGGCAGGCAAATCTCTCTGAGTTTGAAGCCAGCCTGGTCTGCAAAGTAAGTTCCAGGATAACCAGGGCAGTTACACAGAGTCTGTCTCAAGGGGGGAAAAAAAGAAACATGTACAGCCAAATTAAGCATGGTGGTGCATGCCTGTGCCTAGTACTCAAGGAAGCTGAGGCCATCCTGGGCTACATAGAGAATTCCAGGCTAGCTAGAGCTACATAGCAAGAGCCTGTCTAAAAATAAATAAAACAAACAAACAAAAAAAACCTCATATAACTAATGTTTGTTCACTACACATATCTGTAAGCATCAGCACAGCTATTTGATATGTTTGTCACTTCAGAAAGCACCCCCAGGGTTGGCAAGATGCCTCAGAGGATAAAGAAATGCAAATCTCCAGATCCAATGTTGGAAGCAGAGAACTAACTGCCCAAGGTTCCCATGTATCATGGCGTGTATGCACCCTCACATACACAGCGTATGTACACATACATGCACACATACAGTAATAAGAAAGAACCCATATCTCCTCTAGCCACCTCTCCCTTCACAGACACCTCTAAGCAGTCACTGGCCCCTGGGTTTCCCTGTTCTGGGTTCGCATGAATAGAATGATGTGGCCTGCTATCTCATGAAAGGCGTCTTCCGCTTGGCGTGATGTTTTCAAGGATCTTCCAAGTTAGAGCTAGCATCCATGCTTCACTCTTGGTGTGGCTGGTTGGAATTGCAGCTGATAATGCAACACAGTCATCCACTTGCCAGTGATGGTGGTTGGATTGTTCCCCCTTTGGGTGGTTGTGAACAATGCTATATACCACTTTCAGGGGTAAATGTATCTCATGTGCCTGTTTCCATTTCTTTTATGTATATACATGGGGTTACATGCTGTGTTGGGATGTAGCGCTCTGCTTAGCCATTAAAGGACTTGGTAGGCCATTTTCCCAAGCAGTCAAGCAGCTTTCTGAAGATCAACTATGTCCTCACCAACAGTTGATTTGTTGGCTCTACCCCTTCCCAGGGATGGGGTGGGGGTGGGGGTGTGAAGTGATTTTTTCGTGTGCGCACAGCTGTTTTGTGCTGTCCATGCTGGCCAGCTTCCCGTACAGAAAAGAATGAGGCAGCGCAGCAATGGCTTCCTGTCCACAGTCCACGGGGAACAGACCTGTATAGCAGCCCCAGGGATGGGTCCTCAGTGCACCTGCCCTTACCCAGAAGGACACAGTGGAGGGGATGACAGCAGGAAGGGGGGTAGCCAAAAGACTTACTCGGAGGAATGTCTACCACTCAGCTTTAAATAATACGTTCTGCTGCACATAAACTCCCCCTCGTCTCCATGTGTGAATGGTTATTTTGTGGGGGGCACTTCATGATAAAGTGCAGACATGCACATAAAGGAACAGCCACGAGATATAGGGCAGAGAACAAGAACTCATCTGGGAGGCCCCTGGAGCCAGAGCTCAGGAAACCCTGTAGTGATCCACAGATGTGGGAGGGGCCCTCACCAGCCACCATCCATGCAGCTCAAGCCTGGGATCCAGCTGGGCTTCATTTAGAAAGCGGTTTGGCAGTATTGCCATGTTTTATCCACCCTCTCCCCCACCCCCAGTTATTGGCCTCTTGTGCAATTCCACATGTGGGCCTGATGTGGGCCTGATCCTGCTTGGCATTTGCATTCACTGAACACACTGGCCTCTGAAGCCGGCCTTGACATGACAGGGAAACAGGTCCAAAGCATTGCTCGGCAGTGGGAGCTCAGATGTGGGCCCGTGGACTCGTGCTTGAACCCCTCCTCCCCTTTTACATCTCACACACACACACACACACACACACACACACACCTCCCCCCCTCCTGATTTGGATTCGCCTCCAGTCCTGATGTGAAGCCAGGGTCATGAGGGGGATTGAGCCCATGATGTAGGGGTTTTTCTGAGTTTTCATTCTACCTACCCAACTTGTGGTCTGTTAGACAGCCCTCTGAGGCAGCAATGATGAACGGGATGCTGGCTGGAGGGCAAATCAATCTCCTTGGCAAGTACTTTGAGTGAGAGCCAAGAGGGCTGGAGCTTGTCACAACCACCATCATCATTTTCCTTACTCTTCCTTGATCGATCCTAGGATAAAATCAGATTAACTCAAATCTCAAGATGACTTCATGACCCACACATAGGACAGAAGTGCTTCGGAGCAGACAACCATTGGAAACCACGCATAATGTGACCTTTCACAAGGGCAGTGGATTAAAGATTAAGTAGCTACAGTCTCTCCTGTAATGGAGTGACCAGAGCAGCCCTGGGACCAGTGAGATACGATCTCAGAAATCCAAAAGGAAGCAAGAAGTCACCACACCTCACTTCATAGAAACCCAGAACAGGGACTTTGAGACGCAATCTGGCCCAAAACACAGCTCGACCCTCTGCTGGTCCTCTTGCCCCCGGTCTCGTTTACTCCTCCAGAGTCACTGGCCGGGCAGAGTGGATCGCCCTGCTTGTCTCAGGCATGTTGTTCCCACTGTGGAAGGGCTCCCAGTTGTCAATCCTGACTTCGTGGTTCAGAAACCATTCTCTGCATCCTACTCAAGTCTAGGTTGACTTGGCCAATCCCCTCAGCCACTCTGACTATATTTACAGGCAAAGAAATTGCTTATCAGCTTGGAATATGACCCTGCCCTGTTGAACCAGGATTAAGAAACTCATCGATAGAGTTTTAGAGATTTTACCATTTGCCTCAGAGGAAATGTTTGGGAAGAGCCCACATGTGCGTCCAGTGCCCTTTGTAACTGGCACAGGCAAGTGAGAGACTTCACACGCGCTTGTTTCATCTTAAAATGTTTTATTACACATATTTATTTTGTGTGTCAGGGTGTGGGTGCATGCCACAGAGTGTGTGTGAAGGTCAAAGGGTAGTTTGCATGAATTGGGTCTCTTCTACCATGGGTGTCCTGAGAATCAAACTCAGATCACCAGGCCTGGCAGCAAGCTCCTTTACCCACTGAGCCATCCCACCTGTCCCTTGCTTTATTTCTATGATACCCGGAATTGAACATAGGCCCTCATGTATGCCAGGTACACACTTTACACTTCTCCAGCCCAGAAGCTTGTAACTGCCACCTGCCACACCAGCCCAGGAGCCAATCCATATTTCCAGCTCAGCCCCACTGGCCTCTGTGAAGTCTCCAGTCACTTTTCTTCCCGTTTTCCTTATCTGCTGTGGGCCATCCTGCATGCCGCCTTGTTCCCTGCTGGCTCTAGGACATCCTAGGGACATTTTTGGATGAAACAGCCCTGGGGTGTCACCATCACCCACGGCCTATCTCTGGCCCATCCTGGATGCCTGTACTGGGTTCTGTTGTAGGGATCATGCAGCCTAGGAAGCCGCAGGTAACAACCACACATATCTCCGTGTAGTGGTGTGAAGACCACAAACCCCTTGCTGTGATGGCCACTGTGACTACCTAAGTTCTACAGAACAATTCAGTGCCACCTCCGAATGGCTTCCTCTGTAGGACTCAGGCAAGGGCCTTAGTGCCATCTCTGCTCTGCATCTCTCGTAGATGCAGTCATGCAACTCCACCCCTGCTCCTTAAGGCGAGCTTCACTCCTGGAGGCTTGTGGGAAGGCCATGAAACAAGCCACAGTTCTCCCAGCATGCTCAGTAATGTCTGAATTCGGGAAAACCAACGTGGGGTTCAGAACATGGTCCTGTCACATAAGTGGGAAAATGGGACAACACCTGTCAGCTCTTCAGCTTGTAGATCGGCCCCAGGGGAAGCTTCCGACTTCTTCTGTACCAGAGCTTTACAGTGTGTTCTTGTGGTTTGGGAAGACATAGAGGGATAGTCAAAATGAGACAGACCCGAAGAGAGCTAGGGTGCAGTCCTGTGTGTGGTACTGAATCTGAGCAAGTCGTTTCCCACCCACAGCCTCAGTTCCCTTCCATGCTTCAGAGCAGTGTTCTAGGTCTGGGTGGCCAGCCAGCCTGTTCACTGAAAGGCAGAGTAGAGCAGTGTTCTAGGTCCCAGAGCAGTGTTCTAGGTCCCAGTGGTCAGCCTGTTCACTGAAAGGCAGAGTAGAGCAGTGTTCTAGGTCCAGCCTTTTAGTATAGAGGCTCTGTAGTTTGTCGCTACCTTGCTCATCACTTGATAGAATGCCCGACAAACACAACTTAGGAAATATTTATCCTAGAGCATGATTCAGAGGGCATGGTCCATCGCAGTGGGGAAAGCTGGAGGCAGAATCGGCTCTGTGGCTGTGGGAGAATGGAGCAGCTGGAACTAGAGAGCTAGGGTGGGGAGTGGGGCCAAGCTACAGTTCCTGAGTCCAGGTCCCCATCAGCCTGTTTCCTCCAGCTAGTTCCTGACGCCTAAAGATTCTGCAACCTCCCGAAACAGCACCGCCAACTAGGGACTGAGTCCAAACACATGAGCCTATATGGTACATTTCATATCTGAGCCACAGCACAGGTCACACAGTTGTCTCTACTCTGTTACATTGCTGTAGTGCAAAGACTTTACACGTCTGTGCTCTGACGCAGCTTCATCTTCAGACACAGGCAGCAGCCCAAGTTAGACTTGTCAATCACGGTTTGCCAGTCCCAGGCCTAGGTGGCCTCCAAAAGTCCTTTACACTCCAGTCCCTTCAGGATAATCGTAAACTCCTTTGATAGCACACACTCAGTTCATCTGAATGAGACAGACTAAATATAACAACACCAGCAGCTTAGGTATTATTTTAGATATCATCTTTTTCCCTTTTCTTCAATGATTCATTGAATTTTGACAGCATTTGTTGAGAGTCTGCCATATGCCCGGTGCTGTTCTTGCTACTGGGGAATCTAACAATTGACTAAACCCTAGACATCAGATTGCTCACAGCCCAAGTGAGAGTGGTCACAGCCACATGTCACTGTGATTTCCCGTCTGAGGCCAGTGTCTGACACCAGTTCAGGGCTGGAGAGATGACTCAGCCATTAAGAGCACTGGCTGCTCTTCCAGAGGTCCTGAGTTCAGTTCCCAGCAACCACATGGTGGCTCACAACCATCTCTAGTGAGATCTGATACCCTCCTCTGACATAAAGGCATGCATGCAGACAGACCACTCATATACATAAAATAAATAAATAAAATCTTTAATTTTTTTTAAAGAGCTCTTATCTCTTTTCTGGGAGACTTGACTTTGTTCCCCAGTTACCCACGTTGGGTAGCACACAACCTGTTGTAACTTTAGCTCCCAGGGCCTAACACTGCCCTCTGGCCTCCATGTTTAAGCACACATGGTGTATACACAGAGACACATAACATATACATAATGGAAAGAATGTAAGTTTCATTACATACACATTTCAAATGCTAATGTAATGTGCAAGGTGAGTAGCAAGTTGGTTGGACTGTCAGAAATGCCTTCCAGGAGAATTGAGACCCCTGCTCAGACCAGGACTGGGCTGCACAGCAAGGCTGTTGGCTTGCCCTGGAGGCCTGGACAGTGGCAGTCGGTGATAAAGTGTAGGCTTTGCTCAGCTGCAGAGAAAGTGCCATGCAGCGGAAACTACCCGACAGGAAATGATGCACAACATTCCACGTGAGCAGGAACCACCAGGAGCCCCTTCCCAACTGCACCAAGTCTGTCTTTCCCACAACATTCCACAAGAGCAGGAACTATCAGGAGCCCCTTCCCAACTGCACCAAGTCTGTCTTTCCCACAACATTCCACAAGAGCAGGAACCACCAGGAGCCTCTTCCCAACTGCACCAAGTCTGTCTTTCCCACAACATTCCACAAGAGCAGGAACCACCAGGAGCCCCTTCCCAACTGCACCAAGTCTGTCTTTCCCACCGAGGCAGGTAAATGTTGCAGGAGGTACTCGGACCACAAGCAGATTTTGGTGCCAAGGTTTGTCTTTTGCACATTTATTCCTGAAACATCACTAGGATTTGATATGTCCTTCCCTGAAACCTGCAGCAAAATTGAAGTTGGTTGGATCAATAGGCTGATCTTAGTGAAGTCTTGAGGGGCCACCCCATGACACGAGGAGTGACAAGGTGGATGGCTCAGCTCAGAGCATCTCTAGTTGACTAGCATGGAGTAGAGCTCCTGGACAGAGTCCGTGTTGTCTCCCTCCCTCCCTCCCTCCCTCCCTCCCTCCCTCCCTCCCTCCCTCTCTCCCTCTTTCCCCCTCTTCCTCTCCCTTGCGAGCACTCTCCCGTTGAGCTAAAGCCCCAAACTGTTTTCTGTATGTATAGACTCACAGAGGCTGTAGCCCTGCCTGAGGCCTTCATTGCACAGGTGATGGAAAGTATGTTTCCATAAGAAAATGAAGGGTTTATTCTGGGCGGCGAACGGAAGATCCAAGAGAGGACCCTGCATCTTCTGATGTCAGATGTCAAACTGTGAGCCATGCAGGAACCAGATTTCACTCTGGCATTCAGAGTGTCACGCTAATAAAATGTGTGTGATTATTCTTTCTTTCTTTTTTTTTCTTTTTCTTTTTCCTTTTCTTTTTCTTTTTTTTAAGAGAATGTTGCCTGTGACCCACCAGGGTGAAGTCAGAGCTGGCATCTGATGAACTTGGCTCTGGATCAGGGAGCTAGTCACATGCCATCCTCACATATCCCAGATAAAAGGGTGACTGACATGCTTCCCTTTGAAGGGCCCCATTTCTACTGGTACTTTTCATAAGTGAGTAGAAAGAACTTCTGACTCTTTCGTCTTCTTTGGGAAAGAATTTAAATATGCATAAAGCAAGCCCCAAATCTGTCAAAGAATTTTCAAATTATATTTAAAACTCACATTCTCCATGCATCCTTCCCAAATGAAATGCCCAGAACTTTGAGCCAATACTGATGGACACTTTTGTAACAGATTAGACACTTATGCTGAACCCCATCATTCTAGGAAAACTGTAAAAATATTTCAGGGCTTGGGAGGACCTGGGGTTTGGACCTAGAATCCGTGATTTTGTTGTTGTTCTTAAAGCTGGGCGTGCTTGTGCATACTTATAATCCCAGTGTGGTGAGGCAGGGACAGGAAGATCCCTGACCCTGTCTCAAAAGGAAAGAAAAAAAGGGTGGTGGCATCTGAGGAACGAGGTCGTCCCCTGACCACACAGACACATACACCATGGAGAGAGAGGGAGGGAGAGAGGGAGGGAGGGAGAGAGGGAGGGAGGGAGAGAGGGAGGGAGGGTTCCTATTGCCATCTGGAGGACATTTGCCTCCTTCTCTCTGAATCTGGGGGTTGAGGATGAAGGCCCATGTGTGTGACGTAGAAGGAGATTTGTCTACATTAGAACAGTGTCTATTTGAATGTTGAAAGTGTGGTGGGATACAACGGAAATGTCAAAATTAAATGGTCCAAAATGGAAATCAGACTTTAAAAGCTCACATTTCCAGCTCAATTTTAGAAACGCCTCAGCCCATGAAGCTCGGCCCATCTGGGTTCAGCCTCCCACTGTTCCTCCCTGAGAGCATCCTTCAGATGTGCGCACTTCCATCAGAGAGACCCTTGGAATTCAGTTTGTTTTCTCCATGGCAATGATGCAGAAGATGGTGGTGGCTAGGGACGAGGAGCAGAAGGGAGGGTGCAGATATTGAAGTCCCATCCCTCCCTGCTGGGTACCTCAGCACAGCTGGATAACAGAGCCCAAGACCTTTGAAAACCGCAGGTATCCCTCGGGCCTCAGCCCTCTGTCTCCTGCGTGTCTGTCCCCGCCCCCCTCCACTCCAGCTTGAATGGGTTTCCCAAAGTGGCTTCACTTTATCTCTTCTCCGGAGAGGCGGCGTCGTGAGGACGAGCCAGAGGCAGAGGCCAGCTGCTCCTCACTCGACAACAGAGTGGATGGGGAGATTGCTCCTAATTAAATCACATCATAAAAAAAAAAAACCAAACCGCCATTTTCCATCTGAATGCACTCCGCAGTCCTCACGGTGGGTAATTTGTTGTTCTAATAAGCCGGAGGTTGAATTCCAAGGTTGCAGCCACTGACGTTCCACAGAAACAGCCATGGTGTTCTGGCACTGTGCTTGCTCCCGGGAAGGTTCCCGGGAAAGCTGGCAACTGGCAAGCCCTTATAAAAACTGTTTTGCTGGAGACCTGGGAGGCAATGGGTGCTTCGCAGCCTGCCGTATAATAGGGTCATTCTGGGCCACCGTGATCAAACAAAAGCTTCTGCTAACTGAAAAAGGAACAGGAGGGTTTCCCTTTGGCAAATCAGATGTGATGGACGTGGTCCCGCCTCCATGTGCCTGAGCAGAAGCAGCCTCCACCCCCATTCAGTTCTGGTTAGGGCGGCTGGAGGGGCCACGGTGCACGGACTGTAAGGGTCACCATCAACTCTAACACAGAACAGCTTGGGTGACCTTGGGCAAGGGGCAGGGTTCTCTCTCTCTCTTTCTCTTTTTCTCTCTCTCCTCTATCTCTCTCTCTTGTGGGCTGATTTTTCTATCTGTGGAGATGGTGTAACTCCTACCTCTCGGGAAGGTGAAGGTAAAAATCAGAGAATGTAGTTAGTGGGTGATGAACAAAACCAACCTCTTGGCACCAGGGGAGATGAAGGACCAAGGTCATGAGAGCAGTGTTGGTTGCTCCTGGATTTTGCGTGACTACATACAGGTGTCTGGCTGATATGGACAGAAAACAGCCACTACAGTGTGAGCACTTCTATTGGCCAGGACCTGAGCCGTTGTGGTTGGCCTGAGAGCAGGACTGTCCTGTATGGAGGATGCCAACCACTTTGTGTTCTTGGCCTGACCCTGCTCGGGCTTCTTCTCGACGCCCTGGGCCCTTTTCTTGTGCTCTCTTGAGTCACCCGCACCCAGAGGCCCCTTTACTCCTCTTCAGCAGCAGTCAGCAACACTAGTACTAGAACCCTCTCTCATTCCCCAGGACCCTGGAGGACGTTGTGCATTGGCTTGCTGCCTTCCGCCCTCCACCTCTCTCTCAAGTTTCCACATCAGCCTGGCTGCAGGGAAAAATCCACTGAAGCCTTCCATGACAAGCACAGACTCTAATTGTATTGAGTCTACTGAGATCTGCGCTCATGATCCTGGCAGCATTAGTCTCCTGGTCCCTGTGATTACCCGATGATTATGGGCCTGCTCTGCTAGGCACAGGGTCCCTTGGGGAGGCTAATGGACCAGGGCCAGTTCTCTGTCATGAGTCATGCTGCCATCCTGCTAGGAAATAGAAATCCATGGCCTGAATCAATATTCTCCCTTGGGGCTCGACACCTCATGGCCCACCCTTTTGCTGGCGCTCGGAGGCAGCAGCTGTTTGGATTTGTTTTCCTTCTGTTGGGAGCAAGCTTCTCCTTGCTAGTTTCTCAGAGGTCTTTCACCACGTAAGCAAGGAGGACACAGCCACAGTCAGGGCTCGGCTTGCTCATTCTCATTTGCATTTCCCTTTCTCTGCTCCCCTCCTTCCCATCTCCTCTCTCCTCCAGCTTTGGTCCCAAGCCCTTGCTCTGTTCTCCTGCCCCCTCTGTATCTCATCGGTAGCCTTCCGCAGGTGACAGTCGGTGATAGCACCTAAGAGTGACGTGGGCTCTACTCTCAGGAATCACAGCCCTCAACCCTGCAGAAGCCTGTCGTTCATTGTCCCCTTCCCCCATCCTGTATGGCGGCCTGAGCACCTCGATATTCTTATGGTAACAGCAAATGAGAGATAAAATTATTTAGTTGGGGGCTTCACACCAGTCCCCTGGCATCCATTCCTAAGCTCCCTCCCCTGGAGTTGCCTCAGTCCAAACTCCACCTCTGAGAAAGCCCACCAAATGGTGACCCCTCCCCAGGGAAGGTCAAGACCACTCCCATAGGCTATTTAAACTGCTCCCCAAGAGAATGAACATGTGGTCTCCCCTTTTCCCTCTCTGGTGGTCGGTACAGTCTCCCCCTCTTCCCCCCGTGTTTTCCCAGGACCACCGGGAGTGCTGGCACCCATTAAATCTGGGTATCTTTTAATTTGGTTTGATTTGGTCTGATTGGGATTATTTGCATTGGGGGAGAGGTTTGTTGGCCAGGAAATACTTAACAAAAATACTTAAAAGGAATGTAGGGTGCTGGAGAGATGGCTCAGTCTTTAAACGCCCTTGTTGCTCTTCTAGAGGACCTGAATTCTGTTCCCAGCACCCACATTGATGGGCTCACAACCATCTGTACTTCAAGCTCCAGGGGATCCAGTGACCACTCTGGCTTCCTATAGCATGCATACATGCTCAGACACATACACACAGAAAACTCAAACAAAAGGAAGGTTAGGGTTAAAATGTTGAGGTGGGCAACAGTAAGGAAGGTAAATAAGAGAGCAGGCAACTGGGCGTGAGATTGCCACACTGCCCAGTTAAGAGAGGTCAGGAGGTCAGGGCTCCGAGGAAAACAAGGTTCATCTTGGCAGGCTCTGTGCTTTCAGGAAGCCCTTCCTAAGGAAAATACGAAGGGCACTGTTACATGTGGTGTGTGTGTGTGTGTGTGTGTGTGTGTGTGTGTGTGTGTGTGTATGTATGTATATGTTAATATTTTATATATTATTAAGGTGGGCAGTGGTGGCGTATGCCTTTAATCCCAGCACTCGAGAGACGGAGGCAGCAGATCTCTGTGAGTTGAAAGCATCCTAATCTACATAGTGAATTTTAGGTCAGTCAGGGCTGCATAGTGAGACCTGTCTTAAATGAAACAAGGGACTAATACAAGGACATGGGAGCTGCCTGTGAGTTCGTGGGCCGCTTTCTGCTCATTGAGGACCTTTGGAAACCTGAGAAGGGATGAAAATCACCTTTTCCAAGGGTCTTACTCCTCTAACTGAGGAACTCTCACAGAATAGCTTCTTCTCAGTTTTGTCTATTCAGAGTTAGGATGGTGTGGCCACATCATCTCTTTCTGCTGAAGGTGGTGATAGCGTGGCCACGTCATCACCCCCACCAGAGTTAGTTATGGTGTGGTCATGTTGTCTCTTTCCCCGGAGTTAATGATTGTGTGACCATGTTCTCTCTTTCCCCGGAGTTAGTGATGGAGTGATCATGTCACCTCTTTCCCCAGAGTTAGTGATTGTGTGACCACGTCGTCTCTTTCCCCGGAGTTGGTAATGGTGTGGCCGCGTCGTCTCTTTCCCCGGAGTTGGTAATGGTGTGGCCGCGTCGTCTCTTTCCAGTCTCTGGGATCCCAGGTTCATATGTGGATGCATCTGCTCCTTTGGCGTGAGAGCCTGAGTGGCACTTGCAGGTGGCTGCATCTACTGACCCAGTTCTCAGCCCTGCCGTGATGAGTGGCAGCAGGTACAGCTAAGTCAAGCCCTGCGTTCCCTGCCACACACCGCCTCCCTCCACCTCCACCTGGACTGACTCCTGTTAGTCTTCTCCTTTGACTCAGAAACCATGAAGTGTCGCAAGTCTGCTCTGTGTTGCCCTGGGAACAGCAAGTGGTGGGACACTGCCGGAGCAGTGGGAGGGCAGAGGCTACACCAGCCGCTCAGCTGGCAGTCCTGGAGTCCATGCCAACGAGAGTCCATCTGGTTACTCATGGAACTGGACGTAATGAATCCAGCTGTTTGCTAGTGTTGCAAATGGGGCATATGCTAGTACTGTTGGCATCAAACTGAGTAACAGGCTCTGTCCAGAGCCGGGTAATGGCCATCTATTAGCCTCTGTGGGGGCGCGTGCATTAAGAAAATCACATTTCGTGTGGCTCTGCAGCTGAAGGAATTGCTTGCTAAAATTTTCCACTCAAGCAACCTAAAGCCCAGGGTTTATATTCCGAAGACCTCAGCCTGTTCACCCGGAGTGTTTGCTGAGAAAGCACAGTGAGAGACGATGAGCCACCTTATATTGAAGGTCTGTTATAAAAGTTAACCTCGGGAGAGGGACAGCAACAGTGAGGCAGAGGGGACATAGCAGGGGAAGGCCTGCACATGCTCTTTTGCTGTGTCATTTGGTGACATGGGATGGGTGTCATTGCCTGTGAGGTTACAGCAGGAACAAGAACAGGCTTCTAAGTCGCTGGGACAGAAGGCACTCAGCAGCCCCACGGTGACAAAAATCCCACCACCACACTCACTTCTTGGCTTGACATTGGCTCTTTCCAGCGAGCTACATCCCATCAACCTCTGGACATTGGGTAGTAGATGGTGTCACCGGGAAGCACTGTCAGCTGCAGAGTCTGGAGAGTTTTGGTGATGGGAAAGGAAACAGGTGGTGCAAAAGAGGTTCCAGAAATTTCATAAGGAAAAGCAGAATTAAAGTCCCTTTGCCTGTTCTGTCGGCAGCTGAACCCAGAGTACTAGACAAGCACTCTACTACCAAGCTACGCCTCCCAGCTCTCTTTGCATTTTTTTTATTTTTGAGACAGGGACTCATTAAATTGCCCAGGCAGACTTTGAACTTATAATCCTCCTGCCTCAACTCCCTGAGTAGCTGAGATTACAGACTTGGGCCTCCAGGCCCGGCCAGCCTATTTTTAATCCAGGGAAAGACTTAAAAAGCAGCGGTCTCACTATTTGTCGTTTTGAAGTTTGACAGCTGTTTCCACGAAGCCAGCGTGCTAAACTTCTACGTGGTTGGCTTTCTGAAACTGGGGAGGTAGAAAGAGAAGGGACTGAGAGGGGTTTCTGAGATGAAGAAGCTCACGTCTTCCTAATGCAGAGAGGCTAGGTGGCCCCTGCTTCTGTGGGTCACGTGCCCACACCTCCTTGAACCACTCAGTCTGTGGGCTGTCAGTCTTTCTTGTCCTTGTCAAACCGTCTCAGTGAAAGGCAGTAAGGTCATCAGCTCAGAAAGCAAGGCCTCTCGCCAAGCCAGGACTTCTTTCAGCCCCAGTCCACTGGCCTTGCTTCCCTTTCACCGTTTTCTAGATTCCCCTGCAGGGACCTACTTGCCTTCCTTACCCTTGAAAAATGTTTTCTCTGCCTCCTCAACTTCTCTGATTATCCCTGTAATCTCTCACACTTAGGAGACTGAAGCAGGAGGCTAGTCAGTTTGAGAATAGTCAGGACCATACAGTGGACTTCATCAAACACACAAACAAACACCAAAACCAAAAAAGCACACCAAACCCCAAAGATCCCGCTTGAACTTCTCTGCCCTCAGGCTAACTTCCGAAGAGGTTAGCAGCTGTGTTCCTTCTTTGCTCTCCTAAAAGACAAATATAGCCGCCTCCTTTCCACCAGGATATAAAGATATAATTAGATCATGGGGCGAGCATCGTTTGACTCAGTCCTTCTAACCAGAGTGTTCACCAGAGGCAAAGCAGATGCCAAGGCTGTGCTTTGGGACTAGTGAGCTTCTGCTAGCATTTGAACATTGAATAGGTGGGACCTACTAGGAGGAAGTTAGGTCACTGGAGGTATGCCTTTCATGGGCGTACCGGACTCCAACCCTCTCCTTCCTCTTTGCTTCCAGGCCAGCACGAAGGAAGTAGTGTGTTCTACCCTGTATTCCCCACCACGATGTCCCGCCTCACTGCGGGACCAGAAGTCCTGCCCCAGACAGACACCTGGAGCACAAACCTCTCCCTTTTCCTGGGAGTTTGTCATGGTAAGGGAAAGCCAACACAACTTTCCTTTTTAGAAGATAGGTATGGATGGTGTGTGTGCATGTGTATGAGTGTGCACACACCCATGTCTGTATGTGGAGGGCAGATGTCAGGTGTCTACTGTTACCCACTTGATTTATTAACTTTTTTTTTGAGACAGGAACTTTCGCTGGACACGGGCTATTAGACTATACTGACAGGCTTATGGATGTCACTGCTACCCCACACATGGCTTTTTATGGGGGCTGGGATCAAACTCAGTTTCTGGCCTTTGTGCAGTAGACACTTCACCCACTGGGTCATCTCCCCAGCCTCAACTTCTTTGCTTTATAAATGATCCAGTCCTGAATATTCTGTTACAGGAATAGAAGTAACTAAGGTGGTTCCCAAGACATAGATGTCATTATTGCTCCCTTAATTAAAACAGCAGAGTGGATTCCCTTTGTCCTAGCACATGATCTAGTGTTCTTAGCTTAGCCTGTGTCTTAGGGTTTTTATTACTGTGAAAAGACACTGTGACCATGGCAACTCTTATAAAGGAAAGTATTTATTTGGGGCTGGCTTATAGTTCAGAGATTTAGTACATTATCATCATGGCAGAAAGCATGGCAGCATGCAGTCAGACATGGTGATAGAGAAGAAACAAGATTTTTTTTATCTAGATCAGCAGGCAGCGGGAAGAGAGAGTGACACTGGGCCTGACTTGAGCTTTGGAAACCTTAAAGTCCACCCCTAGTGACACACTTCCTCCAAAACGACCACACCCACTTCAGCAAGGCCACACCTCTTAATAGTACCACTCACTGTGGGCCAATGGTGGCCGTTTCCATTCCAACCGCACAACCTGGGAGGAAGACCAGGAAGTAGCTGCCTAACTCCCCAACCTACCTCCTTCACCCAAACCAGAACAGCCCTTCATACTCATATGCTTTGTCTACAGCGGCATGCTCTCTGTCACGGGCCACTGTGTTATGACAGCACCACCTTCAAACGGCTTGCCTCTCAGTGACATTTGAGACAGCACCACAGAGGTGATGTTAGAACAGCTCAATCCCCTTCCCAGTGAGAGGACTATTGTGATAGTTGGGCTAGTTGGAGGCAGGGAGTTAACCTAAGAGTCTTACTACGTAAAAGCTAACCTCTGTGACCAGAATTCTCAGCTCCCACTGTCAGTTAACACTTATCCTTCACTTTTTAAATTTCATTTTTATTTTGTATATATGAATGTTTTATTTGGGATTTATGTATGTGCACCATGTACATGCCGGATGCCTGTGTGAAGGTCAGAGACTGTGTTGCATTTTCTGTAACTGGAATCACAGATGATTATAAACTGCCATTTGGATGCTGGGGAATAAACCCAGATCCTCTGCAAGAGCAGCAAGCTCACTTAAATTCTGCGTCATCTGTCCAGCACCTTGTCCTTGATAGTTTCTTTTGATATTATATATGTATGTGTGTGGGGGGGTGTGTGTCTGTGCAGGCCCAAAGAGGGCATCAGATCCTCTGAAACTGGAGCTATAGGTGTCTGTGAGCCACCTGATGTGGGTACTGGGTCTTCTGCAGGAACAGTAAGTGCTCCTCACCTCTGAACCATCTCTCCAGCACCGATATGCACTCGTTCTAAAAACCAGAATAGGGAGCTGGCTGAGGAGATGGCTCATCAGTTAAGTACTTTGTCACAGAGATTATCAGGGGAGTGTTTGCTATGCAAACATTAGTGTCAAAAACCAGCCTCGACTAAACTCATACGTGCCAGGGTAGGGTGTGAGGCTTAGAATTGTTAAGCAAAAGCAACAGAGATGTAGGAGAAATAAGAGACAGAAACATAGACCAGCACCAGGAGGGACATTCAGTGAATCCTGAATTCACCTCATTTATTCTACTGCACGCTTATATACTTCACTCTGAAAGGGGAAGGGAGAAGAAACAGACTTCATTAGCATGACACAAGGCATAGACTTGAGTTCTCCAACCTTTGGTCCAGGTAGAGCAGATCTATTTCAACACTCAAAATACTAATTAACCACATCCTAGGCCAGACTCTCTCATTTGTAGCCAGACCTGTACCTGTTGTTAACAACTTCGAGAGAGCAGAACTAAGGTCCAACTCTCTGGCCTTCAGACATCTGTGTGTGCCCTGACACATGAGTACCAAAGTTCAGTCCCCACTACACACATAAAAACCCAGGCATGGTGGCATGATCCTGTAATCCCAGTGTTGGGAGGAGAAGACAAGGTGAATCCCTGGGGCTCATTGGCCAGTCAGTCTGGTGTGTTCAGCTAGTCCCAGGTCCCAGTGAGAGACCACACTCAAAAAAATAAGGTAGAGAAGATTAAGGAAGATACTTGACATCAACATCTGGCCAGCACACACACACACACACACACACACACACATACACACACACACACACACACACACATACACACACACACACACACACACACACACAAATGGCTAAGGTGTGAGTCTGAGGTCCATGATTCCATGTCCAGCACTATCACAATTTAAGAATGAGAATAATAATAATACAGTAATGATAATACTTGTCTCCTATATTACTGTGAGAAGGACTCAAGATTTTAATTAATACAAGATCTTAAGGCTCATCCTTTGGATTTTATTTTTTGAGACTTGGTCTAGCTTTGTAGCCCAAGCTGGCCTGGGGCTTCCTGGTCTTCAGTTTCACCACCATGCCGGAGCGAGATTTAAGATCTTAAACATTGCCAACAGCTTGGCTACAGACGTTATTAGTAGTAGTGCAATATTTACAGAACTTCCTTTCCTCTGTCAAATGAGCAAGCGGAGTTTGCCTTATGGCTGTTGCATTGGGGACAGAAATTGATCGAGGACACACATCCCATTCCTTGCTGCCCTGCTTGTTGTAGAGTATTTTAGGGTGTGTTTCTTTTGTTTATGCTCTGGGACATTGTTTAGTGATGCAAAGATGTGTTTGATTAAATAAAATTTACCTGTGGTTCAGAAACTGCGTCAGCAGCAGGCTGACAGGAAGTTATAGGAAGGAGCCAGGTGGAGAAGGGGTTATAAAGAGGGGCGAGAAAAAGCCGGACCTCTTGGGAGACGGAGGAGATCAGCTAGGTGAGCTCTCTGCTCTTCAGCCTCGCTGGGAAATAGGATTCCACCTCAACCTTTGAGTCTTGAATTCTTTAGCAGGATAGACATTTAGATAAGTTCTCTTAGTAGTCGGTACCTGAAAGAGTTGGTACTTGAGGGAACAGAATGTCTTCAGTCTGCATCTCTTGTGGCCTAGCCACTGCTATTAGCAACAGAGATGCAGTTGCTGACTAGAATAATGGTTGGAAAAAAGAAGACAACACCTACTAAGCTTTCCATTTTAAAACGGGGACAAAATACTTTCTTAGGCTTAAAGCCAAGGGAACCTTCTGCCTTCAGCTGGAACCCAGGACTCCCCAATCAGTGACACACTTCTGTGGGCTGTAGTTCACACTGCCCAGCCATCTCTAGGATGTTAGGGATTCCCACCAAGACCCTGTGTTCTACAGCAGTGATTCCCAATCTTCCTAACGCTGTAACCCTTTAATACAGTTCCTCGCAATGTGATCACCCCAACCATAAAATTATTTTTGTTGATACCTCATAACTAGTTTTATGTGTTATGAGTTGTAATGTAAATATCCGTGGGTTTGGATGCTCTTTGGTGACCCCAGAGGGGTCGAGATCCACAGGTTGAGAATGCTTCTCTAGAGTCTAGACAGAATGTACCATGTCTGAAAAGGCTATAATCACTGCCATTTGGATACACATTCAGAAGAGACTTTTTTGTTTTGGTCTAAATTGTTTGCCTTTGAGAGGCTGTGCAGGTGCAGCCAGAGGAGAGATCTTTGGCAGGCAGGCATAAAGAAAACCAGCAGCCAGAAGAATCCTGGGAAATTGGGTTTCCCCCTCCATAAACACACCTGAATAGGAGGCAGCTTCAAGAGGCAAGGATGAGAGAATGAGGCCTCTTCCTCGGATATTACAAAATGCTCAGCTAGTGGCTCCCAGGCTGAAACATCCGTCACACTTCACTGACAACCAAAATGCCTCGGAGATAAGACAATTATGAGACCCAAGAATAAATGAAAGAAAACCCAATCTCAGCCGAATAGCCCTGCCATCTATTAGGAAATTATTACAGGCTGAAGCGGACTTTAATGAGATTTTAACAAAAGAAATCTAGTCCCATTCCTCTGGGGCGAGAGAGTTTTATAATGATCTGAATGATTAAGTGGGTGAGAGGCCCTCCCCAAGAACGCCATTAAGGAGGAATGGAGTGTGCCCTGCCGTCTGCCTCTCAGAAGAGACCCGTGTAATATTGTTCCAGCCTAGGGCCCTGGCCTGGGAGGTCAGGCTGGTCTTCTGGACCGTCAACTGGGCCTGGGCTTGCTAAACCCAGCAACCCATTGGGCTGTGGCTCCTTCTGAGGCTATCACACTAGCCCCAAGAGATTTTTAAGTCAGAGGGCATAGTGACAGCTGGAATCGAGGTCTGTTTGCCTTCCATTGCCCACAGATCTTCAGAAGACAATATGACCAGAATCTCATGTTCTTGCTTCAAGAGGGAGAAGAGAAAATAGGTTGCAGGGAGTAGGTCAGAAGGAGGCAGGCAGAAAGGCATTCAGGGCCTCTTTCAAGGGCTGGTTTTCCTTCTGACTTCTCTTTAATCTACTCTTGGAATGTAAGGGAATCGGTAAGATCAGAGAGGTTCAACTGTTTCAGTTATAGTATTTCTGACACACAGGCGTTTGCTGCACTTGAAGCTCCAACCTCCAGTCCTTAGTGAGGGACACCGAAGAAGAGTGGGGTGGTCCAGCCACACCTGGGCTGGCAAATAGTGCGTTCTTCAGCCACGACTGCTGGGCCTCTCTGCGAAGTGATGTGAGGTCAGTGAACTCGGTTGAAGAAACAGTACCCACCAACCAAGACGAGGAGACTAGCCCTCAGCGGCTGGGCCATGCAGAAGTCTAGGTCGCCTTCTATGGCAGAATTTTAGTCAGACGAGCCGTGTAGTGTGCTGGCTATAATCCCCATGAGACCCACGACAGATGGGCTGTTAGGTTATTCAGCATCTGCGGATAAACGGACAGCAAATGCAGCAGCACTTCCTTACTAATGAAGGGCTTTAATAGAACCGACGATGAACTAAAATGACATAGAAGATAAATCTCAAGAGCATATGTCTTTGGGACAGAAAGAGGATTTCAGTAGAACACAGTGCCGTTATTATTCTTACTAGCTAACGTTTACTGAGCACTAAGTGCTGCTTTAGCACTTTCCACTCCTCAGGCTGTCTGTGATGATGGGCGGATGAGCAGAAACCAAGGAAGAACACGGCTTGCTGGCTCGCTCCCTCTGGCTCAAGCTTAGCTGGTTTCCTTGTACTGCCCAGGTCTACCTCCCTGGGAATGATGCTGCCCACAAGGGGCTTGCCTCTGTAGCCGGAAGGCTTTTCTCTGGCTCGCCCAGTCTCACTAGACTGGTTTCTCTCTGGCTCGCTAGTTCCTGCAGCTGATTAGGAGATATCCATTCTGAAGCTTATTATTAGTTACAGTTGTTTGGTCAATGGCTTAGGCCTCTTACTAGCTAGCTCTAACTCTAAACCCATTTTAATGGTTTATATTTTATCACAAGGCTCGTGGCTTGCCGGTAATGTTTGGACCTCTTTCTCCTTTGGGGGCTACATGGCATCTCCCTGACTCTGTCTTCTATCTGTATTGCTGTTCGAATTTCCCGCCTGGCTTTATTTACTCTTCTAAATCATTGGATGAAGCAACTTTATCCATCAACCAATAAGAGCGACACATGTTCGCAGCATACAGAAGGACCTCCCACATCGTGCCTCACTTAATCAAGATAGTCCCTGGCAGATGCGCCCAGAGGCCGGTCTAATACAGGTAATTCCTCAATTGAGGTGTCCTTCCCAGATGACTCCACACTGTGTTGTTGACAGATAAAAAGGACAGGAAGGAATACCTGGCTGACTACCAGGCAAGGCGTGTTTTGCTTCTTGGTCTGACCTGTATGAAGTCAACCTTCCTTTGCATAGATCTGCTGGCCCCCTTACAATGTTGTCAAGCCATGTGTATAAAAGCTGTCAAAAGCCCTTGAAGATAACAGCCATTAGAATGTCATCACATGCAGTTGAGAAAGGAGGACGGAGGGATGGGAATTTGTTGAGTCCTTGCCTAGCACGCATGAAACCTTGGTTCAATCTCCAGTACTGTATGAACTGGGCTTGGTGGTGGCACACACCAGGAATTTCAGCACTAGGGAGGTGGAAGCAGGAGGATGAGAAGTTCAAAGTCATCCTCAATTGCTTAACAAATCTGAGGCCAGCCTACTTGAGATCCTATGTGCATCCATATTGGCAGCAGGGAGTGTGGCTTTGCTTGCCTGAAACTCTCTCATCCCAGAGCGTTAACAAACCAACCTTCCTCTTGGGCAGTCCGGCCTCAGGACGTTCACACCAGGAGTCCACCTGAGCTCCCACAGGTGATGGAGAGGACCCTCAATACGTCCTACAAGTGGCTGTGAGGATTCCTTGGGGACCCCGATTCCTTTGTGTTCTTCTGGCACGATAATACTTAATACCTTTTTTTTTTTTGCCAGGTGACTCTCTTTTCCTAGACAGACCTCTTCAACTATAGTAGTTCATAAATGAGCAGCACTTGACCGTATTTTTAAAAATTCTCCTGTGTAACACGTATCAAGGATGAGTAGGATAAGAAAGGGTTTGTAGGGCTGGAGACATGGCTCAGTGGTTAAGAGCATTGCCTGCTCCTCCAAAGGTCCTGAGTTCAATTCCTAGCAACTACATGATGACTCACAACCATCTGTAATGAGGTCTGGCGCCCTCTTCTGGCCTGCAGGCATGCACACAGACAGAATATTGTATACATAATAAATAAATAAATATTTTTAAAAAAAGAAAAGAAAGGGTTTGTCTTCTCAGCCACTTCATAGGTCCGATTTCAAGGCAGCCAGCTTACTGGCTGCACGTCTGTCTTCTGTCCTAAGCAAAACCCTGTAACACGCAGAGGCTAGAGCCCCATCTGCTTGTCAGTCCCCTGCTCTGTGGCCGGCATCCCTGTGAGCATTGTTGTACGCTCTAGGGGATCCAGCAAGGACAGCTGGCTTTTCTTGGAAGAATTTAGGGGATTCTGCTTTCCACCTCCCCCAGACTTTTGACAGAATCCCATCCCATGGTCCTAGGACTGAGGTCCCGTTTCCTTGCTCATCACTGTGGTGAAGAGGTGCTCTTAACTTCCAAGGGTCACTCATGTCTTTAGCACATGGCCCCTTCCTCCTTCAAATCTTAGAAATTATTTTGTGTGTGTGCGTGTGGGAAGTGTTTTTCCTGCACCTGTATCTATGTATCATGTGAGTTCAGTGCCCTCAGAGGCCAGGAGAGGGCATTGGATCCCCAGAAATGGAGTTATAGATGGTCGTGAGCCACCACACGAGTGCTGGGAATCAAGCCTGGGTCCTCTGGAAGAGCGGCCACTGCTCTTAATCATTGAGCCATCCCTGCAGCCCTGGCCCTTCCTACTTCACAGAAGCCACGGGCACTGAATCTCTCTTCAACTTCAGGCCTTCTCTTGCTGGTGACCAAGGAAAACTGAGCTCCAAGGATTCACTCTGCTCCCCATTACCACCATACCCCGCTTTCTTGGTCTCAGGACAGGTTTTATTAAATAGTATGGATAGTCTGACACTTGTTTTGGGATCCAGGCTGACCCTGAACTCCTGTCGGTTTCAAACAGCATCCTTTCTACTCCTTGACACCCAGCTGACCTTGGCTCCCTGCCCCCTGAGCTGGATCAGAAAACTAACCTGGCTACCCCCGCGTCACAAGAGCAAATGGTACTGAGCTTTAACAATATCTGAAAGGAAATATTTTTTTGCATTACCTTGATGAGTGTCCAACTGAATAATGAGCAAAACAAGATTATCGAATGTAGAAGGAGCAGCGGGCTGCTTTCCCGCCACCCAGATCCCAGCTAGCTTACACCCGAAATAATTACACGGAAACTGTATTCTTTTAAACACTGCTTGGCCCGTTATCTGTAGCCTCTTATTGGCTAATTCTTACATATTGATCTAACCCATTTCTAATAATCTGTGTAGCACGAGGTGTGGCTTACCAGGAGGATTCTAACCTGCATCTGTCTCAGAGAGGAGAGTCATGGCGACTGCCTCACTGCCTTCTTCCCAGCATTCTGTTCTGTTTACTCCACCTACCTAGTTTTCTATCCTATCAAAGGGCCAAGGCAGTTTCTTTATTAACAAATGAAAGTAACACAATAGATAGATGACCTTCCTCCATCAATCGAAGGACCATTTTTTAAAAATAATTCTGAGGTCCCTATTCCATAACACAGCTAAGATGGTCAGACGATCCTTCTGGTTTCTCGCCAGCTGTGATGATTATGGCTACAGTAAGTAGTTTTCAACACCACCCAGGGAGGCCAGAAAAGAAACAAACGGAAATGTTCTTTCTAGCTGGAGTTCTAAGATAATCAGACTTTGTCGGCACCAGCTTTGCTCGGGACGATTCCCAGTCCTGGAACGGTACCCGGGGCAAGCGGTGCTCGTCGGGTATAGCACCTGCTGAATAAATGGTATGCAGTGCCAGGTGTTCACCCCCATGTCTGTCTAGTTTACTCTTCACTGGCTGCTCCACAGTGTTCTTGGGCTGCGCATAGTAAGGAGTATGCAGAACTGCAAACTCCATATTCCCGGCCACGGCTGGTTTTATATGTCAACCCAGCTGGATTGTAGTGTCAGGTGTTTGAGTAAATACTAGCTTCTATGATGGAGGGATCTCAACAGGTGGAACTTGAATGAAGCAAATCAGTAGTGTGGGTAGACCTTGTTCAGTCAGGTGAAGGGCCTGAAAGGAAGGCTGTATTGAGAGGCCACCCGACCAGGGCTCCATCCAGCATCAGGTGCCTGGGTCTCCAGACCCACTCCTCTTCCTCTTCCCATTCTTATTCTCCCACCCCCCTCCCCATCCATCTTACACCCTATTGGCTCTGTCTTGGAATACCTTGAGTATTATACCAACTCTAAGAAGTTAAAATGCCTTCAGGAAGGTTGAAATGTGTACAAAAAAACCTCCAAAACAACAAACAAACAAACAAAACCAATGAGTAACGCCAATGTGTTCTAGAAAGTGTCCCTTCCCTTGACCTAGAGGAGAGCAGTCTCCTCAGACAGGGAAGCCACCAGCAACAAAGCAGATGCCTCCACTGTGGAGAACTACAGGGACTTGAGGAGGGTGTGGTTTTAATTTTTAAGGAGGCTTTTGCTTTGTAACTCAGACTGAACTGACACTGCTGTCCTTCCTGCCTCGGCCTCTTACATGTTGGAATTACAGACTTGCCTTCATACGCAGTTTTAGGGAACAGTTCCTGCTGGATAATTATCACAGATAGCAGCCAGGCATGGCAAGATGCTGTGGCCCCAGCAATTTGGAAGACTGAGGCAGGAGGTTCACTTGAAGTCAGGAGTTCAGGCCAACCTGAGTAATATAAGAGACCATGTCTCTTTAAAAGAAATCAAACAAATAAAAACTTGATTGCATCAAAGAGTCAGACCTGGTAGTATAAAGCCCTGTAATCTCACCACTCAGGAGTGGGAGCAAGAAGATTTCAAGTCCAAGACTGACTTGGGTAATTGAGACCCTGTCTTAAAATAACGGGAAGTTGGGCTGTAGCTCAGGGTTGGAGTGCTTGTCTAGCACGCATGAGGCCCCGAGTTCAACGCCTAGTACTGAAAGTGAAAATCAAACATAGGTTGGACTTCAGCTGCTACCAGTGCCCGTTTCAAGGCAAGTTGGTCCCTAAGAGGTGGCCTTGTGACCATCTTCCCTGAGACCTGAAAGGCCAGACCATGTGGGGTCACCTCGGTCCCCAAGCTTACTCTCTCTCTGGTGTCAGCCATTCTTCTCCCTTCTCCCCTCTTACCCCTCTTCTCCTGTCTCTGGTTCACAATTTGCAAGGCCAGTGGAGGTGGATAAGTCACACCTGTGCAAATGCATGCTCACTGCCATGTTCACCTGTTCCTCAGACTCAAAGTACTGAGCATAGTCCTCCAGCCTCACAGCTCCACCCGGGGGACAACCGACCCACCTTTTCCCTCTCCCTTCCAGGCATGTCTGTGTTAAACTGGTGTCCGCAGGTTCAGGGTATAATGAATCGCCTGTGACTTTAACACAGGGTAGGTGTTGCGAGCAGCTGTGACAGTAGCAGTCAATGGGTCTCAGGCTCTTCAGGGTAAGGCATTCTGGCAGAGCAGATTCCACCACATCAGCTCCTTGGTCTCCCTGACTGGCTAACCCACCCGGTCTGGACCAGCTGATGTTTCCCGGACGCCCTCTGGCTGCCTGCCTGTTCGTGTGTGTGTGTGTGTGTGTGTGTGTGTGTGTGTGACACGGACAGCCTGTGAACGAGAAGACTTGCAGTTCAGCAGTGCCAATCATCTTATGCTGTTCTAAGCTGAGCATTAAAATTTCCTAGGCAAGGTGAATTCTTTCAGCAAACGCTTGAGATGTTCGTGGTATAGAACAGGCAAAACTCTGCATGCCGTTGGGCAGGGTGGCCCGTGGCTCTAATCCTGACACTCAGGAGGGAAGGTTTGCTCACCACAAGTTCTAGACTGTTCTGAACATACGAACCTCCAGGGCAT
Organism: Myodes glareolus; assembly: GCF_982192425.1. NCBI lineage: Eukaryota > Metazoa > Chordata > Mammalia > Rodentia > Cricetidae > Myodes > Myodes glareolus. Next base: position 2,296,419 of record NC_142030.1, read on the forward strand.
GGTCTACAGAGCAAGATCTTGCCTCAAACAAGTGTAATAATAAAAATAAAACAAATAACCGTACGTGCATTGTGACTGCAAAGAATCATTGCAAATTACTGCTATGTGAGAATTCTAAAAGCTGAGGGGACAGAGAGTGCTTCTCTGGCAGTCTGGAGAGGACAGAGAAGGCGGCCATGGGGCGAGAAGGCAGCAGCGTTCCAGGCTCTGCGCGCTCAAGAGTCTGCAACCTGACAAATAAGAACGAGTGTCGCAAAGTGGGTCAAACCAGAAGGTTCAGACTCTGAAGCATACTTCATGGATCGATCAGCGGTTGCTATTCCTAAGGCTGTCATCCCAGGTGACAGAAGTACCTGCCTCACTGCCTCGCCCCTGTGAATGTCAATCTGAGATGACTTGGGCCGCCGCCATAAGTCACACATGCTGTACAAGTGTGAGCCCTGGGAGGCTTCAGAGCACAAGTAAAAGCTGGACAGGGTGGTCGCCTACCTGTAATCTCGTGAGGCAGAGGCAGAATCCCCAGGACAAACTGGCTAGCCAAATGGGTGATCTCCGTTCAGCTGGTGAGGGCATCCTTGCTGAGGGCCTGCTGCTCTCCTGCGGCACATCTACTCTGTATTTCCCTTTGCTTCAGAATAAAATCCTTTGCTGCTTGACTTTGTGTGTCCTTCAGTTCTTTGAACAAGATTCCAAGACTGTGGAAACACCTGGTCCAGACAGAGACGACCAGTAACATTGGCACTGGTTAGAAGTCAATCTATTATATGGATATTGAGTTCTTCTGCACGTTTCAGGAGCTAATGACTGTTACTACCGCCATAGTTCACAGCACAGGGCTTAAACCTGCATCTCTGCTGTTGTCTGCCACACAGCTCCTGACTGGCTGTCTTTCACGTGGAAATACTCTGGGCCCTCTCACGGAGCAACTGCTACCAACTGAATAGACTGCTCTCAGTTCTATAGAAACCATTCTTTCAAAACAACTCCACAAGGCAGATACCAACTCCATTCTATAAATGAGGGAAATGAAACAGAGAAAATGAAGATAATCACTGAATTTATACAGCAGTAAGTAGAAAAAAAAGTCTTATCCCTGTCTGATTTCAAAGTCCATGTCCCCATTGTGCTATATCTCTGATCAGCCTACCTGCCCTCCTAGGCATGGCTGTTCTTATTGTCTTGTTATGGTGCCAAATCGCCCTCTGTACTCTGTGATGTGAGAGCTGGGGCCATCCACGCTTGATTCTGTATTGCTGGCTGCCTCTTTGTAGGATGCTTTTTACTAGGGATGTTAGAAGGCCTGAAGAAGGAAAACAGGCTTTTGGTTCAGCGCCCGTTGGAGTCCCATTCTGTGCAGCTGTGGTTCCTGCCGCACTGGGAAATGTCTTGCCCCCGCCCCACTTCCCACTCAGCCACCCGATGATCCTTTTGGAGGTCTGGATTCCGGACTCACCCAGTTCCTCCTCCCAAGCCCCTTGTATCTGAGCTTTGCTTCTCAGAACTGCCCTTCTCTTCCAAGATGATCCTAATCTCTTCCTCTTGGTGCCCCTGCCTGGATGTGCGAGGGTCAACCATCACCAGTGTTTCGGGTTGAGAGGCCTAAGAGAACCACGCAGCATGCCTCTGGACAAGTCTTTGAGTACACTTGCAGACAACATGGATGTGTGGGGACAGGAAGGGATGGGGGATGACCATCTTACTCCAAGTGTGGGCAGCACCACCCAATGGCTGGGGGTCGCAACAAATCAAAAGCAGAAAGGGACGGCACCAGTCAACATGCCCAGACTCCAGGGTTCCTGAGCTCAATATGGCTCCCGCTGCCACCGTTGCCCTGGACAACACAGCTCTTCAGCCTTTCGGTGGGATCCACATCCGTCACTCTGCAGAAGGCTTTCAGGTCTTCAGCATCTCAGAACTGTATCATTGATCACTCATATTCTGGGGCTTCTGTCTTCCTGGACGGGGCAGCTGCAGGGGGTGGGTATAAATGACTCTTTAGCATACAGACCGCCATAGTTGGACAGCCCAGATCATGCAACATCATCTAATAAAGAAACGTTTTATGATGAAATATGTTCTCCTGACTCTAGTACAGAGACTCAGGCACTAACAAGTGCTTCTTCCTGTTGCCACCCTGCTAATAACTCAGTTATTTCCACCCTCTTCAGCATTTAGTTGACAACTCCACACCCATTTCAAAGTCTGGGAAGCTGCTGCCAAGAGAAACTAACCCCTGGAATTAAGTGAATCTGAGGGATACAGGGGTCAACTGAACCTGAGGCCACTTTTTTCAGACCTGCAGGAGCTAGAGCAACCATAGGCTGGGAACACTGGCTGCTAACAGCCCCCAGCTGTATCCTCTGCAAGTGCCCTCAAAGGCTTGGACCACCTCCCTCAAGTCTACTTCACACTCCAGCAGTGGCCAAACACCTGTGATGTTTTGATATCAACTGTTCCTCACAGGCTCACTGGTCCCCAGCTGATGGTGCTGTTTGGAAGGTTCTAGAAACTCTAGGAGGAGGGTCCTTGCTGGAGGAAGTAGATCACTGGGGGTTGGGGGAGGTGCCTTTGAAGGTGATCCATTCCCAGTTCCTTCCCTGCTGACTTTGCTGCTTGTTCTCCACAAGATGAGCTTTCTTTCACTGCCACTTAGTTCAGCTTCACTGCGCTCCCAGAGTCCGCAGAGGCCAGACACCACGAGTGAAATCTCTGACACCGGAATAGACCCTCTCTCTCTCAGCTTACTTGCGTGAGTGCTCTTTCACAGCAGCAGCAAAAGGAACATATTCTTCGCCTCAACGTGAGCTCCCCCTGGGCTCCCAGGGGCATCCGTGGCTGTGTCATTCAGGTCACTTTCTGCCCAGTGTCCTCTTAGTAAGATTTTGACAGGTCTCTGGCTTCTTGATCTTCTCAGTACATCTTCACCATGAATAAAAATATTTCTCTTTCCTCTGGGGGCAGAACATTAATAGATCTTAAGGGTTTTCTAAAAATACTTCACCTTCTGGTGTCATTGACACATTATTGTTGTTGTTTTTACTTCACTGTAGGAATTGTCTTATTGCCAATTTAAAAAAATAAGCTTTGCTGAAATATAATCCCAACCTATAAAGTTCACCAGTGTGGCAGTATCTTATTCTACTCCGAGGTACTGTTACAGATGGCGGGCTGTGTCATTTATGAAAAATGCAGGTTTTTCTCTTGCCGTTCTGGAGACTGGGAAGTCCACTGTTGAGGGCTTGCTGCTAGTAAGGGCTTTCTTGTATCATCCCATGGCAGAAGGTTGAAGGGCACAGAAGCGCACACGCATGTGCATTTGAGAGAGGGAGTGAGAGCTGAACTCACTTTCTGGAGCAGAGGATCCCATTGCACATGCCACAGGTAATCCACTCGGGAGCTAATCCACTCGGGAGCACTGAACCCGCAGGACATAGCTGTCCAGCAGTTAGCTGTTCCATCAATCAATACTGTCCTATTGGGAATCACACCGTTGTATGAATTCAGGCTTTGGAACACATGCAGATTACAGTCAATGGATCTTAGTATGTTCGCAGTGTGTACAACTGCCACCAGCGTCCACTTTGGAGCCTCTCCACCACCTCCCAAACTCCACGCATCGCTCATCATGCCCATCTCCTTTATCCTCTGCCTCTGCCCTAAGCACTCCTTCCTGTCTCCATGTGTGTGGTGGTTGAGCTAAGAATGGCCCCCATAGGCTCATATATTTGTTCAGTCATCAGGGATCAGCACTACTTGAGAAGGATTAGGAGGTGTGGCTTTGTTGGAGAAAATGTGTCATTGGGTGTGGCCTTTGAGGCTTCATAAGCCCAAGCCAGGTCCAGTGCCTTTCCCTTCCTGCTGCCTTCAGATCCAGGCGTAGAACTCTCAGCTACCTCTCCAGCATCATGTTGGCCTGCATGCTGTCATGATCTCCACCATGATGACATTGGACTAGACCTCTAAAACTGTAAGCCAGCCCCCATTAAATGCTTGACTTTGTAAGAGTTGCTGTGGTCATGGTGTCTCTTCACAGCAGTAGAACCCTGTAGAGTGGGTTGCCCTGTTCTGGACAGTTTTTATGAATAGAGCCATGGAACATGTTTTAAAGCTTCTACCTCATATATGATTAAGTTATATTTCACTCCTTTTTGAAATTTTTTTAAAAAATTGTGATTAAACATAAATAGCATAAAATTTATAATTTTAACCAACTGAGGTCAATTATATAACTTTACATACATTCATGTAGCCCTATCCATAGATAGTAGAGCTTTCTATTACCCTCAACTGAAACTGAACCCACTAAACAGAAGTGCCTATTTCCCATGGCTACCTGTTTGCCAGCACCATTTAATTTCCTGTCTCCATGACAACTTTTAGTAACCCCAACAATCAAAATCATGCAATGTTTGCCTTTTTGCTTCTGGTTTTTATTTTTCTCTTAGTGCAGTGTTTTCACATTTCACACAGTAAAAGTCTCATATATTCTCAAGCCACACCCAGTGAGACACACCACTTTCTGTTGCCTGCATGCCAGGATGTAGGACACTCAGCTACCTCCACAGCACCATGTCTGCCTGCATGCCACCATGTCGCAACACAATGTTGATGGACTGAACCTCTGAAGATGTAAGCCTTCCCAGCTAAATGTTTTTCCTTTGTAAGAACTTCTGTGGTCACGGTGTCTCTTCACAACAATAGAAATCCTAACTAAGAAGTTGGTCCCAGGGACTGGGTATTGTTGTGGTAGGCCTGACCATGTTTTTATTTGGAGGCGTTTGCACGTTGGTACTTTGGGTTAGGAAAGCAGTGGAATTCTTTAAGCAATTCCAATGAGATATGGAAATCTTACTCCTATATTGTTCTAATACCTTCCCAGCAATGAATTACTTTATATAATTTTATGTCTGTAGAATCTGAGAATAATGGTTTGTAAGAATAAGTGTAAAGGGACTGGAGTGATAGCTCAGAGGTTAAGAGCATTTGTTGTTCTAACAGAGAACCTGGATTTGGTTCCCAGCATCTAGGTCAGGTGACTCCTAACCACCTGTAACTCCAGTTCCAGGGAATGTGGTGCCCTCTTCAGGCTTCTGTGTGCACTGCATGCCTGTGGCGTTCATACAGACAAGCAGATGCACACATATTCCCATAAATATAAATGTATTATGATAGTTTTGACTTTTGTTAACTTTCTTGAACTTTATTATCTCCTCCTACAGATTCAAGTTACCACCTGGAATTCAGCTTTGCTCTTTCTCCTTTGCCTTTGTCTGGTTACAATCTATAAATGTGCCATGTTGATCTCATGTCTCCGTGTCTAGGTATATTGCCACCTCCTGCCGTTAAGGCATCAGTTCACATTTGACATATTTGAACTTGAGCTGTAACTGTTTTCCCTTTTATTTCCCTCCCACCTCTTTGCTTTTCATCTGTGCATTCAGAGGTACAGCCTGTAGTGCTGACACACACTTTTAATCCCAGCACGTCAGAGGCGGAGTCAGAAGGATGTTTTAGGTTAGCCTGGGGCTGCCTGGTGCGATGCCCCCTCCTCAAAAATGTTGTAAAAGAAAAGAAAGAAACTGTTACTGATTTGTTGCTGGCCTCAGGGAAGCTCATTCCCATTAGGAAGAAACTCAGGGGGAAATGAGCAGGAGGAGAAGGTTTTGACAGTTTTCGGAGATAAGATCACAAAAGTCAGTGAGGCTGACCTCAAGAAAGTGACTCTGCTTTTCTGAGCTTTTACCTCCTTTATTGCTGTGGATTTAACAATGCCCAGGAGGAGTTCAGAGAGATCCAACCTACGCCATACAGCCAGGAAGTGACAGTCACTATGTCCAGCTAGAAATGAAGCTTGGGAGCCTGTCCACAAGGCCCAGGGCTGATGACAGGAGAGGGACTCTGGCCAGTAGGAAGCTAGTGTTGTCTACAGTGGTCTACTGTTGGCCTTAGGTCCCCCTCACTGAAAGAGGTGCCTTTAGGTCCTGGGATGCAGAGCCAGCAATGCAGAGTAAAGCTGCTCTAATATTTTATTCCTGCCTTAGAACACTCTGCACATATTTGGAAGACAGATTGTCAGGATCCCCTGTGACTGCACAGTGGGGTGCTTTTGGTTCATTATTTCTACGGCAAAACATCTTATTTGTAGGTCTTCTATTTATATGCGTATTTGCTAGAGAACTGTGAAAATCAGAGGCGGGGAGGGAACGCTTGGCACCTGCACACTCCGCTTTTCTCAGAGCTGTAGTACGGATTGCCAGGGAAGGCGATGGAGATCTCTTTCCAGAATATCTGAATGTGGCGTGTGCTGATACCAGGTCGCAGCCTGCGGAACTGGAAAAACCTTGATCAACACAGAGTATGTCTGTAGCCTTGGCAGTGACCATTCTGAGCAAGGGCAGAACTTGCGAAAATAACTGTGGTCAGAAGGAGCCTCCTGAAGAGAGCTGGAAGGGGTCCACTCTACTGCAGTGGTTACCTTCAATTCTGAGGAGCTCACACCAGGTCCTCAGTCTGGGAAGATCAGAGTCCTTTCTCTAACAAGGCAAGAGGTGCTGCCCCATGAAGAGAGCTGCTTTCTTGACTTAAATCCTAAATACCCAGCTAAAGACATTTTATAATTGAAAAAAAGAAGAAAAGGCGTGGTGACTCAGATCTGCTGTCCCAGTATTCAGGATGCTGAGATGGGGGGGATCGACAAAAATTCCAGGCCAGCTTAGAATACAAAACTAACAACCACCCCTAGACAGACATACACACATCCCCACAAAATTAAAAAAGAGATCATGCCCCAAGACAGCTACAAGAACTAGCTAGAATGTGCCGGCAGGGACTGAGGAGGCTAGAAAAAAGGCTTAAGCAGGGCTTCTTTGATTCAGGGACATGGCTCCGGGGTGGCTTTCAGAAGCCCAGAGGGAGGGACTGTCCACACTCTGCACAGTGGAAACGCCTGAAGGATGGAGGGAGATGGTGGCAGAGGGGCTCAAAGCTCAGGGAAGTCAGCCGTAGGAACAAGTTCAGCAGAAAGGAGGGTCTGAAAGTCACGTCCTTTTCCGGACTTTAAGGGCTGTGTGACTTAGAAACGTTGGCACAGCTGCGGACAGCAGGTGAGCTCTCCTTTGTCTGCCGGGGGCCGATGGAAAGACGGAAGGACGTAGTCATAGTTAAGTTCATCAGGAGCAAGGAAATGGTGGTTCTGAATCAAAAAAGGTCAGCTGTTGACCCCTAATTGCCAAAGCCTGAGGGACAAACCAGTTACCGTATTGTTGAATTGTAGAGCCTGCCAAAGGGACTTAATCCCAAAGGGAGCTGTGGAAGTCAAGTGGTTCCTCTAGGAGGGAGAGGAGGTGGAGGAAGAGGAGGAGGAGGAAGAGAGCAGGGGCACTTTGTTGGAAGGAAGCAAGTGTGAGGAGCAGAAAGCTGGGTGCAGTCACCTCAATTCCTAAACCAAATGGAAATGAAACCAATGTTCAGACCCCAAACCTACTGACAAAAATGTGAATAGATTCCCAGAAAACAGACACAGTCAAGATTTCTGGAACCTTCCAGGGTGACTAATCACCATTCAGTCAAGTGGCTGTGTGTGAAAGGAAGGAGAATGGCCAGCCGTTTTGAATACACTTGCATGCAGGGACCAGGTTGACCTAGAAATCTAAAGGGTCCTGTGGTCCTGCTGTTACCATAGCAGCGTGTCACTGCAGTGGTCATCAGGATACAGCCATTATGAAAGAGGCACTGGGCTCCTCTCAACACAATGCTTTAAAAGCAAATTAAATCCAGGACCTCATACATACCAGGGATGCTGTGCTGTGAAGTCCAGCCCCCTTCTGACTTTTATTTATTTATCCTTTTGAGTCAAGGTCTTAGTAAGTTTCCTGTGTAGGCCCTGAACTCATTTCATTGCCCAGAGTGGTTTGTAACTTGCCATCTTCCTACCTCAGCTTCCTGAGTCGTTGTGATTCAGGTCTATGCTACTAGGAGACCTCTAGGCACCATCTTGGTTTCCATGTGACTGTATGGAAGAGAGAAGTCACGCTAGTCTGAGTTAGGGGCTCAGGCTTCTGAGAGATGTAGGCTTGGCCAAGCCACCGGGTCAGAGTCCAGTGTGGGTAAAATTTGGGATGGGGAGTAAGAGGGAGATAGCGCTGCCAGTTGTACACTTTGATCCAAGGTAAAGATGTGGGCGCTAAAGTTCACCTCACTGAGCTCTTCCTTTATTTCCCCTCTCAAGAAGAGAGACAGCGTGTACCACAGGCTGCTGGAGGGCTTGCAAACATGGAAAAGACAGGAAATGCCCTCTCTAGGCAGAGACCAGGACAAAGACAGAGGAAGGTGGTTGTGGAATGGGAAGGTGGGTCTGGCCGTTTCTCCATCTTTGTTCTGGAGCTTTGTCACAGACTGGTGGAAGTCTCCCAGTTGTGTGAGAAGCCCCTGTGGCCTGTTGCTGTGTTCTCCATCCTCTTCACAAGGCCAGCCCTGCACAGAAAGTGAGGGCTTAGTCTCTTTCTCTCACAGGGGGTTTGGTCTTCATGTAGACCTCTCTTGCCTTTCTAGTATTGTCTTGGTTTTGCATTTTGAGAGTGTAAATTCTGACGCACCAAGTGTGAGACCGTCTCATCTTGTGCATTTCTGTCACTTAGGTCAACAAATCCCCTCTTTTTCAGAAGAATCAAAGTTATATAATCACAGAGTTTAAAAAAAGAAACAAGGTTTGCTGCTTTTTTGCTGTATAAACACATAACATCATTCTGTTCTTCAGGCCCTGTTTTCTTTCTCCCAAGGGCTGCCATACCCCTTGCTCACCTGGTCATGTTGCTGTTTTCACTGTAACTTAAAATAGCACTTGTATCGCTACACGACTTTTCAATTTCAATCATAACCAATTTTACTTGTTGTGGTGGGGGTTGGCTTCTCTCCCACCAAACACACACACACACACACACACACACACACACACACACACACACACACACCACACACACGAGTTATCCTTCTTTGTTAGGTCATTCATTATTCAATATTCCCAGTGAGATGACAAAGTAAGAGCTCAGTGTTGTAAACTGACTCTGTTTCCTTTCTTATACACAGAAGTCAGTCATTGTCTTGTACTTTTTATGTCTTAAAAAATTATCCTTAGAGGAGCTGGAGAGATGGTTCAGTAGCTAAGAAGCACTTGTTGCTCTTGCAAAGGACCCAAGTTCAATTCCCAGGATACACATGACAGCTCACAGTCATTTAGAACTTAGTTCCAAGAGATTGGTTCCCCTTTTCTGACCCCTGTGGTCTTAAATGTAGTACACATACACATATGCAGGCAAAACACTCATACGCAAGAAATAATAAATCTAAAATACAACTTTTAAGTCTTTTCTTAAATGTCCATCACTACTCAGTATCTAGATGCCCGGCTAAAGTGTGCAGGTTCATCTAGGCGGCCACCATGATCAACCCCGTCAGTCCTGCCAGTCTTTCTTGTGGAACCTCCTGATTGGCCGCAGAGATCTGCCTTTCCTTCTTGGTGTCTGTTAACAGGTATCCCTGGTTCCTTATCGCTGTTAGGCTCCCAAGGGTTTTTCTTATACCCTGAGTTCCTTTTTCCTAGAATCTGCTTTTCCCCTTGTTTCCCTTACTGTGCTGGAAACGGATAGTTACTGAACAATTACTGAGAAAGGGTACAAATGAAGGCAGTTTCTTTTCTGTCTTTCTTTTAGAACATATATTTTCACAAATGTTGAAGGAGGTCACTTGTTTGTTTTCCCAGCTGCTCAGCCCCAAAATAATCACACAGAAACTGTATCAATTAAATCACTGCTTGACCTTTAGCTCTAGCTTCTTATTGGCTAACTCTTACATATTAATTTAACCCATATCTATTAATCTGTGCATCACCATGAGGTCATGGCCCACCAACAAAGTTTCAGCATGTCTGTCTCCAGAGGTGGTTCCATGACTTCTTGACTCTATCTCCTTTCTCCCAGCATTCAGTTTAGTTTTCCCTGCCTACCAAGTTCTACCCTATCAACAGGTCAGGCAGTTTCTTTATTCACCAATGTTATTCACAGTGTACAGAGGGGAATCCCACATCTTTATTTTTTCCTATTTTACTTTTAGTTATGACTTTAATAGTTTTTATGAGTAATGAGTATACACGTGTCTCTTGCTGAACCTGAAGCTCATTCCTTTGGCTAACCTGGCTGGCCATGGAGTTCCTGGGATATGCCCGTCTCTGCTCCCCAACACTGAGGTTACAGCCCTTAAAATGGAACTTTAACCTTAGACTGTACAAGAATCATTGCAAAGACTGTGCTTTTTATGCAACACATAATTTTTCCCATTACATTAAAAAAAACAAAGCTCATATGTCCTTCCCACTGTCAACACCTGACTGTCTTTAAAGCATGGGCCCTCAAGTCTCAGCTCCAGAGGTTCTAACTCACTTTCTGTGAGGCAGAATTTGGAAAACTTTGCGCAGAGGCAGTTTTTGTTTGGTTTGGTTTGGGTTTTCAAGACAGGGTTTCTCTGTGTAACCCTGGCTATACTGGAATTCACTTTGTAGACCAGGCTGGCCTTGAACTCACAGATATCTTTCTGCCTCTGCCTAAAGAGTGCTGGGATTAAAGGTGTGCGCCACCATCCAACCAGAAGTAGTTTTAAGGAACACACTTTGAGAAATACCTGCACATAAAAAATATTTAGATACATGATAATGATTTGACTAAGACTCTATTACAATTGTGTTATTTATCATTATTCCAAATTTGACCTTGCTTATACTTAAGAAACATCTGATTTTCTTTCAGCAGCAAAGAAAACACATGGCTATACTAAGACAGGTATTTATGGGGAACACCTGTATGCTTAAACACTGAAGGGGACACCTTGCTTTACTTCTTGTTTGATAAAAGTTAAAAATTTGTGGCTGGAGCCGGGTGGTGGTGGTGCACACCTTTAATCCCAGTACTGGGGAGGCAGATCTCTATGAGTTCAAGGTCAGCCTGATCCACAGAGCTAGTTCCAGGACAGTTAGGGCTGCACAGAGAAACCCTGTCTTGAAAAACAAAAACAAAAAAAAAAGAAAGAAAAAAGAAAAAAACTTGTGGCTGGAAATTGTTAGTGCAAATGCAAATTAAGAGATTGTATCAATAGGCATCTGACATTAGCATAGCCACCTCTGCACCTGCTGTCCTGGTTAGTTTCTTGGAAAGATGTTTCTAATCTTTCTAAAAGTTAGCTATGCTCTCCATGATACCAGGGCTAATGGGCAGACACATGAGACATCAATCACATGGCTGTCGTGGGACATGTAACTCCCCCAAATTGGTCAAACAGTAACACTCAGCAGTGTTTTCAAAACTCCTTTCACATGCCTGCCTCTCCCTCCCATCTCATGTTGCTTCCTCTGCCTTTGTCCTGTGCTTTAATCTTTTATTTATGAATTACCACAGCGTCTTCTCCTTTTGGTTCAGTCCATTTTATACTCCCCATTCTTCCTTCCTTCCTTCCTTCCTTCCTTCCTTCCTTCCTTCCTTCCTTTCCTTCTTTCTTTCCTTTTCTTTTTCTTTTTTTGGTGTAGGAGGATCTTCTGTCTATGTGTTACTTTCATTGGTTAAATAAAGGGACTGCCTTGGCCTTTTGATAAGATAGCGGCTTAGATAGGCGGAGTAGACAGAACAGAATGCTGGGAGAAAGGAGGCAGAGACAGAGCCGCCACCATGAAGCTGCCAGGTCAGACATGCTGAATCTTTCCCAGTAAGCCACGAGCTCGTGGTGACATACAGATTATTAGAAATGGGTTAATTAAGATGTGAGAGTTAGCCAAGAAGAGGCTAGGTATAATGGGCCAGGCAGTGTTTAAATGAATACAGTTTCCATGTAATTATTTCAGGTAAAGCTAGCCGGGAGCCAGGTGGCGGGAAGCGGCCCACTGTTCATTTTACAACTTTTTTTTTTTTTGGTTTTTCAAGACAGAGTTTCTCTGTAGCTTTAGAGCATGTCCTAGAACTGCTCTTGTAGACCAGGCTGACCTCAGACTCACAAAGATCTGCCTGCCTCTGCCTCCCAAGAGCTGGGATTAAAGGTGTGCACCACCACTGACTGACTTGAACATGCAATTTCTAAGCACCTCACAAGATTTGGGGAGTGCTCCCCCCATCCCCACCCAGTCTAGCCTTCCCTCCCCACCCAGTCTAACCTTCCCTCCCCACCCAGTCTAACCTTCCCTCCCCACCTAGTCTAGCCTTCCCTCCCCACCCAGTCTAGCCTTCCCTCCCCACCCAGTCTAACCTTCCCTCCCCACCCAGTCTAGCCTTCTCTACCCACCCAGTCTAGCCTTCCTTCCCCACCCAGTCTAACCTTCCCTCCCCACCCCGTCTAGCCTTCCCTCCCCACCTAGTATAGCCTTCACAGTCTTGCAATGCACTCTCATTTCCCACAATCCTGCACCTTTACTCCTGCAAGCCTCCTCCAGACCGAGACCAGTTCTGGCTGTCTTAGAACCAGATAGAGGGAGAAAGTCTCACACAGACCTTGGCAGCTCTCACTTTAGTGTGTGACCATCAGGAGAGAAGAAGTACATTTGGGGAATACACCAACAGGATAAATAAGGAATGGGGGGACCTGAAAACACACACTCGTACCACACCCTCACCACCACCAAGGGAGAAGAAAGGTGGCTGCTTTCTCAGTCTGCCATCCACCTATTGCTTTCTTGACTCTGTTAGAAGTCTGTTCCAATGCATTCAGAGCAGAGGATATTAGTTCAGTCTGCTTTATTGTGATGAAGCCTCCGATTTTATACGTGCTATTCCGAAAGATACTACTTCTAACAGTACCCATTGGGGTTCCAACTCTTACAAGGATCCTGCTGTGTACACCAGCCATCCGCTGGTCTCTAAACCTGTGACCACACAGACCTCTACCCCTTTTTATCTGACAGCCATTATTTGAAAAAAAAATTATCATAGAATCCCTGAGTCATTTTTTTTTTCAGATGAAATATCAGCGCTTTAATCCTTTTTCTCAGACGGTGTAATTGGAAACCTCTTGCTACTGAATTCACTCCAGGTGAGTGAATTCCCTTCCAGGTCAGAGACAACCACTGTTTTGCTTTGTGATAGATAATTGTATGTAAAATTGCTGTCGAGAGCCGTATTAACAGCCAGAGTAAGCACACTCTACAAGCTGATCTCAGTGAAGCTCCAGGTCCGATCCACCTGGGCTGCTCTGTCCTTGGTCTTCTATTGTGTTGTCATTCACTGAGTGGAGGGGCTTTGGTCGCTAAGGAGAGATCACTTTGGGCTTGGGACTGCAAGTCGGGAGAGGTGTGCACTGCTAGAAGCCCTTTACACAGTGGAGATGCCAGCGACAGCACAGGTGGTGTCAGAACCAAGGCAGAAGAAGGGAGGCGAGCTCTCTGGTCTATGCAAATGTGGCAGGGTTCTTACCCAGTCCTCTGACTGATTTCTTGTGTAAGCTGAGAACTGGTCAGCTAGGTTAGTGTAGGTGCTGGCCATTTTAGCCATGCAAACACACACACACACACACACACACACACACATGTACACAATGCATACTATCTATTTCTTATAATTTACACTGGGGAAAATGTGGCCATTATAAAGAATATTGTCAAGTTGAGAGAACTAAGAAAGTTGAGATGCTGATTCATTCCTTCCTTGCTTGCTTATTTCCTTTCTTCCTTCCTTCTTTTCTTCTTTCCTTTTTTGAGACAGGGTCTCTCTATGTGGCCCTGGCTAGCAAGGAACTTGCTCTGTAAGCCAGGGTGGCCTTGAATTCACAGAGATTCACCTTCTTCTGTCTCTGTAGGAAATTCATTCAGCCAATATCTTTGGCTTAGTCTTTAAGCTATACAGGTATTAAGAATTACAAGTCAATAGTCAGCCACGTCTGTGGCGTTAGGCTAGTCAGGTTCTCTAAATGCGTGGAGATTGTACGTCACATAGATAGGTAATCTTCAAACACTTCAAAGAACTGCAGAATATGGCATTTAAATAACTATGGATTCTGTTGATGTGAGACACAATTGCTCCTCGCAGCACTGATCTATTCCTGAGGGAATGTTGGGCCCTAAAGACACTCCACTTGGAGCTTGTTTTCTTCTTGGCAAAACTGGCCTTTGGGTGAAGAACTGCTCTTGCTTTGACTACTAGCAGTATGCACACTTTCCAAACTGGACAAACAGGATACAAACAAAAACAACTGCTGAACCTTGCCAAGACAGAGTAGGACAATCTTCTGAATTTTCCTGCCTTTGAAAATGGCCTGTCAGATACTTTAGGCCTTAGCCCAAGTTGGTTGCCCCAACTTTGCAAATGAGACTTTGGGTGATTGCCCGGGTAGTCAGTTGTCTTTGTCATTTCTTGCACTTTTTGGAAGTCGCTTGCTTGCACTTCCTGCTTACTCAGGTAATATTATTTTCCTTCTCAGGTCTTTGGGGTTAAAGACTAAATAGTCATAGCTACTTTCCTCGTATAACTTAGTTAAGACATTGTAGTATAAAACTTAGGCTCCTCAGGAGAGGACAGCTATTGAGATAATCTCTGTTGTTTGCTGATTACCTCAGACTGGACATTTAGCATGTGTTTCTTGCTTGATGTTGTTCATGTTGGTTGTATTTCTATTTTTGTATATATTTTTGCCTTTTTTTCACCCTAGACAATACTTAATATTTGTTCCTATAGTATATAGTTTCATATTAGGTTTAGAACCCTCTCATTTAGAGAAAAGGGAGAGGTGTTGTGGGAATTCATTCAGCCCATAGCCTTTTGTGTGTTGGCCCATTAGGGCGTGGTCTGAGATACTGTAAGTGCAGATGAAATCATGCTCATTCCTTCTTTTGGTTGGTGATGAGATTTCGGTTCACAGTTTCCAGTGCCCACAGAGAACCACAGCTCTCTGCCCTTATTGTGAGTTTTTTTTCCCAAAATAAATACTTGTTATCCTTTATTCTGGGCGCTTGTGGACCTCCTTAGTCATTCTCCAACATTAGTTTTACTCCCTGTTTCATGTCTCTTAGTGTAGTTCTTTTGAGGTTCCCCACACTAGCTGTACCAAGAGCTCATTCTGTGAAATGGTCCCTCTGAGTGAACACAGCCTGCTTACCCAGTCACTGGGTGAGCATGTGAATTGTTTCCCATTTGGGATGGTCTCAAACACAGTGGCTCTGAATACTTGTGTGCACGTCTCTGCATGGGCATATGCTTTCTCTTGGCTAAATGTCTAGACAAAGAATGACAAGATTATATGGTAGGTGGAGTGTTTAACTTTTTATGAAACTGCCAAACTGTTTCCCAGAATGTTGGCACCATTTCCATTCCTTCTAAGGAATGATTTGTTTCAACATCATATATTTTAATTTTCAATTAAGTCTTCCTTATTCTTGGAGTTCTCTTTTCTTTCATGAGCCCCTCAGTGCACACTTTACCATGTGCCCTCTTGCCACAGGCTATCCATGAGTGCCGAGCTCACATTTATAAACCCTACGCGCGCGCGTGCACACACACACACACACACACACACACACACACACACGCACGCACATATAATTTAAAAGGTATTTCTAAAACATGCAATAGACAGACCATGTAAAAGTAGCAGGCCTGTAATAGTGGTATCTATTGTTTTGTTAGCTTTTCTATTAAAAGCTAAACCAAATATGTAATTTTTGGAGACAACTGGATCACTTGAGTAATCACTAGCAAATGACTTTTATAATTTCTAAACACACACACACACACGTGTGTGTATGTGCCTGTGTGTCCCTGTGTATAAGCGCAGTCATACACATACCACAGCACATGTGGAGGTTATAGGATGCCCTCTGGTATCGATGTTGACTTTCACCTTGTTTGAGACAGGGTCTCTTGTTGTTTGCCACTGTGTATGCCAGGCTAGTCCACCCCAAAGCATCCAGGGGCTCTCCACTGTGTATGTCGGGTTAGTCCTGCATTTGTCAGACTATCCCACCCTGAACTATCCGGGGACTGTCCACTGTATATGGCAGGTTAGTCCTACGTATTGTAGGAAGAAGGCTGCTTGTTTGTCTTGGCTGCCCAGAACCGAAATAATCACACAGAAACCATATTCATTAAAACACTGCTTGGCCTATTAGCTCTAACTTCTTACTGTCTAACTCTTACATCTTAATTTAACCCATCTCCATTAACCTGTGTTCCACCACGAAGTCATGGCCTACCAGCAAAGTATCAGCAAGTCTGTCACCGGTGGTGAATCCATGGCATCTCCTGACTCAGCCCTTCTTCCTCCCAGAATTCAGTTTCATCTTCCCCACCTACCTAAGTTCTGCCCTATCAACAGGCTATGGCAGTTTTTGTTCATTAATGGTAATCACAGCGTAAAAAGGGGACTCCCACATCAGCATATGTCAGGCTAGCCTGACCTGAAGCATCCAGGGGCTCTCCTGTCTGTGCCTCCCATTTCACTGTGGGGGCACTGGGTTGCAGTCAAGTACTGCTCTATCTGGCTTTTGTGGTTCTGGATATTTGAATTCACATTCTCACCTTGCCTAGCAATCATTTTACCCATTGAACTATCATATCCCTAGCCCCAAGTGTCTTTTTTTAAATAAGATTTTGCAGTGTTCCTTAAATTTAGTGAGCATTTTCATGAAGTGAAAACCTACTACAGTTACTGAAAATAAATTTTACTTGTGTCTCTTAATTCACTTCCGAATCTTAGCATATAGCTTAAAATTCTGAAATTGATGTCTGTTTTATTTCCGTGTAACACTGTGAGGAAAATGCTTGACACAGTTTAAAAGAAAAGAGATTTATTTTGTTTCTGTCAGGTCAGCACACAGTAGCTGGCCTCATGACTTGGATAGGACACCATGACCGTAGGAATGTGTGGTAGAGGAGAGCTACATGGCCAACCAGGAAGGAGAGAGATAAAGAGAAGGAAAAGGAGGGGAGAGAATGAGAGAGATGTGGGCAGAGATATACACTATCAAGGATCATACCCTGGTAACCTATACTCTTTAGCTTGGTCCCCCTCTCCCAAGTTCCTAGAATGTCCCCCAAAAGTACCCCTACCTGGGTACCTGATCTTATAGAGGGGACTATATACATTTAAGCCATAAGGCTAGGTAAATTGCGGTTCTGTGATTATTGTAACCCAAGTCTCTGAGTCCTTAGGACACATCACAGTCCTATAACAGGTTGTCTTGCCATGTAATAAAAAGGCACTGGCTTACACATTAGGGGAACAGAGTGTGAATTTATCAGCCATGCTCCAGGGTAGGGCACATGCCCAGGAGGAGGAGCTAGCTGAAGTCAAAGGAACTTCGTAATTTTTCTGTGCTACCTCATTTTCCTGTAGTTTTTTTTGTCTTATTTTTGTTTTGTTTTGAGTCTTTTCTTTCTTTCTGTCTGTCTTTATTTCTTCTTTTCTTTCTTTCTTTTTTTTTTTTTTTTGCAAGAGAGGCAGAAAAGTTTGGTGAGTAGAAAAGAGGGGAGGACATGGGAAGACTTGAGGAGGGGAAGGAATATGACAAAAATAATATTGTGCAAAAAAGTCCTTAAATAAAAACTTGAAGAAAATGCAGAGTGTTGTTCCATGCTTTAATCCATAACACAGACTAAATATGTAAACAAAGAGAAACTCCATATTAGAAAAAAGTTATCAGGGCGACACTGAGGAGTATTACTGTTTGAAAGTTATTTTTTCATCTTTTTTCTTTATTAATTTTTTTCAATTTAAAAAATTTAAAGTTTTATGTGCATTTGTGTTTTGCCTGCATGCCTGTGGGGTGGTGCCAGATCACCTGGAACTGGAGTCACAGACTTGTGAGCTGCCATGTGAGTGCTGGGAATGGAACCTAGGTCCTCTGGAAGAGCAGACTGTGCTCTTAACCACTGAGCCATCTCCTCAGCCACTTCTTTACTACAATTTCAACAACTGTTTTATCTGTTGTGGAGGTATCCACATTAAAGCTTAATAAATACTAACATGAAGGGTCCATGATATCCCAGGTTTTTATAATTCATTCATTCTCTCAGCAAAAATATATTGAGTGTTGGAGAGATTCAGGACATGCCACTCAAGCCTGACAGCCTGAGTTTGGATCCCTGAAAGTCCTGTAAAAGCCAGACGATGTGGCATGTGTCTGTAACCCCAGAAAGCATCAGGAGAGACACTGCCTCCAAGGTAGAGTTGAGGACCATCGCTCCAGATTGATACATACACATGTATGCCTACATAGGCACAAAAGCAAATATTAAAAATATATTGTTTTTAATGACTTAGGAATGATGTATCTATGTGTATGTGCCTGTGAGCTTGTATATGTGGGATTGTACATGTGTGAATACTGGTGTTAGATCCCCTAAGCTGGACTTACAGGAAGTTGTGAGTTGCCTGATGTAGGTGCTGGGAACCAATCTCCAGTCTTTTTGCAAGTGTTCAGCCATCTCTCCAGCCCCCAAGTATCTATTTTTATATAAAGAATAATGGTTCACATTTTTGTGTTGGATACAAACAATAAGCTCTTATTGCTTTTTTATGACCTTCATGGAGCGAGGCCCACACATGGTAGTTACATAAGCCAAAGAGAAAGGAATGATTGTTCCATAATAACAGATAATAATTTTTCTCATCTAACAATTTATTTTAGGCATAGAATTCAGTTTCCTTTCTATACATATGCTCTTGGGGGCTTCTAAAACTTGCTGTGTGCTAGGTGGGTACATTTAATGTGGGTGACATATTTATATTATTTTTAAAGGTTGATGGTACATTTTTTTTGGCCTTTCAGTGAAAATCATTATATAAATGTCACTTGTCATTATCATAGAAACATTCAGCTGTGGGGAAAAAAATCTTTAAATATCCTGCCTAGAACAAGATAATGTACTTTGTTATGAATAAGAACATTTAGCTGCTGGATCCTATATCCTACTAAGCATGTGTTTCTTGATCACTTTGTGTTAAATTGGTCTAGGTCTGTTCATGCTTCCTTGCTGACAGGATAGACCATGCCGGGCTACTGTTCTCTCTAAAAGCTGCAGTGTGGAGGCCAGGGGTTGTGGCTCAGCATTGAGCACTTGCTTTGCCTGTACAAAACTCGGGGCTCTGTCACCAGCACTGGAAAATAAACTGAAGGACAGACAGATAGACAGACAAACCTGCAGTGTTCTGCTCTGCCGTTACCCAACAGCAATAACTTCCTTGAGCAATGAGAACATTGTAACCAAGATTATACAGGAATAACACTGTGTTTACAGAGGAAAAGGAAGAGCAGTGTAGGTGGTCCTTCTGTCTGCATAAAAGACTTGGAAGATGGAACAGAAGGGAGTGGAGGTAGAAAGTAAGCTTTCTGAGCTAGCTCATCTTTCTTTGGTGGAGCCTGTATGTTGCTGCTACAGCTATGCTTGGCTGGAAGCAAGACTCTCATTTTAAACTGAGCATAATGTTCAAATCTATAATCTCATCGTTCAGGAGGCTGAGGCAGAAGGATTGAGCATTTGAGACTAGCTGGGGTTCATTAGTAGGTTCCAGGCTGATCTTAGCTGCCTCAAAACAAAACAAAAAACTCACTGGAAAAACTACCACTTTATATTAATAAAATAATTTTAGAATGTTCCATGTTTAGTTTTGGTTATTACTGTCTGTTATGAGTCTGTAAGGACAGAACCTAGATGAGTCCATTGAAGGACAAGTCTGGGGCAAGTCCAGGAGAGAGCGGCACTAGCAGACATGTGTGCAGTGATGCTAAGAGTGACGTATAGGCAGACAGGAGTGTTAATCTGGAGTGTGACGTAGGAAGAAGTGAAGTGAGGCTGAGGAATAGTATAAAAAGTGAGGGAAAGGGACCAGAAGCCATTCTCAAGATGATCTGCTAGAGACTCTGTCGGAGAGGTGCCAGAGAAACTCTACAGCATTGAGAATCAATCAAACAATCAACAAGACATTGGACCAGAGACATTGGACCAGAGATCTTCCAAGAGCCAGAGAACAAGCTCTTGCCTGCGGATCAAGACTTGCTGATCCAGAGGTCTACGTCGAGAGCCACGAACCATCATCAGGTTGTACACCCCAATGCCTTATTAGATAGAATATAGTAATGCTTGCCTAGGATTTAGAAATAGATATGTGCTTGTGTGATATTGCTTGTGTGATATTATATCTTTGCTTGTGATGATATTTTCTTCTTATTAGCTGTGCCAGAACAATTGTAAGATCTTGAAGTGCCTATACAATAAATGTAGTTCGGACAAAGCAGAGAACTGCTATTCTGAGTGCCATTCACTTGCAGACCTCTAAGTGAAGCCAGAAGGCCACTCAGTAGTGCTTGCGACACTGTCTATAGAATGATGACAGTTCTTGACAAAAACACTTTGTGGAGGCATCAGAAGTGAAGAAATAATTATTCTAATATTTCCTTTCTTTCTATCCCAATCTTTACCTCCACACAGCATTCATCCCTGGGTACTAGGTCACCAGGTAGCACTTTCAAGCACGGGAAATCATTACTGCTCTCTTCCTGCCAATTCCACCTAAATAACCGTTGGTAGCCTGTCCAAATACTAGCATGCCACTGATGTTGCTTTGTGGTTGTATTGTAGATAAAGTGCACATTAACCATGGTGGCTATTCTTGATTGGTAACCTGACTGGATCAGGAATCAATGAAGAGATACACTTCCCAATGTGTCTGTGAAGGGTTTTACAAAAAAGAATAACACACTGTAGTGGCAGATCTTTTCGCAGAAGATGCAGCCCCTTTCGAAAGATGGTCCAGATATGAAGAGGTCTGAGGAAAAAGTATTGCCTGTCTGCTTGCCCATCTTCCTGAGAGAGCACATCCGTCTCTGCTGCATCAAACTCCATGTCTCTGGCCTTCCAATGTGGGTTAAATATCAGAGACTCTCCAAGAACTTTCCAGACTTTTGGCATCAGGTTGGGACTGCAGAGATATCCATCTCTGTGAGCTGAGCAGCTCTGTGTTTCTTAGCTTCCATAGTGCACAAACAACAACCCCTATCATACCAGCCTTTCTAATGAAGCCTCTTTAATTATCTATCTATCTATCTATCTATCTATCTATCTATCTATCTATCTATCTATCATCTATCCATCAATCCACAGAGAGAGATATACATATACAATTCTGTCTGTTCTGTTCTTCTATAGAACCTTGACCAACATACTATTTATATGTGGTTTTGTCATTTAAATTAAATAAAAGTAAATTCTTTTTTTTTCATTTGTCCCTGCTACATTTCAGGTGTTCATTCACATATGAGTCCTCGCTACTCTGTGTCTGCAAGCATAAGATATTTTCATTGTCATAGATAATTCTTTTGGCTGTCTGTGCTCTAAGGAAACCTCTATGAAGTATACTGAGAGGAAAGTTCTTGGTAGAGTGTGAAAGTCATGTGTGTTGGGATGGGTGTCTAAACAGTACCTTTTTAGGCACCATTTAAGCCTTTTCTTTCTGGTAGCTCTCTTCTTAAAGAGTTCAACAATGTGGGTCACATGGAGCCTATACAGAATGCATATGAAACGCACCCCCACCCACAGGTCTAGCACAGTTTCTAATTGGTCTTAATAAAAACTCGGAGACAGATTGGGTAAATGTCAAAAGATCAGAGAAGTAAAGAGTCAGCCACTAGAGATACTTCTTGCCTCTACCAAATCCTCAGACTGAAGGGGGTTATCCTGTCTATGAATTCTCAGACTGAATGGAGCTGTGTTCCTGTCTCCTCTTGCCTTATAGTTCTGTCTCTGCTCAGTCATAGACTTCCTGTCTCCACTAGTGCTGGGATTAAAAGTGTGAGGTCCTAAATGCTGGGAGCAAAGGTGTTTAAATCCCCTGTAGCCCAGTGTGACCTTGAACTCCTGATCTTTCTCACTTCCACCCACAAGTGCTGGGATTAAAGGCGTGAGTCACCACTGCCTGGCCTCTGTGGTTAACTAGTGGCTAGCTCCTCTGATCTTCAGGCAAGCTTTATTTGTTAGAGCACAAACAAAAAAATCACCACACACAGACTCATGTGTTGTACATTTAGTGCCCAGCTTGGTGGGACTATCTTGGGAGGTTCTGAGAACTTCAGGCAATGAGATATAGTTGGAAGAAGTAGGTAACTGGAGACAGGTCCTTAAAGGTATTTTGACCTTGGTCCCTTCCTGTTTGTGTCTCTGCTTCTTGTGTGTTACAAGTGGAGAAACTCTTCACCATGAAGTTCTGGGACCAAGCATCTACGGGTTGAATCCTCTGAATTCTAGTCAAAATAAAACTATATTTTCTTGTTTCTGTCAGACATTTTAGTTATGGTTATTTTTAAAAAGTGCCTAATACAGGTGTAACATCTATCCTCACACTTCCATGACCACAGAGGCCCTGCTCTGGAACATCAAACGTTTAATAATTTGTCTTCTGACTGGTCTGGAACAGGGCAGCCCACTTAAGTTGAAGTAACAACTCCCTACTTACTTGAAGGAATTTATGGTCTTGGGAACCAGAAAACTGGCTAAATTTACTTCTGAATCTCTCGATCTCTCTTTTTTCAGCCACGAAGAGGCAGTTAGTGTGTGTGGTCCACCTATGTGAAGCTGACACGCAGACAGAAGTCAAGAGTGGAGGTGTGAAGTCCTAATGACAGCATCTGGGCTCCTAAGTCTGGCCGATATGTGGCCCGGTCATGTTTGCATTTAACTCTCCATTTTCTTTAAGCTTGTTCAAGTAGAGCTATTCTCATTCACAACCAAAATAATGCAAATAATCCAGAGTTATTTAACAGAGCATTCTGTTAAAGCATATGGTTTCAGACTGGCAAATAAATGTCAAATCTGTAACATAAATACAGTCAAAATAACCAAACTATATTGATAAAGCTCTGATAATTATTTTCATTTATAAGAGCTGATTTTAAAATGAACATGAAGTGGCAGTATTATTTTCTAAGGATGAATTTACTGCTTTTTTACTTTATGAAGCATTGGGGAAAAAGACAATGTTATTAGGATTAATAACTAATATTGTAACTGTTTCCATGGTATTATAATCCAAGAAGCAAAAGAGTTAGTAGCTTTTACCTGTCTCTTCACTGGGCTTTTACACATCTCAGATGGCTGCAATTGCTTAAAAGCTTAGTTTAAAAAATGTCTCTATCAGGGATGGAGAGATGGCTTAGTCACTAAGAGCACTTACTGCTCTTCCAGAGGCTCAGACTGTGACTCCCAGCACCTAGATTAGGCAGCTCATAACTGTCTGTAACTCTGGTGCCTCTGGCCTCCAAGGCTACCTGCATCCACATGCACAAACCCACATGCAGACACACATGCACACCTAGGCATGATTAAAAATAAAATATAAATATTTAAAAAGCCTTCTTCATGCAGAATCAGCCTCAAAAGCTCTGAAAAGCATTGTGACGTGAATTACATCCTTCCAAGTGTGTCTGTATGTTATCACATGTAGTCTTTACTTCTGCATGTGTAATTTACTTTTTTTTGCTTCAGTTGAGTAATTTATATAAACAGAGATTCCAGCTTAAAATGTGTTGTTCCTTAAGAGGTTGTTGGGAGCTTTTGTATTTGAAGTGTGTTTTTGTACCAAAACACATTATATTTCTGTGAACAGGGTTGTTAAGCACATGGAACTTTCTTTAATACAGGTTGGATCATTTTCCTCTTCCATTTGATTTGACCTTCCTCCATGTTTGCTCTTTAATGTTTAATTTCCCACCAATTTTTCAAACCCATCACTGAGTGATGAAACTTCATGGTGTTACTGGAAATTTAAAGTATTATCTTGAATATTTTTATGGAAAGACAGATTAAAAATTGCAGTACCAACACATCTTTATTTCAGAGTCATAAGGAGAGAAATCACTTCGACTTCCTTCAACTTTACTTTTGATCCTAGTTTCCGTTCCCACAACACATGATGAAAAACTGCTTGAGTGATATGTTTAAAACTCTTCTACAAATAATTCATTATAAAAAGCAAAAAATTAAAAATAAGGTTGCGAGCCAGGGAGCAGTGGTGCATGCCTTTAATCCTAGCACTGGGAGTCAGAAGCAGGTGGATCTCTGAGTTCCAGGACAGTCAGGGCTAAGAGAAACCCAGTCTTATCAAACAAAACAAACAAACAAAAAATAAAATTAAGATAGAGAAGCTCATAAAAAGTCTAAGTGTATTAAAGTATATAGTCTAAATATTTTGGAGGTATGCAGTCGAGATTAAAAATAACTATTGTATTTAGGCAAGACATATAATTCAACGTATAACTTTTAATTAAAATGATACTTGTTGAAATTAGAACCATTGAGCATGTCACATACTTTTTTGTTAAGTCTTAGTCTATTTTCTGTGCTATAGACAAATACCTGAGGCTGAGTAATTTATAAAGAAAATGGTTTCATTTGGCTCATGGGTTGTGAGGGTTGGAGAGTTAAGCTTCACTGGTCACATCTGGTGAGCACCTTATTTGGTGGGACAGTGAGAGCAGTCTGCTCTCATTGGAAAAGAGGAAAGGGACAAAGGAGTCAACCCAACTTATAATGACATGTCCTTAGGATAACCGAAGATCTGAGCCAGGTCGGGAGGAACTATGCTCAAACCTCTATGAAGGCTCCACCCTTCTGGCCGAACACTGTTCAAGTTCACAACCTCACAATAGCGTTATGTTGGTAATTAAATTTTCAGCTGCTTTTGGTGGGGACAAAAGCACATCCAAGTAGTCACAACTCTTCAGTCACCCGAGGAGGTTCATGAAATGTTGGGCAGAAGTGAAGTAATAAATATGGTCTTTTCTTTTCTTTTTTTCTGTGTAGCCCTGGCTGCCCTGGAACTCACTCTATAGACCAGGCTGACCCAAATTCAGAAGTCTGCCTGCCTCTGCCTCCCAAGTGCTGGGATTAAAGACATGTGCCATCACTACCTGGCTGGTATTTTCTAATATCTATCTCAGAAGGGGTTTTTTTGGCCTTTTTTTTTTTTTAAAAAAAAGGTCTTTTAAAAATTTAATTTTTTTGTGTGTGTATTGGTATTTTGCCTGCATGTATGTCTGTGTGAAGGTCAGATCTTGGAGTTGCAGACAGTTGTGAGCTGCCGTGTGGGTGCTGGGAATTGAACCCCAGTTTTTTGGAAGGACAGACAGTGCTCTTAACCAATGAGCCATCTCCCCAGGCCTCTATCTTGGGAGTTTTACAACTTGTATTTGGATAACATAGTAGCTTAAAAAAGATAATGTTGGTAGAGGGAATCATGAGTTTAGACTAGGGGGATATGTTAGTAGTGGGTGACCTTGGCTCAAGTTTAACACACACGTGCACTGTCTGAGAACCCTGTGGTGAGATAACAGGGTTGATGAACATTCACATAACATGGTCATGTATGCCGACACCTGTGTAATTGGCGATAAAGTGATTACTAAGGTTTTTGACTTTAACATGAGATTCTTGAAAAGGCTAACCAATTGGAGCCTCCTAGAAACCAGAACCCAAGGGTGTGGTTTCAAGTTTAGTGTCCTGAAGTTCAAGTATGTGATTAATCACAGTTTCCTCAAGAAAATGTCATTAATTAAAGCTGTTTTATTTGGACCCCAACCAAATTTATGATTCATCTTCTGGGGTAGGGGGAGAGGGAGGGAAAGAGTCACTCCTAGTCTAACGTATAGGTATTTTACTAGAACAGTTATTTAGTTTGATACTTCAGTAACAATTCTTGTTTATAGACAGATGTTTTGGTGTGCGTGTGTGTTTCTGTGCATGTGTGCTCATGTCTATGCAGGTGCGTGCATATGTGTGTGTAAGATAGACACATTGAGCATTTTCTTCAGCCACTTTCTGCCTTATCTGTTTTATGGATATGGTTGTTCTGCTCAAATATGAATATATGTATGCATGTTTGGTTCCCGTGGAGGCTGGAAGAGGGCACCAGATCCCCTGGAACTGAAGTTACAGGCAGTTGTGAGCCCTCATCCATCTTTGTTTTTGAGATAGGCTCTCTCATGGAATTTGGAGTTCATCATCTAGTGTATGCTGGCTTGCCTTTGAACTCTAATGATCTACTAGGTTAGCAGGCGTGGTGTGTGTGTGTGTGTGTGTGTGTGTGTGTGTGTGTGTGTGTGTGCTGGGGATTGAACTCAAATTCTCATGCTTCTGCAACAAACACTTAACCAACTGATCCATCTCTCCAACCCTTACAGCTAGCCCTCAGCACAATGCCTGGGATCAATAGAGATTCACTGAAGTAGTCAAAACTTTAAGGAATGGGGCCGGGGAAATGTCTCAGAGGGTAGCGGTGTTTGTCACCAATCCCGTCTGTCAGTATGAGTTTGATTCCTGGTGCCCACATGGCGCCAGGTGAGAACACACTTCTGCAAGCTGCCCTGTGACCTTCACATGCACGCCCTGCCCCAGCAAATAATAAGGGATGTAAAAAAATGTTAAAGAATGAATGTCTATGATGCATAAACTGACTGAGGGAGAGGTTATATAAAAGCAATGAAAGACAGTTTCTGCTCTAGATTACAGTCCAAACTCACTTACATAATAAGTGGAAAATATGTTCTTTGTGTCAATCCTTAATATAGCCACCTGCTCTAGGAGTGAGCATTTTCTCCACAAGGGAGAACCACTAAGCCCTTATCCCTTATTGCGGCTTTATCCAGGCCCTTAAAGTACCAGATGAAGTGGGAAGTCTTGCAAAGTGGCGGGACTGAAGTGAAAATTAGGTAGCTAGCTCTTGGTTGCTCAGAGTTGACCTTTGCCTGTCTGCAGGCTCATGAGCTTGCACACTTAAAAAAAAAAATGTGTGTGACAAGCTTATCAGGCCCTTTGTCAAGATGTCTGTCCAACACTTACATTTGTGTGGTTTCAAATGTGTGTTTGCCGTGTGGACAAATGCCAATTCGTACTTCCAAGGGGTCACCGAGCTCCTGGAATTGAGTCTCATCAGGAATGAGGCTGGAGAGAGGGAGAGAGAGAGAAGGAGGGAGGGAGGGAGAGAGAAAGGGACGGAGACCGTCCTCTTTTTGGTGTGTTGTGCCAAGAAGTCGTCTCTGCTTGAAAGCGAAGATCGGAGGTGAGTGTTCAGACAAAACAAAACTGAAGAGACTTTGTCTGGGCGGGAATCGCGCGTGAGTCCGGTGCCGGGAGCTGTCCGCGGTCCTGACCGCCTTGCGTGGCTCTCGCAGAGCCAAGCAGGATGGAGGTTGGTAGCAGGGGTGAGGCTGACTCCTGCACCTGTTGGGAATCCCGGCCTGAGACCCTAACCAGGGGCTGGGGGCGAGCCAGGGCCAGGGCTGGAGGCGTGGCTTGCGCTGGGTGGGCGGGGTTGGGTCAGGGAGGTGGGCGGGGCTGTGGGATTTAGGGGGCGGGGCCTGAGGAGGTACGTGGGAGTGGGTGAAGGCCCGGTTGTGGGTCAAGCTACGGTTCCTGGGAGGGGCGGGGCCTAGAGGGCCCCGGGGGGGCGGGGCGGCGTCACGTGCCGACGGTGCGCATCTGGGGAAGGTTCCGCTTCCTGCGCTTCTGGCTCCGGAGCTCCGACCCCACCCCGCCGCCCCGCCCCGGCTCCCCGAGGCCCAGCAGCCCGGCCCCGGGGCTCGGTCCCGCCCCTCTCGCCAGAGGCCTTGGCGCATCCTCCTCCCGCACCTCCCCCCCCCCCCCGCGCTCTCCGTGCTGTTGGTGCGGTCCATGGCGAGCGCATCATGGCGATCGAAGGTAAGTGGAGGCCAAGTGAGGAGTGGAGTCCGTCCGGCTGGCGAGCGCAGGGCTTGGGTGGGAGGCCGAGGCGCCGGTTGTGGGTCCGGGTGGATACGGGACACCGGCCTAGGCGCGGCGTGCGGTCCCGGCGGGCACTGGCCTACGCGAAGGAGGCGCTGAGGTGCTGAGGGACTGAGGAGGCTCAGGTATTAAGGCGCTGAGATGCTGGGATGCCGAGGTATGGAGGTTCTGAGGTGGCGTTGGGACTCACCTCTGATAGAAGGACTGGGGGACCCTCTCAAGGTGCTGCTCCCTCCGGTGTCCAGCTCGCGCCCTGGGCTGGTGACATCCGCTCTATCCCCTTCTGTTGACGGGTCTGGGGACCAGGACATCCGCGTGAGGTTAATCTGACCCTCAAAATTGTTTGTCTCCGGGGAGGAGTAAATGCCTTTTTTTTTTGACTAACGCACACAGAAGACTCCAACAGAAATGTTTCACGAGTACCTTAATTCGAATTAAGTTCCGGCATAAGGTTGTTGGTACTAATAATGTGTTTTCCCCTTATTTTGAGAACATGGGGCTGGAGTGGCGTGTAATTTGCTTTGATTTTAAAGAGGATATTGTGCAGTTAGTATCACACAGGTAGGAGAGTGCCCACAGAATTTGGTTTCCCATTTCAGATGAGCGCAGTGTAGAAAGATTTCCAAAACTTCCCTCTGGGACGTGTACATTCATGTGCAGGGTACCAATAGCTGAATCATTACTCGTCTATATTTAATGTGTTTCTTCTGAGTAATTCCCCGAGGTGACTGGTCTCTGGTAGTATACACACCCGGGACACAGCCATTGAACTGCAGAATTGATTTAGCTGTGTGTTGCGTGTTTACTTCATTTTAGAGATTAAGAATAGGACACATTGACATGCTCTCAAGTACGTGCGTTTGCTGATATGATGGAGAATACAGTCTGTCTGTAGTCTTTGATATTTCTGTTAGTCAGAACAGCATGTCCAACGCTGTTTCTTCCCAGTGTAGTTTACTAGAACTGAAAAGTCAGGGAGCAGGATCCACTGGTGGGTGTAGAATACTCTGTTTCGCCAACAACTTTGTGGAAGGATTTCTTGTAAAGTCATAAAAATAAAATTTTATGCAGAAAATGAAGGACTGGCCTAGATAGGATTCAAATATGATCTCATAACTTGTAACTTCTTGATGTCCAGTTTTTCTTCAGGCATGCATGCCTTCCTCTGGCAGTTAAATATTACAGCATTTTGCTCAGTCTTTTTTATCTTTAAATAATATGATTTTCTAAGGATTCTCTGTATATTTTTTGGTGTTAGGCCATACCCCCAGCCTGTTCTTAAGCCTATACATTTGTTTCAGGTTTTCATGATATAAATACCAACACTTAGGCCTTCTTTAATTTGGCAAGGAAACTGTAGTTAATACATTTCAAGTAAAGGTATCAGGTTAAGCCTCTTAACACATGCTAAAATACATTCTGTTTATATACACCATCTTTAATTTCTTCACCTCTTAGTAGAATTTTATTTGCTCAGTATGATAATACCATAAGCCAATGTTTCTTTAAAGACCTGCCCGGTAGTCATATCTCTAACTGATAAAGAATGATATAGTTACTTAGTAGAAATAGTTTATTATAAGAGGAAGGTTTTAAACAGAAGAGGAAATCAGTACTTCAGTATTAGACTCAAAGGTGGTGAGGGCACTGAACACAGCTACTAAGAGCTTGCCTGACTGCTACAAACATCCGTTCTTCAGTTCACAATAGGGCTCACGCAAAGGACTGCAGATAAAACTGGAGATAAAGATTTCGTGTTGAGGTCGAATCAGAAGTTAGAATCCTGAGGGTATGTCATTCAATATTCTTTCTTATGAAGAAGTTCTTAAAACATCTAATTCATTCACCTGCTAATTCAATGGATATTTATCGAATACCAGGTATACACAATGTTCTGAAGTAGACTTTGTGGGATCTTCCCTGTTAGAGTTTATGTTCTGGTGAGACAGATAATTAATTTTAAACATATGGTTATAGTACAATGTGTATACCAAGATATAAACCATTCATGCTTTCTTTGTATAAAAACATTCAATGGTGTTGATTTCAAAATTAATTTTGAGGTAATAAATGTTATACCTTTATATTTGTATATATAAATGTTATAAAGGTCTTTATATTTGGCCTGAAGTTTTGTATTGCCAAGTCTGTTATTCAGCAAGTTTGGTCTAACTCCATCCTAGTTTTGCTTTCTTAAGCAATACTTAAAATATACTCCTTTGTGTGTGTGTGTGTGTGTGTGTGTGTGTGTGTGACACCTCTTCCATTTGCAGACAAGAACTATATGCTCCTTTGTTTTAAAATTTGAAATACAGTGATAGAAAATTCCATTCCACTTGTTACCGAAGCAACTATAACCTTACTTGTATTTAATTCTATGAATGCAGCTTAATCTTAGAATAACCGTTTGTGTAACTTCTTGTTAACTCAAATGAGCTTGTATTCAACCAAAACTATGGACTGTTTTACTTGGGTTCCTCACTCTAGCTGTGTCTTCAGCCCTTTACATAACTAAATTGTGTTGTGAATTGAGAATAGGTGTTGTAGCAGTGAGGCATGCTTTTAGTAGTTCTGGTCAGTGGGTTAGCCTTGAGTTTAGTACCAACGGCTACTTGGATTTCCTCCTCTGAATAGAACTCTTTGTTTTATAATCCCAAATTATCTGTAAGCAACCATCTCCTCCTTTATCAGTCAGAGGTATGGCTATCAAGAGGTCTTCAGAGAAAGTTAGGTTGATGGTAACACTGAACTGAGCAGAGAAAATTCTACTGAGAGGTGAGGAAGTTAACTCTTAAGTGAAAGTACACTTTGAATACTTTCTTTAGTATGATTCTATGTGTATAGGTGTTTTGCCTGCATGTGTATTAGCATACCAAGTGAGGGCCTGATGCCTGTAAGGTTAGAAAAGGGCATCAGATTGCCTGGAATTGGAGTTATGTCATTAGCAATCATGAATGTGCTGGGAACCACACCCAGGTTTTCTGGAAGAACGGCTGGTGGTCTTAATTGCTAAGTCATTTCTTCAGCTCTGCAAGTACACTTTCTAAAAAGCATTTTCCCAATGGACAGCTTATAGGCCCTAGCTATCTGGCAGTTCATGTTGTAACCATTATTTTACTTAAGCTGTCCTGACATGCCATTGGCTGCCCAGGACATAGACTTCTCTAGTATTGCTATCAATCCACCTTTGTTGACTATTTTTCCTTTCTTTCTTTTGTTCAGTGATTTATTTATTTTTATTTTATGTGCATTGGTGTTTTGCCTGTGTGTGTGTGTGTGTGTGTGTGTGTGTGTGTGTGTCTGTCAGATTCCCTGGAGGTGGAGTTACAGACACTTGTAAGCTGCCATGTGGGTGCTGGGAGTTGAACCCAGGTCCTCTGGAAGAGCAGCCAGTGTTCTCAACTGCTAAGCCATCGTTTGTTGGCTATTTTCTAATTTTGGAGTTTTCTCCTGACTACTTAGTTTTTTCTACTCACCTGAACTAATGTTCTTTGTGTTTCTGTTTTCGACTCTATTGCTCTTATCTAGTTTATTCATACTTCACATATTGAATAATTTTAACACCTGTAGTCCAACTATAAATTTAAAGAGGATAAAGTCTTTTTCAAGTAGTACCTGAACATCCTATGTCCTCAGTCCACATTTCTTGAATTATTTCATGGAATTCTGTATGTAGTCTTCATAGATTACATCCACTATCTTGATGCCTGTCTCTAGCAGAATTTTTTTGTAGTAGATAGTTATCTTCACTCACATTTTAAAGTAGTAGGTAGAGATCCTCACTTGTACCAAAGCAATTCCAAATGTCCACCTTACAACATTCAGAATGACCTTAAGTTGTCACCTGTCCCTCAAATCTATCCTTCATACTTTCCATACCTCCTTACTTTGTGCAGATTCACTGGCTGAGTGACATTCAAGCTAGAAACCTGGATATTAACTCCATCGTATAGTTCACTAAATCCTTTCACATCTGTATCTTAAACACATTTATTTTACTTAGTGTTTATATTTTTGCTCGTATACTTATTGAAAAATGATTTGCCAGCACTGAAGAGGTAGAGACAGGTGAATCTCTGTGAGTTCAAGGCCAGCCTGGTCTACAGAGTTAGTTCCAGGACAACCAAGGCTGTTACTTAGTGAAACCCTATCTTAAAAAACCAAAAAAAAAAAAATCCAAAAAACCCCCCCACAACCAAACCCCCCCAAAACCCAAGTCCCTGCCAAAAGAAATGATTTGTTTATTTTCTTAACATTTTTTCCCCAGTTCACATTTTTGAGATTACATGTAAATGAAGACTGTGTGTTCATTTCTCAGCTGCCCAGACCTGAATAATCACACAGAAACTATATTAATTACAACATTGTTTGGCCAATGGCTTAGGTGTAATTCTAGCTAGCTTTTACATCTTAAATTAACCCATTTCTATTAGTCTATGTATTGCCCCATGGCTGTGGTGTTACCTCATTTTCTACATGTCTTGTTTCCTTGGCAGCTGGCTTGCTTCTGTTTGACTCTGCCTACTCCCTCTATATCTGTGCTCGGGTTTCCCTGCATGACTTTACTCTGCTAAGCCATTGGCCAAAGCAGCTTCTTTATTAATCAATGGTAATAAAACACAGTCACAGCATACAGAGGGGAATAACACATCAATTATACACCCCCCAACACATACACCCTTAGTAATACCTTACTTGAAACTAATAAATTGAAACCTTTGATTTATTATTTCTTTTAAGAAGGAAGAAATAGTGATAATATAGCAAGGTGTTATTTATTAACAAACTTCTAAAAGCCATACATATATTCAGAATAATTTCTTATTTTCATGATTTTAGGACCATGGTAGACTTAATCTTTAAAATAATATTTGAGCTCACCATGAGATAAATATTAATGAAATATTAAATTATTTTCATTGTACCTTACTCTACAGTAATGCATATTTATAGTTTTAAAAAATTTATGTGGCATAGCCAACACAGAAGGATTTTGTTTTATTTTCAGTTAACTAGAAAATTCAGTTAATAGACCATGAATATGTGAGCACATACTTGATAGGATTTACTGTGTTGTGTTAGTAGCTTTCTAATAGTTGAAAACATTAACTAAAAATAAAATCTAAAGAATAGTTCAATGACTGGAAAAGTGAATTAATTTGCCAGTAAATTTAATTTTATAAGGAAAAATATATTTAGAAAAATTATTAATTAAATGCATAGGAATTTATGTAGGTCAAATGAGATACTATGTTGAGCAAGCTTTTGTTTCTTCATTTTTCAAATTTAGCATGTGGGTATTGGGAGAGAGGAGAGGAGGAAGGAGCGGGAGAATGAGCAAGCACCGTTGTGGGCAGAGGCTGTGTGGGCATAGTTCCTCCAGTCCGTGTCTGTCTGCGTCCGCCACAGGCTCTAGTGACTGCACTCCCCTTGCCAAGCTAGCGCTGCCATGCTTTAGATGCTGAGCAGTCTGGTTGACCTGACACACCACTGCTATCAATGTGTGTGATGCTATTTGTGTGATGCTGTGGTAGTGGTGAGTACGTTCCCAAAGTTAGGCTGGAAGTTCAGTGTAGAAAGGCCTTGACTTGTTAAGATTGTTTTAATTCTACTGTAATTATATAGCAGCATTGTCAATTTAGGAGGGTAACTTTTAGAAGTTTGGAGGCCTGATGGTTTTCCTTTAATAAAAGAATTTAAAGTACAGCATGCGTGAGGGGGCTAACGTTCATTTTTGGGATATTTACACAAGCTGGTTTTTGAAGTTCAGTGAAAACAGGTGCTGAAAAGAGAAAGAAACCATTCAGGAGTCTTCTCTGTTTCCTAGGCCTAAACACTGACATTCTTTTTGAACTTCATGACTTTGGATTCCAATCTCAGCACCCACTTCTCCCTCTTAACGGCAGACAAACCTGCTGTGCTGTGTCGTCCTTTTTCCTATTAGTTGTGTACTTGATTTTGGAAGTTTTCAAAATTGTATTCATCTGCCTGCAGCAGGTTTTCCCATTTAGCAGAATGAGCGTGCAACATGAAAGCTATTTTTGTCCTGGAACTATTATCACCACTTTATAATAACTACATTTCCTCACCGTAACTCCTATATAAACAAACACAGGTTTGTAGAAGCCGTGCTAGATGATGCTGATGTTAGAAGTGAAGCCTGGCTCAGCCCAGAAAGCATGATCGTGTATAACACCGTGCTCTTAAAATTAGAGACCCAAACTAGGAAATGGCTTAAATTGGAGACTAATCTAAAAATACTTATACGAGTTGGAGGTCTAAATAGGTTAAGGTGATTTGGGGCAGTTGGCAGCATAAACAAGAAATGTTTAAAGCCTTTTCCTTATGTACAGTAAGTAGAAGAATTTACAGAAGAACTTAAAGGTTGTGACTACTTTCATGGATGAAGTTCAGAAAAAAAGTCTTTAGATGGGATGAAACATAAGACATTAGGTTTTCAGTGTCTGACTGTGAAGCTTGTATGTGGAGGTGACCTAGGCCAGCGGTCAGAATCCAATAAAGTGAATTGTAAGGAAAATTTTTATAGGAGTTGAACTGTAGGTTTAATTCTCTCTTTGACACCTGCATGTACTCTGGTGCATTTTCCCTTCTGTGAAGTAGGGAAGTAGGTAGTCTGTAGTGATTCTCCTCTCCCTCTCAAAAGTATCCCAGTTACTTATGAGCCATGTTTCCAGCTGTGTGTCCATTCATACAAACACGTGAAGGTACACAATCAACATGCGTGTGCCCCACACCTGTATATTATCTTCCTCCCTGCTGCCCCCATAGAGGACTGGATAGTCGCTCTTGTTCCCACTGGGTCTTCCCGAGGAGAACTGTGCTGATGACTGATGTGTCACCCAGTGCTCTGAATACTAGGCAGCTAAGATCATTTCAAGAGCAGTGCTCGTATTACCTCTAAAGACACCTTTTAGATGAAGTTTGCTTTAAATTACCTTAAAGCACTCAAAAGCCAATTCATAATTTTCCTATTTTTGTACAAATGAAAAAGTCCATTTTAATTTCTTAATTAACTTCATTGGTTGTTAGCCACAGTATTTGAATTTTTTAAAACACTAATTAGCAGTCTTGGGAAACTGTAACCATTAGGGTTCTACTTTGTTTATACTGTAATATAATGAGCTAGCTAGGTTTATTTACAAATTCTAGTCCGTTATGTGATATTTTTCATTAAGTGCTTTGACAGATTGACAGTGGTCAGTTAACTAAGTTTAAGATGTAGTAATTATTTGACTGGCTTTTAAAAACTAAAGTTCTTTTATTTAGTATAGATAAAGAAAATGCTTAGCAAAGATGGGGCAGGTGAAAGATGGTTCATGGGTAAGGGTGCTTGTTGCTATGCTGAACAACCTGAGTTCAATTTCCAGAGCCCACATGGTGGCTTGAGAGTACCCACTCCCACATGTTGTCCTCTGACTTTCACAGTGTCCTGTTGTAACATGAGGGCTTGCTTGTTGCCCCGGCTGCCCGGCTAGCTTACCCTGAAATAATCATACAGAAAGTCTGCATTAATTATAAACTGATTGGCCCATTAGCTCAGGCTTCGTATTAGCTCTTATAACTTATATAGTCCATTATTCTTATCTTTGTTAGCCACATGGCTCGGTACAATGGGGCAGGTCACATCTTGCTTCTTCCGTGGTCTGGGCAGGACTGCCGAAAGAGCTTTCTTCTTCCCAGAATACTCCTGTTCTTGTTGCCCCACCTCTACTTCCTGTCTGGTTTTCCCGCCTATACAGCCAATCAGCATTTGTTTAAAATATAATTGACAGAATATAGCATTGTCCCGCACCATTTCTCCCTCTTTTTTTCATTTCCTCTTTTTCTTTCTTTTTCTTTTTTTTCTTTTTTCGGAAAACAAGGACATCCATAGTCCATTTTTTGGGAATGTGGGCGTAGTTTTCCAGGCTACCTCCAGCTGGTTGGGGGCACTGATAATCTTATGGGGACCTAAAGAAAATTTAGAATTATGATCAAATCCTGATGAGTATCCTGTGAGTCTTGATCATCTCAGGCAGCAGTCTTGAATCTGTTCTGGATGTAGAACTCAGACATCTGGGCCATCTTTCCTACCAGAGATTTCTCAGGTGGTCTTCCTTGATCAAACCTGATTTTTCTTAACTCAGAATGAATCCACAGCCTCTCATTTCCTGTGGAAACTAAAGCAAAATCTCTTCTCCAAAGTAACATACCTTTTGACTTCAATTTTGAAGTCAAGGTATTTTTAAAATACCTATCTTGGATTAATTTAGCAACATTTATAAACAAAAGTCTTTTAGCAGCTGTTGCTTCTTCCTCAGCATTCAAACAATTCAAAGAGAGCATAATAACATACAGTATCTAGATTCTCTCTGTATTTTTCATCTTTACGTGGCTTTATTTTAACCTCTATTTCTTTTATTTTTAATTTTTGGCTTTTGAGACAGGGTTTCTGTATATCTTTGTCCTGGAAAACTCTGTAGACCAGGCTGTCCTTGAACTCACAGAGATCTGCCTGTCTCTGTCTCCCAAGTGCTTGGATTAAAGGTGTGCCCCACAACACCTTAAATTCACAGAGATCTGTCTTCCTCTGCCTCCCGAGTTTTGGGATTAAAGGCGTGTACCCCCAAACCCAACTACTCTCTCTCTCTTTTTATTTTAAGGACTTTAACCTTTTTTTTAAGCCTGCAAACATTTTAATGCAGTGTAAACCATTTAGAGGTTTTTTTTTTTAATCTTTGAATCTCTCCTTACTGTATACTCTCTTTTTTTCCTTTTTGACCATATGAGTCTTTAATTTATCAAGAAATATGTGTAGGATTAAAGCCGTGGTTTGACGGCTGGATCCAGCCCATTCCTTAGCTTTCTGTGATTCCAGCCTCATGGCGAAGGTACCAGCTGTAGCCATGTTTATTGCCACAACTCTATGGTGTTTTAAGGTCCCTGTCAGCAAGTAAGCTGCAACAGTGTGCTCACAAGCCACACTCAAATGCTCCATAGATGGACCACCTACCTGAAAGAGTCAGAGTTTGCCCTGGCAGGACAGCCCAGAAAGCCGGCATTTTAAAATGGAGCAGCTTTTTTCCTGCTACGGCTGAAAACCAAAAAGCATGTGGTCAACTTTTTGTCAACACTATTTTAAGTGTTTCGTGGCAGGACCTCTTAAAGAGCTAAAGCTGAGTCAGGAAGCTTCTCTTAAATGAGAGTGCTTGCCTCCAGCAAGCAGAGCAGATCCAAGAAATTGCTGCTACCAAGAAGCCAGACTTTATTCTTTTCTGTCTAGAATTACTTCCCAAGCTCTGTCAGGCTTTATGCGGATGCAGTTGTCCACGTGGGCACCATTCTGTAGACAGAGGGCCCGCTTGTTGGCGTTTCTGTCTTGTCCAGTTCCCACAGCAGGGTGCCAAACTGTTGTGTGAGAGAGCCTGCTTTTGGTCTTGGCCGCCCTGCTAGCTTACACCCAAAATAATCACACAGAAATTGTATTAATTAAATCACTGCCTGATCCATTATGTCTAGCCTCTTATTGGCTAACTCTCATATCTTGATTTAACCCATTTCTAATAATCTTTGTTCATCACAAGGTCGTGGCTTTCTGCGAAAGATTCAGCATGTCTGACCTGGAAGCTCCATGGCAGCTCTCTGTCTGCCCTTCTTTCCAGCATTCAATTCTGACTACTCTGCCTACCTAAGTGGTGCCCTATCAAAAGGCCAAGGCAGGAAGGACCTCCTACACCATCCTGTGGCAAGCATGCACGTTCATGGACACACACACACACACACACACACACAATAAATAAATCTTGAAGACACACACACACACACACATATATAATAGTTTTTCTTGTCATTCCACATGGTTTTTGTTTTCTTGTTATTGTTAATACTAAGCATTGTAAAACCTGCTGTTATATACTCAGGACTAGATGCGTGAAATAGAACAACCAATTTATATTAAATATGTGGAGAGTTTAGTTTTAATAGGGAGAGAAAGAGAGAGAGAGAGAGAGAGAGAGAGAGAGAGAGAGAGAGAGAGAATTTGAATGTAGATGTCTGCAAAGGCCAGAAGAGGGCATCAGATCCCTGGAACTGTTAAGATCCCTGGAACTGTTACAGGATTCCAGACATGGGTCCCAGGAACTGAATTTTGGTTCTCTGTAAGAACTGTGTGTGTTTTAACCTACTGGACCATCTCTCCAGCCCAAGAGAATCTTGTTTTAGTAATAGATGTTAAAAAGGCGCAGTCTGTTTCCGTGAGTAAAGCATGTGACTCAAACTTAAGTTACAGATGTTGACATTTAGGAGGATGTGGCTTAATTATTATATAGGAGAAATAGTTCAAGTAACTATGAAAACATCATAGGCCTCAATATAAATTATGGTTATTGTTATCACATGATTTTTCTAGAATCTTGAAAATAGTTTATTAAATTGAGTGAATACTTACTCCTTTGGCTAATGTCTTCTCAGTTTTAAAAGATGCGTTTGCAGCTATATTTCTTTCTAGCTCTTCATCAAGTCGTCTGTTGTAGTTCCTTGGTAATATTACAGTTAGTATTATATTTGACAGTGGAGTTTTGATCAATAATAATTCTTTTTTTTAGCTTTAGTTTTGTGTTTAGTGTTTCCCCTGCTAAACCTGTATTCCTGACGCTTTGTATTATTGTTATTGATCAAGGAAGCAGGGACATTTTTACAACCAAATTAGACTGTAAAGCTAACCTACTTTGGTGATAGAAATACTGTTTTCTAGTTGGTTTTTTTTTTTTTTGCTTCTTACATGACCCACTTTTAAAAATGAATATCACTTTTTATTTCTCACATAATTGCTGTAGGAATTCTGTTTCTTGTAACTGAACTGTTCATAATAAGCTTCTATAATGAACTAAAATGCTTGCATAATTTAGTATTATGTAAAAATTAAGTAATTCATAGGTATAGTTGATAAGGTTAAACATACAGAGAATACTACAAAATTTTATTGAGCTTACGTTAGAGTAGTGGCATTATGTTTTTCAGAGAAAGAAATACATATTTATAAGAGTAATCAGTATATTTATGAGCTATAATGTTGTGTTTTTATATGTACAAAATTGTAGAATATTAAATTAAGACATGTCTGCCACTTTTCCTACTTACTCTTTGTGGTGAGAACATTTAAAACCCACTGTCTCATCAGTTTTTAGGACTAATAAATTGTCATAAAACCATCATACTGTTCAGTAGATCACTGAAACGCATTCCTCTAATGGTGTTTAATTTGTCTTCTGTGTCTGACTTTTTTCTCTCAGATTAGTGTTTTTACCGCTTGTCCCTACTGTTGCAAATATCCAAGTAGTTTTTGTAAACTATAGCATTCCATTGTGTGTGCATCCCACAAAGTTCCATCACTTGGTTGCTAGGTATACCCAGCAGGTCTGGGTGTATAGCCAGGAGAAAGGCATGCATATGTGTATTAAAGAGACATACTTTAAATGGCCTATAGCAAAATTAATACAAACTCAAACTCAAGCCAGTCCAAATGTTTATGAACTAAAGTTTCTGTATAACTATATACAGGCTTGTGCATATATTTATGTGTATTTAAACACAGAATTTTGTATAGCAATAAGATTAAATGAATCACAAGTAACATTGGGTTGATTTCACAAATGTACTGAAAATAATGAGACTTAAAATTGTCTACTATTATAAACTTTCTGTTTGAATTCAGGAGAGTATTCCTTATGTAAATTTGGGGCAGTTTTTGTGAAGATAGTCTACCACGTTGTTGGTGGCTACCTGCTGTGTCTGCTATGGTTTGCTGTGACTGGAGACACGCTCTGTGATAACTGAGTGCGTGGGGCTTTATACATGTCTGCACTCTCCTATATTTATACATGTGTGTGCTCTCCTGTATTTATACGTGTGTGTGCTCTCCTGTATTTATACGTGTGTGTGCTCTCCTGTATTTATACGTGTGTGAGCACTCCTGTACTTATACGTGTGTGAGCTCTCCTGTATTTATACATGTGTGAGCTCTCCTGTATTTATACATGTGTGAGCACTCCTGTATTTATACATGTGTGAGCACTCCTGTATTTATACATGTGTGAGCTCTCCTGTATTTATACATGTGTGAGCACTCCTGTATTTATACATGTGTGAGCTCTCCTATATTTGTACATGTGTGAACACTCCTGTATTTATACATGTGTGAGCTCTCCTGTATTTATACATGTGTGAGCTCTCCTGTATTTGTACATGTGTGTGCTCTCCTGTATTTATACATGTGTGAGCACTCCTGTATTTGTGTTTTTCTGACCACCACGTTGGAAAATGAGATTGGGGGAAATGTTTTCTAAAGACGTAATAGTTTTTATGGGGGTATGGGGGTATATTGTTATTATGTTTTTATCCTGTTATCTATTGTTTGTCTTCTTACAAATTTGTAAGAGTGGTTAGCCACACTTCCCTTTATACCTTATGTGGTAATATAACTGGTGCTTCTACAGGGTTAACGGCCGTGCATGCCAGGGCTCTGATACAAAGTGGGTCCTTCCTTGCTATGCTTCTTTCCAGGAAATAGGAAAGGGTATAGGAGATGGTGATACAGTCTCTCCTTTCCAGAAGGTTTCCAGCTGGAATAACCTACCAAATAAGGAAGTGTCATCTTTCCAAAAATAAAGCCTTCATTTCTGGATTATTCAGAAAAATTCATGCTGTAATATTTAGTTTACTATCCTTTAAGAAAATAATTAGGGAGCTTTTTCCTAAGATCATTTTTAGGTGTCTATTTTGCATGGTTCTTTGTAACAGTAAAATTTAGGCCATTGTCTGCATTTTTGGTTGATAATGAACTTTTTTTTATAGGTGGAGAGAGAACCTGTGGAGTACATGAACTCATCTGTATTAGAAAAGGTAGGCCAATGCTTTGCATGGATATTTAAATACTAAATGAATACTTTCTAGGATATAGTAAATTTTAGTATGATATTTAGTACGATAATTTGGATATATAAGGCATGTAATTTAAGAGATATCAGCACTCATCTGCATTATGGATTTGAGCACACCTGGAGTCTATGTTGCTTATGTGGCTACTGAGGGTTGCATATTTCCTTTTGATGAACTAATAAAGTCTGGTTTCTTTATTTTCTTTTCTGTCCCCTTCCAGAATCTGGGTACTGGGTGCATATCGGCCACTAGTTGGCTTCTGTTCTGTTACTGTACCCCATCAGAGTAATGTGAATGGTTGGTTGAAATTCAAATTGAGAATATATACAAAGTCCAGACAACCACATGACACCAACAACTGCCTGTGCTTCCTTTAGAAGGAGCCACTTGGCAGCCAGGTATCTCAGCAAGGCAGTCAAGGAAAGGTAATTCAGGTATTTAGGTGGAAGGCAAGGAACCTGGTGTTCTCTAGGTTTTAAGGAACTTGGCTCTGGGCACCGTGAAGAGAGGAGACCTGGAGAAAGGGCAAGAGGGAGGGAAGAACCTTCATTCTCTGACTGCTCCTGCTGGGGTCTCAGCAAAGAACATGTCTTTCTTTTCTCTCTGCAACCGAGCTGGCACTCCTGAGTTTGGCAGAAGCCCAAAGCCCACCCTGACCTTTTCACCTTGAAGAGGTTGGAGCAGTGTCTGTGAGATACGTATAACTGACATGCCAGCGAAATGTCAGTCATTTTCAGTTTTGACAGCTCTGGAAAATCCTTAGCTGATCTGGAATTGAAAAAAAAAATTTTAAAAAACCTTCTTGGGTGAATCCATATGATTATTCCTAGTGTGGTTATGCTAATTAATTTATGGGTTACTGCCAGTAGTGCTGTCATTTAAAGACAATCTACTTTCTTCGTTAGCATGTAGGCTATTGTTATCTTTCCTCTGGTACTGGAAAGGAAGAAATGGAAGCCAGTTTTCTGGATTTGTGCATCTTATCAAAAAATAATGACAATCAAATTTATATATATTTATGTAAATATTTTCTCTCGTGTTATATTTTATTTATTTTGTACTTCAAATTATTTTAATCCTATTGAGAGTTTTAAGTAATTTTATAGTGATTATTATCTTGTCCCAGTAAACTTTTTGAAATTGTTTTACTTGAGGGTCAGCAAAAGTTGCTATACAGATCATTAGGAATCATAGTCAAAAGCCTGAGAAGCAATTCAGTTGGAATCGAAAGCAACTTCAGCAGTACTCAGGTGAAGAGGGATTCAAGACAAGACTGGAGACAGCTGGCAGGAAACTGATTGGGGACACTGGGGAGAGGTGATCAGGATAGCTGTGATCTTAATAGACCACATAACCTGGCTGAATGTTCCTCCTCTTAACTAGGGTTGTGTGCAGGGGCCTTGTTCACATTACTTTGTATTTAACTAGCCTTTCCACTTTTCTTTGTGCTGTGGAATCTTCATTCTGTGATTATTTATATACTTTCGAGATCGGATCTTAGGTGGCTCAGAGTAGCCTTGAATTCACTGTGTAACAGAGAAAGATTTTTGAGCTCCTGTTCTTCTACCCCCACTGGCCAAGTGTTAGGATTACAGGTGTGTGTTAGTGCCATGCCTGATTTTACACATTGCTGGCATTGAGTCCAGGGCTTCATGTGTGGTAAGCAAGTACTTTACTACTGAGCTACAACTTTATCCCAGTTAACATTAAAAAAAATTGTTTACACTGTAATCACTTCATGAAAAAAATGTTTAGATCTTTATTTCCTCAGCATTTAATGGTATTCTATTCTGATGTTTCATAAATGTTTAAGCATTTAAGACTGAAGGCTAATACTTCCTCATTTTATGCTAGACTTACATAGACCAGAGCATATGAAGGTTATACAAACTAAAATCATAGTAATCAGTGTCAGTTATTTTGATAAAATGACACCAAATCAGCCCTCCCCTTTGTTTTCTTGAGGTAGCTGTTTGTATAGCCCATGCTGGCCCTTCAACAGCATTAAATTTCTGAAACTTCTGCCTCCACCTCGCAGTGCTGGAATGTCAAGAAGGTGTTCTCATGCCATGCTCAGTGGTGAATTTCTCTTTCCTTGTTAATTTGTCTCCTGCTGGATGCTCTCTGTCCGCAGCACAGACTGTATGAGAGTATAGCGCTTGACTAACTTCACTGTCCTCCCTTCTGTGGTTTCTATCCAGTTATGCTATTTTGAATGTTCCTCGAAGGAAGCTAGTGTGGATGGCCTTTAAGTCCTTGCTCTTTATCTAACTTCTGGATATTTTTATTTGATGTCAATAGAACAGCAGACTGACTTATCTAAAGGACTGTCTTAATTCTTAAGTGAGCCTTCACCTTCTAGTGAGCCCTTCTCATCTCAGCTGTGAGTAGTACTCCCTGCTTGCTTAGGTCCTAACTTAGGAATCTTCCCATATTTCAATCAGTCTCTTATCTCCCACTTGGAATGTGTAGTTGTCAGTTGTACTTGTAGTGTATTTTTGATCCATTTCCCCTCCCCCATTCTGTTGTTGTCATTGTAGTCTTGAATATTCTCTTTTGCTTAGCCCACTAGAGTAGTTTTCTTTTCTTATTTACATGCTTACCTTCTTGTAGTAGCATCAGTGATTTTTGAAAATGTAAATTATACTATATCACTTTGATGGTTGGAATTGTTCTGTGGATTTCCAGTGTACCTGGAATAAAACCAAAGTGTTTTACTCAATCCACAAAGCAACAGCTTTGAGTTCAGAATGTCAACTACATATCATCAGCTCAGGGGTATGAACCTTTTCTATGAAAGTGTGTATGAGAGCTTACTGCTGGAGACCTGTGGGTAGGGAGACTCTGAAGAGAAATATTGCTTCTAAGATTAAAAGGTTATGATTATATACCTGTTAGAAATTGCAAACTTACTTTCCTTGTATGTATTTGTCTTAGTTATTTATTGTTATGATGATAAAACACTCTTGGCAAAAGCAACTTCAAGGAAACATGCTTATTTTGGTTAATAGTTCAAAGTGCAGTCTGTCATGGCTAGGCAGTCACTGTGGCAGGAGCTTGAGACAGCTGGTCACGCTGTATGCGCAGTCAGAAAATAGGAGATGAATGATGTCTCAGCCAGCTTGCTCCTTTCTATGCAACTCAAGACCCAAGCTTAAGGAATGGTGAAACCCACTATTAGCGTGGGTCTTCCTACATCTGATAACCTAGTCAAGATAATCTTTCACAGATCTCTCCAGAGGCTGACCTAAATAACCCTGGGGACCATTCCTACTGTGTAGGAGCCCTGTTTGCTTGCTTTCTCTTAAATTCCCACTTTTCAACCTATAATAAACTATTTCCAACCTCAAAATAAATTGAAAAATAATCCTCACATGTGGGTGGTGGTGTATGTGTGTGTGTGCGTGTAGTCTTACATCCTTGCTGATTCCATATCCTGTCGAGTTGACAGTGAACAATAACCATAGTGCTCACAATATGCTTTTGTATTCCTACCAGAAATGTATGAACTCCTGGCCCTATCAGCAGTATCTTTTGAAGATTTCTGTTGTTATTGCTGCTGTTGATCTGATGGTAGAAAAGTGTAGATCCGTGTCATTTCACTCTTCTTAGTAGAAGGCCTGCGTCTGAGCTGTCTGCAGAGTCCACCAGTGATCTGAAAGGCGCCAGAAGAACCTGCTGCTCCATAGCTTCTCACCCTGCAATATTTGCTAAATTGGGGTCCATTTAATCTTTGAAATTCATTTCAAATGTATTATATTGAAAGAGAAAGGTCTTCCAGTGTTGTCATCTAAACATACCCCCACAGTATATCAGGTTATTTTGATTCTGTCATAGGAAACACAAATTATGGACCTGAAGCATGAGACCCAGGACAAAAGGTGTTTTGTGGATAAGGACAAGAGAGTGGTGAAAGCAGACACAGGACAATCTAAGACAGTGTCCAGAGTAGGTAGATTTGAGGTGCCAAGGGCAAGCTATTTATAGAACACTGTATCTGTTTTATGGTGCAGCTGAGAGTGGCTGTGTGGTGCTGCTGTGCAGAGCTGCTGTGTGCTCCTGTGCGCTACTGTGCTGCTGCTGTGTGAGGTGCTGTGTGCTGCTGTGCACTACTGTGCTGTGCTGCAGTGCACTGCTGTGCACTACTGTGCGCTGCTGTGTGCTACTGTGCGCTGCTGTGTGCTGCTGTGCTCTACTGTGCTCTACTGTGCTGTGC
The DNA here is from genome assembly GCF_982192425.1 of Myodes glareolus. Lineage (NCBI taxonomy): Eukaryota > Metazoa > Chordata > Mammalia > Rodentia > Cricetidae > Myodes > Myodes glareolus. Next base: position 2,341,338 of record NC_142030.1, read on the forward strand.
TGCTGTGCGGCCTCTGCTGTGTGCTGCTTTGTCCTACTGTGCGCTACTGTGCTGCTGCTGTGTGAGTTGCTGTGTGCTGCTGTGCACTGCTGTGTGCTGCAATGCACTGCTGTCTGCTGCTGTGTGCTACTGTGCACTGCTGTGTACTACTGTGCGCTGCCGTGTGCTGCTGTGTGCTGCTGTGTGAGGTGCTGTGTGCTGCAGTGCACTGCTGTGCTCTGCTGTGCTGTGCTGCTGTGCGGCCTCTGCTGTGCGCTGCTGTGTGAGATGCTGTGTGCTGCTGTGTGTTACTGTGCACTGCTGTGCACTACTGTGCGCTGCTGTGTGCTACTGTGCGCTACTGTGCTGTGCTGCTGTGCACTGCTGTGCACTACTGTGCTCTACTGTGCAGTGCTGCTGTGCGGCCTCTGCTGTGTAGTGCTCTGCTGTCTCTCAAGTGTAAACTCCAGCACCACCCTATTCTTCTGAGGTGGGATAAACAAAGTAGGCTGAGATGAAAGGGAAAGGCTGTTTAGTAATATAGTCTGCTGTATGTGCAGAATGTGAACCTTTCCACCCACCATGTGTGTGTATGAACCTGTGTGTGCAGGTGTATTTGGAGGACAGAGGTCCTTATTAGATATCTTCTTGCGTTGCTCTCTGCTTTATTTTTTGAGAAAGATCTCTTACTGAATATGGAGCTTGCTGATCTGTTTAAGCAAGCTGGACAGTAAGCCCTGGGGATATTGCCTGTCTCTACTTCCATAGGACCAGAATTACAGGCATTTCCTACCAATTCCAGTTTTCATGTGGGAACTGGGGATCTGATGCATATCCTCATGCTTGCCATGGTAGGATTTACTAACTTAACTACCTCCCTAACTCCCCCTCCTTTTTTCTTTTAAATTGGCTTGCATTTATTGTCGATTTTATTGTATCTTCTTCACCCTGATAGCCATTTACTCTTTGGTAAAAGAGATTAGAATTAGATTCCACTGCCCTATGAAAGGCAACAGTGGTAGACAGACATTTTTAGAAGCTTACTCTCTTTCTGTGTGTGTGTGTGTGTGTGTGTGTGTGTGTGTGTGTGTATGTATATATTTAGTAATTTCCTTCTGTAGTGGATGGAAAACAAAAGTGTCTTGAAGGCCTAAGGGTTATGAAGTAGAGGATGGGTTTCTTGTGTTGCTTGTCTTGTATGTGTTGATATATATATTTAATATTTTAGCATTTTTCTAATTGTGGGCACTGTTCTAACTGCTGGGAATTTTGTGGTTAATAAATGACAAATGTTCTGGTCTCCTGTTGCTTATAATGTTTGGACTAACAGAATATAGACAAGAAACAAATCAAATAATTCTAAAATATCTGTAATTGCTGTAAAAAAAAGTAGAATACAATGGTTTGTGTGTGTGTGTGACCTTGAGGAGAGGAGAAGAGTAGGAAGAGAGAGAGAGAGAGAGAGAGAGAGAGAGAGAGACAGACACACCTACTGATTTCAGAAAGAACAGTTTAGTGAGATAAGATCTTTCTGAGAAGGTAAAATTAAAATTTTTATTTTAGATTTTTGAATTTTATTTTGCAATATAAATGTTTTGCCTGTGTGCATGTGTATATGTATGTATACCATGTACATGAGCATCAGTTCCTCTGGAAATGGAGTTAGAGGTAGCTGCGAGTCACCACATGAGTGCTGGGAACCAAACCCAGGTTCTCTGCAAGAGCAGCAAATGCTCTTATTCCTTGAGCCATTTCTCTAGCCTGTGAGAAGATAATATTTAAGCTGACGGAAGAGGTCTGCCTGGTGAGGAAGAAACACAGGGATGGGGAAGTCAGTTACTGAGCTGAAAAGTACAGATACCTCTTGTGCCAAATAGTGAGTATACATGGGAAGGTTCATGGAATAAAGTGGGGGATGTCTGGGGTGTCTGGATTGTATAAAACTTGTGACCTGTTTCACTGCACACAATGAAATGCAAATGGGGAATTAGGCAGGAAGTGAAGTGATTTACTCTTAATAGTTTGTTTAGTTGTGTGTGTGTTCATACACATGTGTGTGCATGTGCAGACACACACCCGAATCAGGTGCCTGTGGAGGCCAGAGGCATTGATCTGGAGTTATGAGAAGTAATGAATGGCCCCCACATGGATCCTCTACAAAAGCAGTATCTGCTCATAACCACCGAGCCATCTCTCCAGTACCATAATTTACTCTTATATATGGCCAGTAACGGGATGAGAGTCGATGTTGGAACTCCATTAGGAAGCTCTTGGTGATTCCAGGCAAGAAATAATGAGGCTTGGATTCCTGTGGTGTCGGTGCCGGTGCTGAGAAGTGCTTGGTTCAGGGTGGCTTTTAAAGGTAGAGTCCACAAAACTTGAACTTGAATTCATGTTGAAATGTGCAAGAAATGTGCAAGCAACCGGTGCTTTGGGAGCACTCTCGATGGAGATACTGCTGACTGACATAGGACAGGCTGAGGGAAGAGAAGTGGGCTTCATGGGGGCACAAGAAGTCACTTGTTCCATTTTGGACATGTTGAGTTCTAGGTGCTCACTAAACATTGACTGATGAAGGCATTTGGATATCAAAATCTGGAAATTAGGATAGCAGATGGGAAATTGGGGGTGCCAGTTGAGGTCATCCTGAAATTGAGTTACATAAAAAGACAAAAACTATTGATTTATACATGATTATTGATTTATCTAAAAATGAAAATACATTAGTGTGTAGTTCATCTCTGAAGACAACAGCTGATTGCTTTAGTGAACTTAATTTTAAAAGACAATGGTTGTATTACGGATAATTATTTGATTTTTCAATGACTTCACCAAAATAATATTTTCTTTTCTTTCTTTTTTAAACTTTTGTTAATTCTTTTTTAAAAATTTTTAAAAAAATTTATTATGTATACAATATTCTGTCTGTGTGTATGCCTGCAGGTCAGAAGAGGGCACCAGACCTCATTACAGATGGTTGTGAGCCACCACGTGGTTGCTGGGAATTGAACTCAGGACCTTTGGAAGAGCAGGCAATGCTCTTAACGGCTGAGCCATCTCTCCAGCCCCCTTTTGTTGATTCTTTATGGATTTCATATCATGCATTCTGATCCCATTTGCCTCCCAGTCTCCTAGAATCTGCCCTCTGCCCTTGCAACCTCCCCGCCCCCCCCAATCAAAACTAAATTTAAAAGAAAAACCAAAACCAAAACAACAAAAGAAGAAGAATCTTGTGGAAGATGTAGTGTGGTCTCTTGAGACACAGTTTTTACCTTTAGTCCGTTAATCTTTACTTGCAAGTGTTCTTTACCAGGATTCATTGGTCTGGTTCAAGGCCTCTGATTTCTGCTACACCACCAATAATGAGCTCTCACTGGGCTCCTCTCGGATGTACTGTTGTTGTCCTGTGCCATGGAGACCCTGCTGTTTTGGATCTGTAGGTTCATCCCCTTTGTTATGATTCTGCACTGGAAAGGGACCTTGGTGGCCAGTGGCGAGAGCTCATTGTGATTCCCTGTGCTAGAGACCTTGGCAGGTGAGAGACAAATATACCATGCAGGCAAAGCTTAAGTGATGAGTTTTATTGAGATAAAGGGAATGGGGGAGGGAAGTGAGAAAAGGAGAGAAAGAGAGATTTTGAGAGGGGGGGGGGGAGCCGGGGGGTGGAAGAGATAGAGAAATGTGATAGAGAAATGGAGAGAAAGAGGGGAAGAAGAAGAGAAAGAAAAAAGCGGAGTTTCACTTTTTAAAGAGACAGGATACTGCCTGCCTATGTGACACACTGTCAGTTCCTCAAGGGGCGCGGCCAGGTTCATTTGGATGTTAACACCCTTCACAGGTTTCAACAGTTCATAGATTCAGTGGATGCTGGGGTGGGCCAACTCGTAGCCCTAGTTCTGGGTCTGGGTGGTTGCTGGGTTGGTACTGCTCTGCTAGCTCACCCAGTACAGCCTACAGAAAGGAGCAGAGCCAGCTCCTCCGCTCTCAAGCCCTCAGATCTGGTTTCCCCTCACTCTTATTGCCAGGGTCAGCTCTACTGCTTTGCCCGGCAAGGTGCAGGGCCCTCTTTCCAGTTTGCAGTGTGTGTTTAGGGACATGGGGGAAGAACATACAAGGGAGGTGGGGTCAGCTCTCCTGTTCCTACACCCTCTGCGCTGGCTCACCCAGACCCCCACCCCAACAGACCAGCTCTAGTGTTTTACACAGTCAGGGTGCAGGGTCCACTCTCCTCTGCTGCAGCTGGTGTGAGGCAGGGCTAGCTCTTTCACTCTTGGGATTCTGGGACCAGCTCTCTCACCTGCTACAGGTAGCAAGGTGTGGAGAGGGAAGGCATCTTTCCCTCATCCATGCCACTGAATGGCATATGAGGGAGATGATATCAGCTCTGTAGCTTTCACACCCTCAGGGCTGGCTCACCTGCACCCAGACAACAGGGCCAGCTCTAGTGTGTTGCCCAGACAGGAAACAGAGGCAGCTTTCTCAGGTGAGGTTCAGGGCTAGCTCTCTCACTCTTGTGACCTGAGGGCCAGCTCTCTCATCTGCTGCAGGTGGTAATGGTGACAGGTGAGGTGGGAAGGGTGGGGGTGGAGGGGGCGTAGAAGGCATCTTCCCCCCATCCATGCCACCACATGGTAGACAAGGGGGGCAGGGTCAACTCTCCTGCTCTTATGCCCTCAGGATCAGCTCACCTGCATCCTGACCACAGGGTAGCTCTAGTGTGCTTGCCTGGTGAGCTATGGGCCATCTTTCCTGAGTTGGGAAGGCTGTGAATGACTCTTCCCTGAGTAAAGTATCCAGCCATGGGCAGGAGCAGCCAGCGATCCCAGAGACTATTAATGGCTGCATTTGATGGCTGGAGAGGTGTCTCAGAGGTTAGGAGCGCTGGCTGCTCTTCCAAAGGTCCTGAGTTCAAATCCCAGCAACCACATGGTGGCTCAAAACCATCTATAATGAGATCTGGTGCCCTCTTCTTGCCTTTAGGTATACATCAGGCAGAACGTGTATGCATAATAAATAAATAAACCTTAAAAAAGGTTGCATTTGAGATTATTTGATTTTTTTTCGCATTGAGATTATTTGATTTTTTAATGACTTAACTAAAAGCATATTTTCTTGTAAAGTATATCTTCTTAATTGTTTCTAATAGAAGGTGGGTATTGTTTTTATTTCTGTTTTTTTTGAGGTTGGGAGTTGTGGTTTTGACAGAGTAAACAAGGTATATCATGTGCTCTGAGCCATAGCAGAAGTGGTAGTTCCATTTCATCTGAAAGTGTTCTTTTGGTCAGGAGCCATACAAGGGTTAGTTTGTGTTAGATGCACTTTCAGATGTGAAGCTGCAACAGATCCAGACTAAGAGACAAAATTAAGTCTGTTAGCTGTTTTTTGCTTTGTTTCGTTTTGTTTCTTACTGCCTTTATATCCTTAGGTTTCTCTTTTTTTCCTTTTAACTTTTAAAATGTTTAGACATCTTTTTCCTGGCTGTGGAAGGTGATTTCATGAGTGGCTTTGGAGGGGTACCCATAATGCTTCTTGCTGCTTCCTAACTGGGTGAACTCAGCAGGTTGCTTGACCCTTCTTACCTCACAGTTCTTATCTGAATGCAAAATGGGATAACAGTATTGTCTTTCTCATCTGGTTTATGAGTTTTAAACTAGTTAATATATATTAATGCATAAGTTAGTAGTATGGAAAGTCCTTCTGAATATGTGTTGCTTTTATTAGTTAATGAATAAAGAAGCTGTTTTGGCTTGTAATACAGTAGAATAGAACTAGGTGGGGAAAACTAAACTGAATGCTGGGAAAAAGAAGGCAGAGTCAGGAGATACCATGTACCCACGCCAGAGACAGACCCTGGATGGAACCTTGCTGGTAAGCTCTTGGGGGCTGCAGACCCCTGGTCCCGACTTTCTTTGCGTGCTTCAGACCCTTTGCCTGCTGCAGTGAACAGAGTAAACAACTTGATTTTCTGTGCCTGCAGCTGCCCTGATGAGACCCTCATGAGTTTCTGATGGCAGGGGAATGAATTCTGGTGGGTTTTAGAGCTGAAAATCCCAAGAACGGGGGCATGGCTATCAGTTAAGGATCCCTATATAAGCTTCCCTGGAGCACAATAAAGTTGGCATTCTTGTATCAAGGATGACCTGAGTCCCCGTGTCTCTGTCTGTGTGTGTATGTTTTTAAATCTTCAGTCTCTTTCTTTGCTCACAAACCTCCCTGTAATGCAGGTGCTACAGTAAGCCACAGCCACGTGGCAATACACACATTAATAAAAATGGGTTAAATTAAAATGTAAGAGCTAGCCAGTAAGAAGCTAGAGCTAGTAAGCCAAACAGTGATTTAATTAATACAGTTTCTGAGTGGTTAATTCTGGAGTCTGGGCAGCCAGCAACAAACAAGAGGCCTCTTAAAACAAACTGGCGCTCTAACCTGGTTGACTGTATCCATGAAAATCTGACGAGTTTTGTTTGAGTTTCAGAGGTTACATTTTTGTGATTAATAGTTTTTATAGTGAAGCTGTTTACTCTTCAGTTATATTTTTGTACAACTTCACTTCTAGCTCAACTCCATTTTCACCAGAGCTTAGAATCCATGTTGTCTTTTGTCATTCAGATTTTTCTCTTACTGTGCCACCCTGCTCCTTTCAGAAGCATGTATCCTTAGACTGTTCTACTTCTCTAAGTGTTTTAGTTGCCGTGATAAAGTACTATGACCATAGACACCTTAAGGAAGAGTTTATCTTGGCTTACAGTTTCAGAGGTCAGGGTGTCCATAAAGGTAGGGAAGGCCTGGCAGCAGGATCATGAAGTTAAGAGAGCTCATCTCAGCTGCATACAGCAAGCAGAGAAAGAAAAGTGGAAGTGGGGTGAAGTTATAAGTTTTTAAGTCCCATTTCCAGTGACTCACTTCCTCCAGCAAGGCTCAATGACCTAAAAGTTCTATAAGCTCTCCAAACAGAGCTACCAAATGGGGACCAAGTATTCAGCTATATGAGCCTTTGAAGAGACATTTCTCATTTCAGCAAGAACACTTGGAATTAGTCAGCTTATTATATCACTTAATGTATATAAGTTAGCTGGTATACTTAGCAACCCCCAGAGACACAAGCAGGAGAGAAGTTTGTTCTTCTGAGAAATTCAAGCCAGTTGTGTGTAATGACTATAGGACTTTGCTTCCATGGGATTACATGTCTAGGTTCTTGGCATCTCTGGCTCTGGCAACTCTAGCATGTCACTTTGGAAGCTACCATGTTCTTCATCAAGTAGGGAATGTGAAGGAAAGGGAAAGAGTTGTTTCTCAGAGGCTTTTATGGGCCAACCTGGAGGCAGTGCATATTCCTTAGTAGTTTTCTGCTCTCAGTAATTCAGTTACATGACTATAGGCTTCTTCACAGCAGGCTGAGAATGTTAGGAAGCCAGTGAGCCTAGGAAGTTACCAGCTTGTAGTCTACTATTTACACCAGTCCACCTTAACACGGAATTCTCATTGGTTATTCTTTTCTGCTGTGTGTATGTTAATGATGACTCAAGGGACAAATTCCATGTACTAGTAGTTGAATAATTTAAAGATGTGACTTCAGAATAAATTTAAGGGCGTGTGGAAAATATATAATAGGAATTTTGGTATATTTTGTTTTTGTGGGAGAAGGATTGGAAATATTCGATTTTTTTGTTTTTTGTTTTTTATTTATCCTGCAGGATTCTACCTCATGTAAATGGAAATTTCTGTACTGCTTGGTACCATAGCCATTCAGTCCCAAAGAAACACACAGAGGCTTATATTAATTATAAACTGTTTGGCTTGTTAGCTCAGGCTTATTATTAACTATTTCTTACATCTTAAATTAACCCACTTCTTTTAATCTGTGTATTGCAGCAAGGCTGTGGCCTACTGGTAAGTTTCTGGCGTCCTTCTCCTTTCGGCAGCTAATAGCATCTGTCTGATTCTGCCTTTTTTTCCTCCCTACATTCAGTTTAGTTTTCCTGCCTACCTATATTCTGCCCTGCTATAGGGCAAAGCAGCTTCTTTATTAACCAATGGTAATAAAACATATTCACAGCATGCAGAGGGGAATCCCACATCAACCTCATTTTGTTTCTTTCTCTCTTTACTACCTAAACTATGAACAATCTTCTGTTTTCCTCTTCACAAGTTGTAATTTACAAAAACTGTCACCATTTTTTAAGTCAGTGTGGTTTTTAACCTTTCTAATGCTATGGCCCTCTAATATAGTTCCTCATGTTGTGGTGACGCCCAACCATAAAATTATTTTCATTGCTACTTTATAACTATAATTTTGCAAGTTATGAATCATAATGCAAATAGTTTTGGAGATAGAGGTTTACAAAAGGGGTCATGACCCACAGGTTGAGAATCACCACTTAAACTGTCTTATAATTTTAAATTCTTTTCCTGTGCTTTGTGTCCTGATCAACTATTTTAATTGTGTGTGTGTGTGTGTGTGTGTGTGTGTGTGTGTGCGCGCGCACGCATGCATGAACTGATGTTTTGACAATAGTTTTAGATCTACCTGAGATTCCTTATTATTTTCTATTTTCCTTACACCGTTTCTTCTTTTGCTTATAGCAAAGCCTTTTCAACCAGGTGGGTGTGGTGTTGAATTATTTTGTACCACCTATCATAAGGGAAGATGAAGTATTTACCAGAGAAAAGAGTGGATTTGGATACAAAACAGGTTGTTGTTTGTAGCAATGAGGGCCTGCTCGTTGGGGTTTCTGTCCCGCCCGGTACCCTACAGCTGGCAAGTCCCAAAGAAAATCACACAAAGTCTACATTAGGTTATAAAGTGATTGGCCTATTAGCTTAGGCTTCTTGTTAACTCTTGTAGTTTATATTAACCCATTATTCTTATCTATGTTAGCCATATGGCTTGGTACCTTTTTCAGCTGTCAGCTCACATGTTGCTTCTTTGGTGGTCTGGGCTGGAATGGTGGAGAGAGCTTCCTGCTTCCCAGAATTCTCACGTTCTCATTGCATCACCTCTACTTTCTGTCTGGTTTTCCCGCCTATACATCTTGCCTGGCTAATCAGCATTTAAAATACGATTGATAGATTACAGATAATTCTCCCGCACCATTTCCCCCTCTCTTTTTTTTTTTAAACAAAGGAAAATATCCATAGTCCATTTTTTTTTGGAATGTGGGCGTAGTTTTCCAGGCTACTTCTGGCTGGTTGGAAGTGCTGATAATCTTATGGGGACCTAAAGAAAATTTAGAGTTATAATTAAGTCCTGACTGGAGTATCCTGTGAGACCTGATCATCTCAGGCAGCATCTTGAATTCGTTATGGATGTAGAACTCAGACATCTGGGCCATCTGTTCCTATCGGAGATTTCTCAGGTGGTCTTCCTTGATCAAACCTGATTTTTCTTAACTCAGAATGAATCCACATCCTCTCATTTTCTGTGGAAACAAAAGCAAAATCTCTTCTCCAAAGTAACATACCTTTTGACTTCAGTTTTGAAACCAAGGTATTTTCAAAATACCTATCTTGGGTTAGTTCAGCAGCATTTATAAACAAAAGTCTTTTAGCAGCTGTTGCTCCTTCCTCAGCATTCAAACAATTGAAAGACAGCATAATAGCATACAGTATCAAGATTCTCTGTGTATTTTCCATCTTTATGCAGCTTTATTTCAACCTCTATTTCTTTTATTTTTACTTTTACTTTTTGAGACAGGTTCTCTGTATATCTTTGTACTGGAATAACTCTGTAGACCAGGTTGTCCTTGAACTCACAGAGATCTGTCTGTCCCTGCAACCCAGGCATTGGGTTTAAAGGTGTGTGCCACCACACCCAACTACTCTCTTTCTTTCTTTTTACTTTAAGACTTTAACTTTTATCTTGCATGTATTTTTAACACACTGTAAACCATTTAGAGGTTTTTTTTCTTCTTTGAATCTCTTTTTACTGTATATCTCTCTTTTTCTGACTTACATGAGTCTTTAAGGAGAGGATGAAAGCCGTGGCTTTGACGACTAGATCCAGCCCATTCCTTAGCTTTCCAGCCTCATGGCAGAGGTACTGGCTGTAGCCATTTTTATTGCCTCAACTCTACGATGTTTCAAGGTCCTTGCCAGCAAGCAAGCTGCAGCATTCCGCTCACATACCACACTCAGTCAAACTGCCTGCCTGAAAGAGTCAGAGTTTGCTCTGGCAGGATGGCCCAGAAAGCTGGCATTTTAAAATGGCACAACTTTTTTCCTGCTATGGCTGAAAACTGAAAAGCATGCGGTCAGCTTTTCATCAACACTGTTTAAGTGTTTCGTGGCAGGACTTCTTAAAAGAGCTGCAGGGTTTTGCAGCTAAAGCTGAGTCAGGAAGCCTCTCTTAGCTGAGAGCGCTTGCTTGCCTCTAGCAAGCAGAGCAGCCCCGAGAAATTGCTGCTACCAAGAAAACATGCTTTACTCTATTCTTTTCCAAGCTTTCTCAAGCTTTCTGTGGATTCAGTTATCCAGAATGGAGGACAGCTGCTGCTTTTTTAAAGAGAGAGAGAGACCACGCCCCAATGGGCTGGTATCTCAGCGGCTATTGGCTGAAGGAGCAGAAGGAACTCCCGCAGCACCTGTTGTTTCCCAGATGAGGTCATTGATACTTTGTGAGGTGTGATCTCATACCAGAGTTTTTCTTACATTCATGACAAGCATCTCTCCTGTGAATTCCTTGACACCTGCTGAAATCTGACTTCTGTAAAGTCTTTTTTTAGCAGTCATTACATTCATCAGATCTCTCTCCTGTGTGAATTATCTGATCTATGGTGAGGGCATCCTTACAACAGGCTTATACATGCATTGCATTAGTAGGACTCTTCTCCTGTATTACGACTTTTGATGGGTAGGACAGCCTGACAGTTAGCTGAAGAATTCTTTTTATTAGTTGTGTTCATAGTTATCCCCCATCGTGTATATCATTTGATGAGTTATGAGTTCTGTGAATATGTATGAATATGAATATGTAAATGTTCATATTCTAACACACACATACATTTTGGAAAGTGCCTTTTATGTAGTATCATTTTTGCCTCGTAGGTTTCTCTTTATTCAGAGTATCCCATCACCTTTCATTCTGTTTCTTTGATGTTTACTAGTTTAGATATTTTATGAACCCCAAATTGAGATAATGGATCTCAAGTAGGTGACTATTGGTTAATAGGTATTGATACTTTTGAGTATTACTCTAGTTTTTGGGCACAGGACTACTGCTCTATTAGTTTCTTCTGTATATCAAATCCATCTTTATGTAGTTCATAGTTTGCCTGGTATATATGCATATTAGCAACATATATTCCAGTGTGAACAAGAGTCCTTTAGAACCTGTAGAAAACAAAAGATCTTTGTAGTGGTTAGAGGATAGACAATATGGGGCTTTGAATAAGAATGCCCACATAGACACTTATATTTGAATGGTTAGTCATGAGGGAGTGGCACTATTTGAGAAGGATTAGTAGGTGTGGCCTTGTTGGAGGAGATGTGTCACTGGGGCTTTGAAGTTCCATAAACACATGTCAAGTCTGGTCTGTCTGCTTGCTACCTGTGGATCAGGATGTAGCTTTCAGTTTCTGCTCCAGCATCTGCCTGCATGCCCCAGATTCCCCACCAAGATGATAATGGGCTAAACCTCTGAAAATGTAAGCAAACCTCCAATTAAATGCTTTTTTTTAAGGGTTGCTGTGGTCATGGTGTCTCTTCACCACAACAAAACAGTGACAAAGACAGAAGATATCAGTGAAGAACTTTGAAAAATACTCTTTTAACTCTAGAAATAAGAATGGGGATTGAGCAAGGTGTGGTGGTGCATGCCTTTACTTCCAGCTCTTGGGAGACTGAGGCAAGTAGATCTCTGAGTTCAAGGCCAGTCTGTTCGACAGAGCAAGTTCCAGAACAACCAACACTACACAGAGAAACCTTGTCTTGAAACATGCCCCCCCCCGCAAAAAAAATGGGGATTGAGAGTTTAGCTCTGTGCTAGAGCACTTGTCTAGCATGAATGAGATTGTGTCTTTGATTTCTAGTACCACAAAAATAAGTGAATAAAAAGAGATGGAGCACAGGGTGTGACTGAATGAGAAAAGTCAGCACTGCTAAATATTTTTAATTTTTTTTTTCTGCTTGCTGGGTGTCATGACCCATGCCTGTAATTTCTTCACTTGGGAGGCTGGGGCAGGAAGATTTCTGCAAATTTAAGGGCAGCCTGAGTGATCCTGTCATACCCTGTCAAAAACAAAAGAAAGCAAGCCTAAAGACTTAGTATTCTTCTGTTGCTGTGATAAAAACACCATGATGAGAGGCAACTTAAAGAAGAGAGAGAGTTTATTTCATCTTATGGCTCCAGAGGGATAAGAGTCCAGAATGATGTAGTGGAGCCATGGCAGCCAATAGCAGGCATGGAGGCAGGAACAGGAAGCTGTGAGCTCACATGCTTTACTGCCATCATAAGGAGAGCAAACGTACAGGACAAGGCCTTGAACTTTGAGAGCCTTCGCCCAGTGACATACAACCCTCTAGCAACTGAGCACCAAGGGTTCAGATGTCTAAGAATATGGGGACATTCTCATTCAAACCACTACACTGGCTTAATAAGTCTATAGATTTATTATCTACTGTAGTGTTTCTTCATTAGAGAGAAGTCATTTGTTTAAGCCACTGACTATAAACTTTTGGCCATGCTTGGAACTGATGATACAGATAAGCTTTCTAATCAGTTCTGTTTTGACCAAGATTGTATGGAACGTAGACTGATCACCTGAGCTCTTTATTGCTGCTTCTGTGTTTCAGGGACGGAGCCGGTTGTGTACTAGGCAAACACTGCATTAGTTCACAGCGCCATCCGTTGTGATTCTCTGCATGTAAGCCCTTTTTTTTCCCCCAATTTTGTTAAAATAGTATTTCTCTATGTAGCACTGACTGACCTAGAACTCACTATGTAAACCGTGCTGGCCTCAAATTTATGGCAGTCCTGCCTTAGTCTCAAAAATACTGGGAATCAAAACATGAACCACAGTTCTTGGCTTACTCTGAAGTGTAAGTAATATTTACAATTTCTTTTAAATATGAACATAAATAACTAAAAATCTCATAAGTTAACACTTTATTATGTGTATGTCTGTCTACCTGAGAGCAACCACTGATAAAGGACTGAGCATGGGAGTGGAGAAGGGTTACAGGTTGTGTGCTGGTTTAGATACTGCATCTGTCCAGAACTTTTTACCTCTTATGCTGCTACACAGACATGTTGGGATGAGCAGCTCTAAGCGAGAACCAGGCATAAGGTGGAGAGAGTCTGGAGACAGCAGCTGGAATGGTTGTCCTTATTAGAGTTCCAGAAGAGGCTCATCCAAGGGCTACTTGTCCAGGCTTATAGCCACAAAAGGCATTTCTGTGCATTGTCCTTTTTTACAATAAGCTGATGACCACTACCTTATAAATAGTGCCTTAGGGTTTTGTATTGTTGTCAAGTGACACCATGATCATGGCAACTTTTCTAAAGAAAACATTTAATTGGGGTGGCTCGCTTACAGTTTCAGAGGTTCAGTCCATTATCATCATACTAGGGAACATGGCAGTGTGCAGGCAGATGTGCTGGCTGATCGTGGCTTGCAGGCAGTAGGAAGTCAGCTCACTCACTGAGCAGTAATCTGAGCATATAAAACCTCAAAGCCTGTCCCCACAGTGACACAATTCCTCCAACAAGGCCAACCCACTCCAGCAAAGCCACACCTCCTAATAGTGACACTCCCTTTGAGGTCCATTTTCTTTCAAACCACTACAAATAGGAATCCAGTTTTCAGGTTTTACCATCTCTATTTCGTGAAACTGAGGTTTTCATCTTTTATCATCTCTCTCCTCAGATTCTCTTCTCAGCTAAGTAGACAGATCCTATCTTTCTTCTGTCCCTCAGGTGGATCCTGTGTCCTTTCTTCTTTTGGTGCTATTCTTAGTGGTCTCTTTTTTGGGGGGAATTAGGTAAGTATCTGAAAATATATGAATTGTCATAGCCAGTTTGAAAATTATACATTATTTTTTAAAGCATTTATTATTATTTGTGTGTGAGAGAGAGTATGAGAGAGAGAGAGAGAGAGAGAGAGAGAGAGAGAGAGAGAGTTTGTGTATGTGCCATGGCACATGTGTGGAGGTCAGAGGACAACATTTGATAGTTGGTTTTTCTCTTGCCACTGTGGGGCAATACTCTTGTACACTGGAAAGATTTGTCAGTTGTATTGGCTTAATAAAACACTGATTGGCCAGTAGCCAGGCAGGAAGTATAGGCAGGACGACCAGAACAGGAGAATTTTGGGAAGAGAAAAGACTCAGTCTGCAGTTGTCACCCAGACACAAAGGAAGCAAGATGAGAATGCCTTACTGATAAAAGGTACCAAGCCTCATGGCTGACACAGACAAGAATTATGGGTTAATGTAGGATGTAATGTAGCCGCAGGGCGATTGGTAATGAAAAGTCCCCAGACTATCTTGATACTAAATATACAGCTTTAATAAACAGAAGTAAGACTTACAACAGCTTACACCAGAATCCAAACGATCCGTCCAGACGCAGGAGTCAGGCAAAAAAGAGAGCTAGCGGAGCGGAGCGCGCTTGCTAGGTTTATAGGCAGGCTTTTGCCTGAGGGCGGCACACCCCAAAAACAGAATATGATTGGCTGAACTCCCCTATCATCTCCCCCTTTTTTCTAAAATAAGACAGAACCAAACCAAATACAACTATATACAATAGAAGCAAATAATAAATATAAAGTTACAAACAACAAACAATGTTAAGCAAGAAACATATAACAAAAATTCTGCTAAACATTCTATCTCAGGGAGTCTAAATAATGTAGATGGTAACTACAACTATCTAATCTTCAACTCCATCAAAGATCTGAGAAGGAAAATAATTTTCCTCAAGCAGCCCGGAAGTACAAGCGGGAAACTTCCAAAATGTGCAACGAATGGAAGAGACAACTGAATACCTGGGCAATCACCCAAAGTCTCATATGCAATGTTGAGTCAACCAACTTTGGCTAAGGCCTGATGTAACTGACATGCCATTTTTCAAAGGCAAGAAACCTTTTAGGACTCTCTCACCCTATCTTGGCAAGATAAGACAATCCTGCTTTTATCCATTTACGGATATTCTGTAATTCTGTCAGTTGTTGAGGTATGGGCTTTTTCTTTGCCCAAAGGCCATTTCTGCCAGGAAGAAGACAAGCTCCATGTGGAGTGTCTTTGGTGCTCAACATTCTCTCGGGAGTAGAGCGGTGATGCCAGGAGCGATTGTGTCTCACAACTATAGAACTATGAGTTAGATTAAAGGCCATTTTCCACAGCTCTTCGAAGAGGTTGAAGATTATACTATCTATACTAAGTATGATCTCTATGCACCTAAATAACCTGATTAACCTAAATATAAATATAATAAACATATATGACTATTGATTTCTATCTATCTAACTTGAAGACTAAGAAAATGAACAACTGTGCAATGAGTGAGGACAATGACCTCCAAATGTAAACAATGAACATAAATATCTTAATCAGAGGTAGGAATGTGAATATATGTATATATATATTAATACAAATAGAGGTATAAACATACTCACATACAACATTCAATATATCAATGTACAAAAATCAACACCAATACAATTTTCTAAAAACAATAACTCACAAATACCAATATATTATTATGCCATCACCAATCAGTCCCCCCCTTTTTTTTGATAAACACCCCTGAGTTTATAAAATACCTCCCCCATTCCCTCATCCCTATATCAATTATAACCAATCCCTAAATGATGTCCCTAAACCTAAGGGCAAATTCTACTGGGAGAGGGGACGTCGTCCTCTAAAATTGCTTCCAGCTGTCACCGGGGCGACGTTTCTCTTAGGGGGGTCCTGTGAAAATAATCAATGGTAAAATTCCCATATAAACATTTGGTGTGAGAGAGTTGTAAATAGTCTCTGAATAAGTTGAGGATGTCTGTCCAGAGTGTTGTCAAATATTGTGCATCATCCGGAACCATTTTGTATAGCTGGTACCAAAAAACATGTATAAAAAATAGCGCTATCAACATTATGACGTCATAGTAACCAGGTGGAGTTGGTGTTGTGGGGCCCCATCTTCATCCTAGAAGCTTTAAAGATTACTGCAGGAAAATTTATTGTTTGTTATGGGAAAGTTAAACATTATCTACGAAGACATATACAGACATATATATATATATACATATATATATATATATATATAAAGATATAAACAGATGTGGGGAAAGGCAAAGAAAATTTATCAATTATAGTTATTCTGTCCCATATCTTGGCTCTTGACATGAGACAGAAACTCTGGGATATCTCTTATCAACAGGCTTGGAAATGAAGAGGGACTGAGCCATTGTCCAACTCCAAAACCAGCTCTACATATTTATAAATAAATGCATATTAGTACATATTAAAAAAATAGTAATACTTACCTAAACTATTTGGAGTCATTGTTGATCCTCTTTTGGTCGTAGGCGGGTTCTATATTCAATTATCCAGGGTCCCTTGGATCCTTTGAAAATGAGTCTTCTCCTGTGGAGACAAGAGAACCCTGCCCCCAACCTTTATATTTCTCTTACCTTTGGTGTGATTAATATCCTTGTAAGTGAGTTATCATTTATCTCTTCCAAGAGGCTTCTCCTCTTCAAACTGAACCTTTATTAATTTTGATGGTATCCACAATTTTTCCTCTCCTGTGGAAACAAGAGCAAAACCCCTTCCCCAACGCAGCACATCTCCTGGCTTCCACTGTGAGGTCAGCACATCCTTGAAATAAATTGGTTGATTTAATTCAGCAGACTTTTCCAATATCCAATGTCTTTCTGCAGCCATTGTCCCCTTCTCATTAGCGTTGAGAAAATTCAAGGTTAATAAAGCATTATGTAACCTATTCCTGGGGGTATTTTCCACCCCTTTCTGTTTGTTCAACATATCTTTTACAGTTCGATTTGATCTTTCTATAACTGCTTGACCTGTAGGATTGTATGGTATACCTGTAACATGCTTAATATTATAATAAGCAAAAAATCGTTTCATTTTCCTAGAAACATAAGCTGGACCATTATCTGTCTTTATCTGTGTAGGTATACCCATGATGGCCATAACTTCTAATAAATGAGTGATTACTGAATCAGCTTTTTCTGAGCTTAAAGCAGTTGCCCATTGAAAACCTGAGTATGTGTCAATGGTGTGATGTACATATTTTAATTTGCCAAATTCTGGAAAGTGAAACACATCCATCTGCCAAATTTCATTCCTTTTAATACCCTTTGGATTAGTCCCTGCAGGCAATGGTGTTTCGTTATAAAAAGAGCAAGTAGGGCATTTCTTTACAATCTCCTTAGCTTGTTGCCATGTAATAGAAAACTCTTTTTTCAAGCCTTTGCTATTGACATGATGTTTTTTATGAAATTCAGATGCCTGCAGCACACTACCAATCAATAAGTGATCAATATCGGCATTACCTTGTGCTAGAGGACCTGGCAGACCCGTATGGGATCGGATGTGTGTTATATACATAGGGCAAAGCCTGTTCCTGATCATGTCTTGTACCGGGATAAACAATGATGTCAGTTCTGTATCATCAGGTATAAATTCAGCAGTTTCAATATGCAAGATAACTCTTTCTGCATATTGTGAGTCAGTAGTTATATTAAGATGTTCTTTAAAATCCCTAAGCACCATAAAAATGGCAATTAATTCTGCCTTCTGGACAGAATCATAAGGACTTTGTTCCACTTTACTCAATTCTTCTGATTTGTAACCTGCTTTCCCTGATTTATTAGCATCAGTATAAAATGTATGGGCTCCGGTTATTGGAGCATCACTGACAATTTGAGGAAGGATCCAAGAAGTTCTCTTTATAAAATTAAGTCTCTTGCTTTTTGGGTAATTGTTATTGATTTCTCCCAAAAAATTAGCGCAAGCTCTTTGCTATGGTTCATTGTCTTCCCACAACTTTTTTATCTCATCAGCAGTGAAAGGCACTATAATTTCTGCTGGGTCTATACCTGCTAATTGATGAAGTCTCAATTTTCCTTTTATAATCAATTCAGAGACTTTTTCCACATAAGTTTTTAATTTTTTACTTGGTTTGTGTGGCAAAAAGATCCATTCCAAGATAATATCATCTCTTTGCATCAAAATTCCTGTAGGAGAATTCTAGAAGGCAATATAACAAGAATACAACTAAGCTTTGGATTTACCCTGTCCACATGAGCCTCCTGTAATTTTTCTTCAACCATTGTCAGTTCTTTTTCTGCTTCAGCTGTTAATTCTCTGGGACTGTTTTAAGTCTTTATCACCATCCAAGGTTTTGTTTAAGTGAATTATTAGATCAGGTGTTATCCCAACAGCCCGTCGTAGGCTGGAGATGTCTCCTAATAATCTTTGAAAGTCATTAAGAGTTCGTAACCGGTCTCTCCTGATTTGTGCCTTTTGTGTCTTAATTCTTTGTAAACCTATTTTATAACCTAAATAATTAACAGAATCTCCTCTCTGAATTTTTTCAGGAGCAATTTGCAATCCCCATTTAGGTAACACTATTTTTACTTCTTCAAACAGCCTTTCTAAGGTATCTTTGTTTTGATCAGAGATCAGGATGTCATCCATATAGTGGAATATTATGGACTTAGGAAATCGTTTGCGTATAATTTTTAGTGGTTGACTTACAAAATATTGGCACAGGGTGGGAGAGTTTAACATTCCCTGTGGGAGAATGGTCCACTGGTACCTCCTTGCAGGCTGAGAGTTATTATAAGTAAGCACTGTGAAGGCAAACTTTTCTCTATCTTTTACTTGTAAAGGTATAGTGAAGAAACAATCTTTCAGATCAATAACTATAAGAGGCCATCCCTTTGGTAATAGGGAGGGCAGAGAAATTCCAGATTGCAGAGGGCCCATTGGTTGAATAACCTTGTTGATAGCTCTAAGATCTGTCACCATTCTCCATCTACCAGATTTTTTCTTAACAACAAATACAGGAGAATTCCAAGGGCTGGAAGATTCTTCTATATGTCCAGCATCTAATTGCTCTTGTACCAGCTGTTCTAAAGCCTGTAACTTTTCCTCAGCTAAAGGCCATTGTTTAGTTCATATTGGTTTCTCAGTCAACCATTTTAGAGGCATGGCTGTTGGTACCTCTGAAGGGCCATCAATTGTGTTGTGTTCTTGTATAGTTCTAATGGCTGGTTTCTGCCATCTGTAATATCTTGTCATATTTTCCTCAGGAATATAGGCTCTAGAAGCAGCAGGAATGTTAATTTAGGTATTCCATTGCTGCAATAGGTCACGGCCCCATAAATTCACTGCAATATTGGCTACATATGGCCTTAGTTTTCCTATTTGTCCATCTGGACCTATACAATTGACCCATCTCGTGCTTTGTCTTACTCGAGATAGAGTTCCAATTCCTAGCAACTGAATATCTACCTCCTGAAGAGGCCAATGCGGATGCCAAGATTCTGGAGTAATGATCCGCACCTGTGTCCAGTAAACCAGTAATAAATTTGCCATTTACACATACTCTTAGCTTTGGTCTTTGTTCATTTATAGAAGTCTGCCAGAATATTCGTTTACTTTGTCCTCTTATATTTCTTGATTCATTCACCACATTTAGCTCATCCTTCAGGCCGTTATTGCTTTTAACAGCAGGCATGGGGCATTCTAATTTCCCTGAAGAGGCATGTTCTCTGCAGTGATCGGAAATGACTGGACCACATTTGCTATGGGGGCCTTCGAGAGGCCCCCTATTGAGTTTCCCGATGGCAATGGGTTGCCCTGTTTATCTCTTGTTGACCTACACTCATTCGTCCAATGCCCACCCTTTCCACATCTCCTACATAAACCTGAAGGCTGAGTTCTCCTATTCCTGTTATTCCTAGAAGAGGCATTATTCCTGGAATTCCATTGTCTGCAGTCCCTTTTCATGTGTCCCATTTTGCCACAATGAAAGCATTTTGTAATCTGATGTCTCCTTTGACCTTTGGAAATTGCTTCTTGCACCCATGTTTCATTGCCATAATCAAATGTATCAACATTCATTGTATGTAATACCCATTCATCTAAAGGTGTGGATCTGATCTTTAAAGGCCCCAGGATCCTTTTGCATTCTACGTTGGCATTCTCATAAGCCAAAGACTCAATTACTATATTTCTTGCTTCTGGATCAGGTATCCCTATTTGTACAGCCTTAGTTAGTCTTTGTAAAAAGTCACTAAAGCGTTCTCTCTGACCCTGTTTTACCCTGACATATGATTCTACTCTCTGACTTGAGTCTTGAACTCTGTCCCAGGCCCTTAGAGCTGCTGTGGCACATATGGATAAAATTTTTTCATCATAAAGAGCTTGTTCGGAGGATCAGAGTAAAGTCCTTCACCTAGAATTTGATCTAGAGAAATCTCAATTCCCTTCGCTGATTCTTGTTGTTGTAAAAGTCTGGCCTCTTGCTTGAATAGGCATTTGAAATGCCATAAAGGTCCGTTCTCAAGGACAGCTGACATGAGCTGGTTCCAATCTTGAGGGGTGGCCCCGCTGCTGAGAGCCCAGGATTTTAACATCTCTCTAACAAAGGATGAATTTAGTCCATAATTCACAATTGCTTGTTTAAATTCTTTCAGATCATTCATACGTATAGGCTCCCATGTATGTTCTTTAATGACCTTAGGGTTTTTGGAGCCAGTTATCTTTTCTGATGTTATTACTGGAAAGGCAGGTATAACTCTGTGGAGACTCAGAGTTTTCAGAGGTAAATGTTGCCTTTCTACCTTTTGCTCCTGTTCATCAGAGTCTGTGATTTCCTCAATCTTATTAAATCTGCTCACCATTGCCTTCTGTAAATCCTGAATCTCCTGTCCGGTATTATGCTCCAAAGCCTTCATTAACGATTCTAAGGCATGGAGCTTGTCTGTCAGAGACACCATTTCCTCCCTGGACACTATCGCCTTCATTGATAATTCTAAGGCGTGGAGCTTGTCCGTTAGAGATACCATATCCTCCTTGGACATAATCCTCATGGCATGTACTGTGCCTTCTTGTATGGAAATCCTGTCAATTAATCTATCATACCCTTTTGATAAAAGTCCAATTTTCACATTCAATGTTTTTAATCCTCTTAGCTAATGTTTCAGCACTTACAGTCACAGACTGGAGGTTACGAGTCATTTTGATTGTCCCCTCCTTGAGAGCTCCAAACTCTGATCTAGTCTCTTCCTTGAAAACTCCAAACTCTTTTTTGAGGAGGTTGGTGCCAGTCTGAATTGTCCTTAAGGTTTTAATCTCTGCCCTCAGCGTTGCTGATTCAATCTTGAAGGACTGCATCATTCTTATAAAATATCCAAACACCAGAAAAGCGACAAGTCCCAGAATTAACCAAGTAAGAGGAATATCAGAAACCTCATGGAGGATATCCTCCATGGCGCAATTAAAAAGGCCATTGAATTTTTGGATAGTAATATTTTCTGACATGTTCAATCAAAAGAAATTGTATTTATTTGTTTTTAACTGAAAAGAAAAAATCTTACCTGTAATGACCCTTGCCTGCCAGTAAGTGGCAGGGGCGCACCTGAATCCACTTGGCAATGGCGCCAACCTGGAAAGATTCTGAAATATATATAAACTCAAATCCAGAGGTTACTTTTGGGCTAGCAGCGCAAGCCAAACTCAGCCGGGGCTGCAGGGAATACACTACCTGAGTGGGGGTAGAGCTGCCGCTTGTCCGAGTTCCGCGGCTTTTGCAGAAGCCGGAAAGTCCCCGGCCCGATTCTATTGAATGGAGCTGGGATCCAGTGCAGGCTTTACTGTAAAGGCCGCCAGGTTCTGTGTGCGCTCAGGCTGCTAGGCCCGCGCCACGAGGTGAGAAAAAGGGCCCACGTTTGGGCGCCAAAATGTAGCCGCAGGGCGATTGGTAATGAAAAGTCCCCAGACTATCTTGATACAAAATATACAGCTTTAATAAACAGAAGTAAGACTTACAACAGCTTACACCAGAATCCAAACGATCCGTCCGAACGCAGGAGCCAGGCGAAAAAGAGAGCTAGTGGAGTGGAGCGCTCTTGCTAGGTTTATAGGCAGGCTTTTGCCTGAGGGCGGCACACCCCAAAAACAGAATATGATTGGCTGAACTCCCCTATCAATGTAAGAGTTAATAAGAAGTCTGGCCAACCAGTTTATAATTAATGTAGACCTCTGTGTGTTTTTGGGGGGCTGAATGGCTGTGGGATTTGGCAGGACAGAAACCTCTGTCAACTGGTTCTGGGGATTGAACTCAGGTTGTCAGGCTTGTGTACAAGGACTTTAATCTGCCGAGTACCATTGCTAGCCCTGTGCAGCTATATTATAATTTTGTGCTTAGCGATTGAGCTTGCTTGACTTTTGCTATAGTTCCAAGTATCCAGAGTAAAGAATAAGAAACAGCCTTTCCTTTCTATTTTTTACTAGGAAGCAAATGATGGGAATTAGAATTTGGGGTATATATATTAAGTTTCCAATGTACTTCATTCAAGCTGGGCCACTGAATAAACCAGTGTTGGAATCAACCAGTTTTCAAAGGCAAAAGCTTTAGCTAGTTCACAATTGAGGAGGTTCAAAGTCCAGGGCCCATTGGCCTCTGGCTAGAGAGGACTTTGCTGTGTGTGAGTAGAAAGAAAGGACAGACAGACGGCCCCATGGTTCTATGTAAGGGCATGCTCCTCCCCAGTGATGTAAGGACCTCCTCAAGTCTTAGAACTCAGGTTCTAACACTTTCCAGTAAGGTAGTTCTAGGTATCAAATCTTTAAGACATAGGTCTTTGGCAGATATTTAGCATCCAAACTATAGTACTATTAATGCCATATATACCAATTTCACAAGACTTCTGTGAGGACCAAATAAAATAAAGTAGCCAGTAAGATGTATATTTCTTTCTTTATTGTGAGTCCCTGTAAAATCAGAGAAAGTTGCACCTTACAATATTCAATGGCACAGAATAAACGAGAGAGAAACAGTGGGGTAACAAGGAGATACTGGACTAATGTAAGACTAAAGCCCAGCAAGGTAAACATCAACTTCTTTAGCACCATATCTGGCATCTAAGGTATGCAGTGGAATTATCTGACCTCTAACATACTTGGAAGCCTTAGCCTCAATGGCCCTTCCAATTGTGGTAAACCTGGCCTCTCTTTTGGGCCACCTGTACTTAGTGCCTGCAGCTTTTCTCAGCAAATGTCCCACATTTCTAGCATTCCCAACATCCTGGCTCTATTGCAAGTTAGGCTTCACCTTTGCAGCTTCATTCATCGCTGTGTCAGCTACACTTTGCATGTCTGCTCCTGCAACACACTGCTTGGACTCACAGATGGTTCTCTGATCCTTGGTGCTTCCTCAGATGACTCCTTCTTCTTACATCTGCATAGCTCGCAGAGTAGACTGTGCTGAGTTCTGCTGCTGACTTGAAATACCAGGACCCTCTCGGACCATGGCTGTAGTGCTTTCTGAGAGCTTGTGCAACTTAACTCTAGACAGCTCTTTGTATGAAGGGAACCCCTTAGCTTTCTCAGGCAACTCTTCTTTGGAATGAAAGTTTTTTCACATGACTACATTTTTATGCCTTTGGAGCCTTTAGGGAGTTAACTGGGGGCTTTCCCTTGAGTCACTTTTCTTTTGTTTTAGAACAAAGTGCTTGGTTTCTCTAATGATGATACTCTCCTTAGTAACCACCACCTCTTTGCATCATTTGCCTTGTTCACAACCCTAAAACTCTCTAGCTCTTTTACTCACCAAAGTGCATATTTTTCCAAATTGCTTCTGCTCTACTTTCTGCTTGGTGCAGCTTTGACAATGAATCTAGCTAAGAGCAACCAACGTTAATCATGCTTCCAGACTAAATACTGTGCTGTCTTGAAATTTCCTCCATCAAATAAACTAATCCATTATTTTAAAATTAAATCTTATTCACAATTCCAGAACATAGGCAAAATACAGCCACATTCTTTGCAGGAATGTGACATGAATGGCCTCTAGTCCAATTCCCCACATATTTTTTGGTCCCCATTTGAAATCCCTTGAATATAGTTTTTGCTGTCCCCATAACTATTGGGATTCTGGTATTCCAGATTCAACAGAATCACCCACTAAACTCTGTAACAGCACTCTAGGGCTGGTCTAGCCTGTGTTCCAAAGGCATACAAACTACATGGCTAGGATTAATCACAGTGACAACCCTACTTTGGTACCAGTTTTCTGTATTAATAACTTTTCTCATTGCTGTAAATATAAAAAAAAATCTAACAGTTTGAGAGAGGAAGCATTTATTTTAGCTCATGGTTCCAGGGCCTTTCTTTTTCATGTTGGAGAAGGCAGAGCAGACACACTTGGTCTGTGGTGGTGGGAACCCTGAGCAGCAGCTTTTTCATACAGCCATAGAGTAGTGAGTGGGTGGAGATGCTGGATCTGAGACAGAAGCAAGAGTAACTTTCAAAGGCCTCCCCTGTATATATAGTCTCTCTACTTCAAACCAAGCTCACTTCCCCAAAGTTCCACAACTTTTATGTGCCGATGGGGGAAACTTCAAATCCAAGCACTCCAGTGCATTGTTCTTAGTGTTAGCATTCTTCAGGGAGAATGTAGGGACTTACAGACTATACCAGTTCTAGATGGTAATACTGATTGTTCCTATTATTCACCAGTATTGCGAGAGCTACAAGTTTGAATGTATGAGAACTAAGTTGGTAATATGAGCCTTCTAACCTTCAATGATTCATTTAAGTGGTGGTGTATGTTTATAGGAAGACTCTTATGGATCTCTGAACAAAGGTCATCATCCAGTAAGAGAAAATTCATCTTTGGATACTGGCAAAGAAATCACCCTCTATGTTCACTTTATATGCCATCCAGTGAAAACCTTCCAACTAAGATTAACATTTAATGTAAAATACTGTAGTCTTTCTTTATAATTTTCATTATAAGATCAGAAAATATTAAATGGTAAATTCTAAAAGTAAACAATTCACAAATGTATTTATAAGAAAATTACAAATTGTGTACCAGTAAGGGTAGTGATATGAAATCTCATGCCTTCCCATTCAGCCCTATGTAGACATGACCATTGGTTTGGCAAATGTTTCAGCAAACCATTCAAAAACTTTTGACCTTTTTTTTTTTTTTAAACTGTGTGATCTTTCATGTTAAAGCTAGAATCTCCACTCAAGAGGGCCCATGTCAATAAACTTAGCCTCATCCAGTTTTATGTTCCTTCACCATTATCCCACACTCTTTTTGGTTTCTTAAGACAGGGTTTCTCTGTGTAGCTTTGGAATTTCTCTTAGAGTTCACTCTGTAGACCAGGCTGGCCTCAAACTCACAGAGATCCATTTGCCTCTGCCTCCTGAGTGCTGGGACTAAAGGTGTGTGCCGCCACCACCCGGCTTATCCCACACTCTTAAAATCCATTTCTACACATATTCCCTAGACTTCTGCTTGAATGAATTAACAAACTCATTAAGCTGTTTAGTCATGTAGCACATGTCCTCATGGACTACACTTTCTACCTCCCCTCTTAGGAGTCTGTTTTGTCTTCAGCTTGGTTATAGGTCTAGAGGAAACTATTGTTGAGTCCGAGAAACATCAATATTTTCTTGCCTGTCATTTCCTTCAGAGGTCACTCATGGTTTAGCAAAAAACGAAGGATTAATTTCCTCAGTCAAAGGTGAAAAGGATAATATTTCATGGCGTAGAGATGTGAGTACATTTTCTGCTGAAGGTGACCGTCCTTAGGTGAGATAAAGCCTCGAGAGTCTGAGTGTTCAAAGTTTTCAGCGTCTACAGAATCTTCCCACACATCTCCATTCCAAGTTTCAGGATTCCATTCTTTACCAATTAATGCCCTTACTTTTAAACACCAATACCCTCTGAGGCAGGGACTTGAATTTCTCTGTAATTCAGCCAACCTTATGAGGGCTCCAGTTTTATTTCCCACAACTTGAGCCTTGTGGCTGCTGGAGAGAAGATTCTCTTCCAGGGCACACTTAGAAACCTTTAGACTGCTTATGTGCATCTGGATCTGATCATTTTATCACTGAGTTCAAGGTGCTAGAAATTGGTTAATTTTATCATTGAGCCCATTCCTATCCATTGTCAATCTATCCAGAGATACTAAGAGCAACCAAACAACATCGTCATTTCCCTTGTTTTTCCCCAAACTGTCAGAAGTTTTATATACAAACTCACCAAATCCATTACTGTCCACAGTCGGTGAATCAGGGTAATCAGAAGCATGTGTGTTCTCAAGTTTGTAAAACAGTTTTCACCCTGGGCTTTTGGTGCTCCTCGAGCTCCCAGGGGAGGCCTCAGTAGCTGGAGAAGGTTCGGAATCAGTGAGTGCTGGTGAACTGCAAAACCTGTTCCAGATACTTCTGTTGCTCTAGAACTACTTCTAACACTAAAATCTTTATTTGTCATGGTTCTGTAGAGAAACAGACCTTATAGAGTGAATTACTCTCTCTCCCTCATTCACACACACACATACACACACGCGCACGCACACACACACACACACACACACACACACACACACACACACACGAATGACTTAGAGGTTGTGATACAGTTCAACAATGGCTGGCTATGAACAGAAAGTTTAAAAATCCAGAAATTTCTCAGTCCACTAGTCTGGATGTCTCAGCTGGTCTTCTGTAGATTCACCCACTTAAAACCAAGCCAAAAACAAAATCTCACAGGTGTTCCCTCCAAGTCTGTATTGTAGTTCATTCTAGATGTATTCAAGTTGACAACCAAGAACAGCTATCACATCCATGGTGTCCATGCTGTGTGCTGCCCAGTCAGTAGTCTAGATCTCAGATTTCAGTTTTGCAATGGTTGCCCTATTTTACTCGATAATGGCTCCAGTGTTCAAGAAAATGATGCTGCAGTCTTACTGTGGTATGCTATAGTTGCGTTTATTGCTAGTTATTGTTCGTCTTTTACTGTGCTTCTTAGCATGTGTAGCAAAGAACATAGTATATACAAGGTTGGGCATTTTCTGTGCCTCTAGGCATCCTTTGGGTCTTAGAATATGTTCTTAAATTTTACCAAAATTGTGTAAAAGTTACTTTATTGTATTATCCTCCTTTCTTTCTTGTGTCTAAGCAGTATGTAACGAAGAAAGTGTTTACTTTTTAAAAATATTTAAGTCAGTAGTGGAGGTGTGCACCTATAGTTCAGTGTGAGAGCTGAAGTGAGAATATTGCTTAAGCCTGAAAATTTGAGGCAGTCTCAAGACAGATGCCTTCTGATTTCACTTGTGGGGAAGTTAATAGAGCTAAGCCTTTCAGTTAGTGAGTAGAATAATAGCACCAGGTGAGGGACAAAGAGCAGCATTTCCTAATGATCATGTGGTTTGGAGGACTGGTGTTGGTATCTGTGACATGGAAGATGATTGTAGTTACAGCATCGTGTGCTAGAATCCAAAGTAGCAAGGAGAGAATTTTCTTGGAAAGAAATGACATATTTTTGAGAAAGTCGATAATGTAAAGCTCCCAAGTCAATGAATACAGTGTGTGAATATGCCACATCTTCACACTGTCTCTGTGAAGAAGCCTGACTTTCTGTCAAAATGCAAAATCTAGAGTTGTAGTATACCTTCCCTGTTTATACTGTTCTAGAAATTTCTGGGTCTTAAGACCGATATGTTTCTGTCAGTATGTCTTGGTGACTTCTAGAGAGTGCCATACTGAATGACTAGCAGGTTTTTCTAACTGCTCTGTTAAAATGTAAATTTTTGTGATTCTCTTCCTCCCTCTTTCTCTTTCTCTCTTTCTCTCTTTTCCCTCCCTCCCTCCCTCCTTTCTTCTCTCCCACCTTTCCTCCCCCCCCTTTTTAGTGTTTTTTTTCTTTTCTTTCTTTCTTTTTTTTTTTTTTTTTTTTTTTTTTTTTTTTTTTTTGAGACAGGGTTTCTCTGTAACTTTGGAGCCTGTCCTGATACTAGCTCTGTAGACCAGTCTGGGGAGAACTGCCTACCTCTGCCTCCTGAGTGCTGGGATTAAAGATGTGTGCCACCATCGCCCAGCTTCCTCCCTCCCTCTCTCCCTCCTTCCCTCCCTCCTTCCTTTCTTCCTTTCTTTCTTTCCTTTGACAGAGTCTCACTGTGTAGCCTGGCTCATTTGGCACTTACTATGTAGACCAGGTTAGTCTCTAACTCACAGAGCTCCACCTGCCTCTCAAGTACTGCGAATAAAGGCGTGTGTGACGCTTCCATTTACAGTTTAACAGAAAATAGGAGTCATGGACTCTTCTTCTCTTTGGTTCATTCTCAGTTCCTTGAACTATGTTTGAGCCCTGAGAGAGTCTCCCTCATTGACTCATGCCTGTTGGTTTTAATTTTGTATTCCAGATCGAGGCTGCGATAGGTTACTCTAGCTCTAACCCTTAGCATTCAGGGTGGACTGCCAGATTGTGCAGAAGAACAGACTGTGAAGGTTAGGAATAGGAGACTTTGCAGTTATTCTAGTAAAGTAACACAGGAAGCAGGCTTGAAGACTGTGCACCTCCTTTTCCCCAGCTCTTCCTGCTTTCTCTGAGGTCTACTGTCAGAGAGGACTGCTTTCCCCTTCCCTCCTGTCCTTTCCTAAAGGACGGATTATTTGTGAATTTAATGCTGTGTGCTTGGGAGAATGAGGCTGTAGATCAGCTTTAG
The DNA here is from genome assembly GCF_982192425.1 of Myodes glareolus. Classification (NCBI taxonomy): domain Eukaryota; kingdom Metazoa; phylum Chordata; class Mammalia; order Rodentia; family Cricetidae; genus Myodes; species Myodes glareolus. Next base: position 2,370,029 of record NC_142030.1, read on the forward strand.
AAACTGGAAGCCTGTTTGCATTTTCCAACCCATCTGCATCACCCATCTGCTGTGCACTCTTTCGTAACATGCTTTGAAAAGGAACAGGTCCACACATTGCTGCTAAATAGAAGGTTAGGATGCTATTACCTGCCTGGGCCTTCTCTGAGGTAGGAGCTCTTTATACTTAGAGTAATTTTTGTTCATGGATTACAGTTCACTTTTTTGACTATGGCTAGTGGATGATTTCTTTATCACTGTTGAAAAAAGCAACCCTGACTACACCGAGATGCCTTTCCCTCTAAACAACCATGTCATGTGCTTCACTGCAGGCTCTTTCTGACTAGACAGGTGTGATTGACAGGTGATGGCACAGAACTTTCCCTACTGCTTACAGTGCTGTACCACTTGAAAACTATGTATTGTTTATTTCTCGAATATTTCATTTAATGCCTCAGACGCTGACCATGGTTACTTGAAACCACGGAAGTGAAATTTGCATATAGTCTGCTACAATTTGATTAGAGCTGTCCTCCAAGAGTTGCCACATTAAAAGCTGCGTCCCTAGCCTGTAGTCCCGTGGGTTGAGCCTAGTGAGAAAAAATTAGACCATTGCAAACATGCCCATAAAGGAGATAGTGACACCATGACCCCTACGCGAGTCTGATTTTGACCCCTGACTGCTGTGAAGTGAGCATAGCTCCTTTGCAATGTCCTCTGGCCTCACTGTGTTTGTCACTGCTGGGCTAGAACAGCATGGTCAAGTAATTGTGAACTGAATCCTCTAAAATTGTGAGCCAAAATAAACCTGTCTTCCTTTTAGGTTGACGATTCCAGTTAATCTGCCACATTGATGGGATTTTTACTAACACATGGCCTAACTTTCTGAGGCAAGATGCTTTTAAACACTAGTCACACGAGCTAGAATTGCTTAAAATTCTGAATCAAGGGTATAGTCATTCTTTTTTTGTGTGCTAGATTTGGTTGGTAGTTCTTCCCTTTACTTAAGCAGTTATTTTCCCAGACAGTTTTTGTTTCTTTATATAGTATGTACTAAGAGGCTCTGTACTATATATTATCTGTGACTCAGTTCACACATCTAGATAGCATTTTGTTTCTTAAAAAAAAGATTTATTTTTATTTGTGTTATGTGCGTTGCTTGTGTGGATATATAAAGTGTGTGTGGGTGTTCGTGGTTCTAGCAAATGATGTTGGATCCAATGGAGTTAGAGTTACAGGCTGTGTAAGCTGCCTAACATAGTTTTTTGAATTGAGCGAAGGTCTTTGCTTTTAATTGCTGAGCTGTAATTTGGTGTTGCTGGTTTGGTTTTCGTTTGACACAGGGTCTCATGTGCCAGGCTGCTCTTGAACTCACTTTAACAGAGGATAATCTTGAACTTTTGGTCTTCTTGCCTCATCTCCTTAGTTCTGACTTTACAGGCTTGAACCACTGTGTCCAATTTATGTGGGAATGAACTCAAGGCTTTATGCAGACTAGGCAAGCACACTACCAATTGAACTATTTTTGAGACAAGGCCTTGCTATATAGTCTAGACTGACACTGAATGTGTGATCTCCCTGCCTCAGCCTCCTGAGATATCCCAGTGTGCAGAGTCCTTTGCTGGTCGTTCTCGGATAAGTATGCTTCGGCCTCCCTTGAGTGTCTCTCTCCTTTTTTTCTCCTCAGCACAGAGAAGTTGGTGTGTTCTCAGGTTGCTCCACTCTGTGAACTACAGACTGTTCGTATTCAAACAGGAAGTTTGCTGAATTAATTACAGCATGCTCTTCATCTTAGTTGAGTGCTTACTGCCCTTACTGCCTGTGTGCAGTGTCCTAGGTGATGGTGTTTCATGTATTTGCTCTGCTGTACAACATTACTGGGTACCAGGCTGCATCTGATCCTTGTTATTTTTTTATTGGACATGGAGAAAGTGATGACCAGAATGTGGTCATCTGGAGCAGAAATTTTAGAATAGAGATTGGGGAAATACTCAGGAAATGAGAGTTCTGAGTTAGAGAAGAGGATCTGGTGAAGTTTAGCTAAAGAGAAAAGACAGAAACCTCAGAATTAAAATGCAGAAGTCAGTGTAGGCTTATGAGTAATAAATATATTTACGTGGGAAGCTTTGCTGTCGGTTTACCTTAGGGAAGTGTCTGCGACATGTGACATTTACCTTTAGTCTGCCAAGTTCTAACTTTGAAAATGGTGATAGAAATGTAGTTACTTATATTATTCTTTAAAACAAATCCTAACAGTGACAAAGGTTGTATATTGTATTTACTTAAATATTAAACATACTGTACCTTTTATTTCATTCTAAGCATGTGGGGAAATTAGAATCATCCTGTTGTCTACAAGATACATGGTGCCATCTAATGGCTAAGGTGAAGACTGTTCCGTGTTCTGCATACAGCTTTGCAAAATCTGTTTTAGATGTCTGAAGTACAGTTTCTGTTAAATACTAAGATTTACTTATGTTTTCACTTTAATTTACAGTGAGATTTTTCATATTCAGTGATAGTAGAGTCTTTTGTCACATTTAGAACCATGTATGTGTAGCTAGCTTACATGGAGGCATATTTTATACAAATTTTGCCTATAAAACAGTTTTAATAAATGAATCCGATTTCCTGCATCTATTGTCTCTTAAGTTTATGTTCCCCCATCCTAACCCAATAAGTAGTTGTGAATGAGTCTATCTGTAGGCGCTCAGTTCTGTGTGTGTGCAGATGAAGGTGAGTGCCCATGCATGTGGAGGCCAGAAGTAAACCATGCATGTCATTTTTCAGAAGCCCCTTTCTTTGCTTTTTAAAACAGAGCATATCACCGGCCTGGAGCTCAACAAATAGGCTGGCTAGGTGGCCGGAAAGCATAAAAGACAATGCAAAGCAATGCCAAAATGAGGCTTTAGGCATTTTCTCTTTCTTTCTTTCTTTCTTTCTTTCTTTCTTTCTTTCTTTCTTTCTTTCTTTCGCTTTGAGAATTTATTAATTTTTTGACAAAAAAGATAGCTAGGCCAGAAAGATCAGCAGGTACTTCTCACCAGACTTGATGAATTGAGGGTTGAAAAGTTATTTTCCTCTTTAGACTGGTATTGATGGTTTCAGGTTTTATCTTTATTCATTTGAGACTCTACTACAATCTGTAGTAACAGTCAAGATGCAAGTGGCATCTCTGTCTGGTCCCCTCTGCCACCTCCATCTCTTGTGGCTCTCCGTACGTACATACCTTATTCTGAGTTAGCTCCGGTTAGATGCTTGCTCCAGAGCATCCTGTACTATTATGGGAACCCCTTCTCTATCCCATTGCTTTTTACCTTGGGTCTGCATTGACCCTGTCCCTGAATCTTAATTCAGCTTCTGTTCTGATGTTTGGAGCTCTCTAGGTCTCTGGACTTTAGCTTGGGTTGGCCCTGATAGCCTGAGTTTGATCCTCATGGCTCACATATGGTGAAGGGAGAAAACCAACTCCCCTTAAGTTGTCTGTTGACCTCCACATGCCCACTTTAGCAGGTGTGCCCCATCCCCCCCAAATAAATAAATAAATGTAAAGAAAAATTTTGGTAGTTTTTCTGTTAGACAAACAACAAAACAAAAGCCCCCCCCCCAAACCCATTTGTGAATGTAAAGTAATATTCGCAAAAGAAATGATACCTAATTCCATCTCCCACAGTTGATAGCTACTAATATTTTAGTATATCAGCAGGTAGCCTTTTTGTGTAGACAGAGAGCTCACATTCTGCAGATAGTTTCTTGTCTGAAGTGTACATACCTAGTTATCTCTCCATTGAGAATATTCTGTTGTTATGACATCTTTTTTATGTTTTTTTTATTTATCTGATGATGTTGGGGATGCTTAATAGCAGTGTGGTTTTTGAAGTATTTTATGTACTTACAAAAAAAGACCTCTGAGTTGGTATGTAGTAACTGTAAGCTCCTCCCCACACCAGAGTGGCCAGGCCCCTCCCCCAGGCCCTCTAACTGCCAGGTTCCACCCACAGAACACTCTAACTGCCCTAACTGCCGGACACTACCCCCACCCTACAGAGTAAAAAGCCAATCTCTGGATGTGAAATCCCACCAGACTCTACCCTGGAAAGCTCCACCCTGAAAACTTTTACCTTCTTCCCAAGAAACTCTAAGCCCTGGATCCTATTTAGTTTGCTGCTGTTTCTTGCCCAAGCAGACGCAGCCACCCTCCTGTTTTTTTCCCTTCCAATAAATCTCTTGTGTGAGGTTTGATGTGTGGTGTGACTTTGTGGTATTCCTTGGCTTCCAGCTGCCAGGATACCTTTCCATCCAAGCTGTAATGCTGACAGTGACAATCTTCTTAGTATTGTTATCAATTGAAATTTTACCTTGGTCATTTTATACATGAATATAATACATTTGGATTATTCCTACCCTTGATCCCTGTCTTTAACCACAATAAATTCTATTACCACATACATATATTTTTTCATTTTTTGACTCATTTATTTTAATTAACTGATTGATTAATTTTATGTTCCAGCTGCAGTTTCCCCTCCCTGTTCTCCTCCAGTCTTCCCTCTCCCTCCCCACCCCCAATCCACTCCTCCTCTGTTTCTGCTTAGGGAAAGGCAGGCCTCACATGAGTATCAACAAACATGATATATTGAGTTGCAGTAAGACTAAGCACCTCCTCTTGTATTAAGGTTGGGCAAAATGATCCAGTACGAAAAGTAGTATCCCAAAAGCCAGTAAAAAGACTCAGAGACAGCCCCTGTTTCCACTGTTAGGAGTTCCATAAGAGGACCAAGCTACACAACTGTAACATATTTGCAGAATGTCTAGGTCAGTCCCAGTGACTTTGTGTGATATTGGTTTGGAATTGCCTTTATGTGAAATTTAGGAGTGTAGATTATAGTGTATATGTGCATGTAGGTGGGATATGTGTGGTGCTTGTGCACATGTGTACATGTAGACCAGAGGTGAATCTCAAATTGCTCCTCAGAAACCATCTACCTTGTTTATGGAGGTTGGGTTTCACCTATTAGTATAGGTTGTCTGCCAAGCCAGCTCCAGGGATCCTCCTGCTTTTGCTACCCTAGAACTGGGGGGTTATAGAGTCTACATTTGATGTGGGTTCTGGGAAATTAAATTCAGATCTTCATGCTTGTACAAGTACTTTACAAACTGACCTGTCTCCTCAGCTCTATAACTTTTTTTTAAAAGTGAAAGTTATTTCTAATTTATGACAAGCATTTGTTAAGTGCTCTGTTATCCTGCTCTCTGGCAGACATCAGGAAAGGAGCCCCGATGTGTTTGCAGGCTCTGCCATCATGAGCCTTTAGGGTGGTGGCCATGTAAACTGCCCATTTTGTTCCAGGGCACTGAAGCCCGTAAAGAAAGCTTGGACTGAACACCATGACAGCACATAGTGGAGGGAGTTACATCCAACCTTAAGATCCCCCAAGTCACTCTACAGAAGTCCACACCTGCACAGTCTTGAAAGGTAAAGACTGTTGAGGTCAAGAGTAGAGAGGAGGGTTATAGAGTGAAGTGCTTGCTTTGTGAACATGAGAACCTAGCCTTGGGTCCCCGGCAAAATATAAAAACTAGGTGTGGTGGCAGGTAGGCACCTGTGACCCTAGCACTGGGGGAACAGTAACTGGCATATTCTCAGGTTTCTGTGGTCAGCCAGCCTAACTGAAGTGCAAGCTTTAGGTTCAGTGAGAGAGCCTGTCTCAAAAAATAAGACAAAGAACAATGGAAGAGAACACATTATACCTTCCATCAACCTCTGGCCACCAACATGTACACATGAACAAGCACACCGGCATACATGTTTGAGTATGAGCATAAAAGTGCATACGTACTCACACCTATCCCCCCACACCCTCCCCCACTCCACACACAGTGGATAGCAGGGAGGCAGAGAAAGAGTGGGTCAGTGAGGAGTGGCTATTAGAGCTCTTTGTCTACCACATCTGTCAAGTGCCCTTTCTCCCTCACCACTTCATGTGTGCTCTTCCAAAGCTGTGTGCTTGATTGAGAGGACAGCTTGGCCTGGTAGTGGTGGACCATTTTCCTTCAAGGGTACATGAGTTGTTGTACTCCTCTCTGAGAACCTACAGATAGCTCTCCAGAAAACATGAAGGGAAAGAAGAGTTGGAACAGAAAGGGGTAGCACTTGCTAGACATTACCATTCCTGTGTAGAGGATATGTGTATCTTACCTTGGATAGAAGTGAAAGCCATTTCTAATTAGTAGTGGGTTTTGGGAGCCCTAATTCCCTTCCTTTAATTGTAAAAGTCTTCGCATATTAAGCTTTCCACAGAATTCCCATCCTATTGTGTTCCTCCATCTATCTCTCTGATAGCACAATTCTAAAAAGCCCCTGGACTAGGGACAGTGTGGCCAACTCTATTAACTGCTTTAGTCACCTGTTGAAGTTAAACAAAAATGAAGCCAAATCTCCAGCAAAACAGCTTCTATTTGGGGTAAAGAGTAGGATTGCAGCTGGTGCTGAACATATACAAGCTGTAGTGAGTTTACTGTCTGTAGGACACAGACATCGTTGCGAGCCATTAGGGCAGACTTCTAGCTGGTGAGGAATGGCAAGGATAGTGCAAAACTGCATTAGGTTGTAGCTCGCAGTTCTGTTCACAGTTTTATAGATGAGAAAGTTGTCGTAACAATAAGGCAGGCTGTGTGTAACTGCTCTTGCCTAACATTTCCTCCCCATGGCATCCCATCACTTCTGTTGTTTTAGAAGGTTTGGCTGTGCATTGCTTTGTAGTCAAGAATGACCTTGAATTCTAGATCATTCTTCTGCTATCCTCTAGTGCCAAGATTACAGGCCTTTGTCACCACACTTGGCAGCTATTTTTGTGTTTTTGTATTTTTGAAATAGGGTCTCTTATAGCCCAGTCTGGCCTTGGATGTGCTATACATATAAAACCAAATCTGACTGAATGCATGTTTTTATTTGCAGGCTCAATCTTCGGAAGATGATGGCAGATGTTACAAAATAATTCCACAGTAATTCAGAATTAACATATAATAAAGGATTATTTATTTATGGGAGACTCACAGATCACTATCCTAGGTCATAGTCCTCTGCATCAATGGGGAACAGGAACAGAGTCTAGCATCCGGGAGCGAAAGCCAGAAGCAAGAGAGCTAGCGTAGGCTTTACAGCTGCATTTATTGTATAAGAGACCAAGCCCAAGTGGGCTGATGTCTTAAAGGCTACTGGCTGAAGGAGCAGGAGCCCCCACAGTACCTCCCCCTTTTATTTAAATAAGAGAGTTCCAAACCCAATACAAAACTATATACTCTAGGAATAGATATCAAGTATAAGATTAGAATTACAACCAGCATAAACAATATTAAACAAGGAACGAATGCTAAATGTTTTAATAAACATTCTATCCTAAGGAGTCTACGTCTTGTATTGGAAATGGCTTGGCTAGAGTATAAGAGGACAGTAACTATGACTATCAAATCTTCAACCCCATTGAAGGCCTGAGAAGGGAGATAGTATTACTTGAGTAGGCAGGAAGTGCCATTAAACAGCTTCCAAAATGTGCAGTAAATAAGAGACAAATGGCTACATGAGCAATCACCCAAGTCTCATTTGCAATGTTGAAGCAACCAACTTTGGTTAAGGCCTAGAGTAACTGACAGACCATTTTCAGAGGTAAGAAATTTTTCAAAATTGTCTTACCCTGTCTTGGCAAGATTTGACAGTCTTTTTTTCTTGTAACCTGGTTGTCCAGTTCAGACATTGTGTACTTTATCAGTGGTCGAAGCATGGGCAGTTTCTTGCCCAAAGGCCAGTTGTGCCAAGAAGAAAACAAACTCCAAGTGGAGTTTCTTTGATGCTCAACACTCTCTCAGGAATAGATTGGTGCTGCCAAGAGCAATCGTGTCTCACATCAACAGAATCCTATGTTATTTAAATGCCATGTTCTACAGATCTTTTAAGTGGTGAAGGTTACCTGTCTTTGCAGAATACAGTCTCTATGTATCTAAAGAATCTGATTAGTCTGACTAAAAGTATAACAAACGTGAAAGACTATTGACCTATATTAATACTTAATACCAATATAACTTAAAGATTTAAGACTTTATATCAGAATATTAAACAATATTAAAACAACTGTGCAGTAAAGAACGATAATGACATCAAAATGTAAACAATGTATAAATATCTTAATCAGAGGCAGAAATTTATAATGCAGTTGATAGATATTTCCTAAAATTGTATCAATATACAAAATGTATTAAACAGAGGTAGAAACATGCATACATACAACGTGACAAACTTTGCATAGGTGTACAAATATTGTAAACAAAAATAGCAAATATAATTTGAACCTGTATCAATATACAAGAAACTATACCTGTGTAAATTGTCCATTAATAGTAGCTCACAAGTAGTCACTCTGTTACTCACTATTATTATTAGTGTGAATAAGTTCACACTAGATTACCTATTATCCCATTCAATTTTCCTTTTTTTTTTTGAGATCTCTAGGCCTACATAATTTTCACCCCAACCCCTGAGCCTATGCGAGTAATAATCAACTCCTAAATGGTGCCTGTAATCATGAGGACAAACTTTGTTGGGAGAGGAGATGTTGCTTTCTAGAATTGCCTCCTGCTGTCATGGGGGCGATGTTCTTTTTATGGGATCCTGTAAAAGTAAAATGATGGTTAAGTTTCTTTTTTCTGTTTTTGTTTTTTTAAACTAATTAATTTATTTATTAAAAATTTCCACCTCTTCCCCGCCTCCCTTTTCCCTCCCCCTCCCCACTTTCCCCTCCCTCTCTAGTCCTAAGAGCAGTCAGGGTTCCCTGCCCCATGGGAAGTCCAAGGTCCTCCCCCCTCCATCCAGGTCTATAAAGGTGAGCGTCCAAACAAACCAGGCTCCCACAAAGTCAGTCCATGCAGTAGAATAAAAACCCAGTGCCATTGTCCTTGGCTTCTCAGTCTGCCTTCATAGCCAGCCACATTCAGAGTGTCCATTTTGATCACATGCTTTATCACTCCCAGTCCAGCTGGCCTTGGTGAGCTCCCATTAGATCAGTCCCAGCGTCTCAGTGGGTGAACGCACCCCTCGTGATCCTGACTTCCTTGCTCATGTTCTCCCTCCTTCTGCTTCTCATTTGGACCTTGGGAGCTAAGTCCAGTGCTCCAATGTGGGTCTCTGTCTCTATCTCCATCCATCGCCAGATGAAGGTTTTCTCTGGATGGAACTCCTCAGCATTGAAATAGGGATAGCTGGTATTCCAAGGACACCACAGACAAAAGGGCGGACATGGGGGCAGGGCAGGGTCAAGTGGAACACAGAAGACCTTGCAGCATGGTTAAGTTTCAAGGTTGCTGTTTTGTATAATTACAAATGGTCTCTGAGTAGTCAATAGGGTCTTTCTGTTTGTTTGTTTGCTTTGAAGTTCTTATTTGGAGTTCTGGCCAGAACATTGTAAGAAGGTGCACCATTTCCCCAGCTGGTACTCAAAAACTGGTCTCATAGTAGTGCCATCAGAATCATGACATCATATCAACCATGTGGAGATATTGTTGTGGGGCCTCATCTTCTTCCTGGAAGCTTCAAAGATTAATGCAGGAAAATCTACTGCTCATTGTGGAAAACTTAAGCATTATTTATATGGACATATATTCAGTGAAAGATATGATATAAACAAAATGGACGTGGAGAAAAGTAAAATATTTTCGTAAAATCTATCTTCTTTCTGTCCCTTACCAGATGGCTCATGACATGAGACAGAAATTCTGAATTTTTCTTTTAACAACATGCTTGAATTTAGAGAAGGCTAGACAGAAATTCTGAATTTTTCTTTTAACAACATGCTTGAATTTAGAGAAGGCTAGCCATTGTCCACCTCTAAAGCCAGCTCTTATTTTTAGGTAGAGATGTATATATATCCAAATAATCAAATTTTACCATGCAGATGATACAGCATCATAAGGCAGATTTCTCTTTGCTTGTTGATTCTTTCTGGATAGCTATCTTTTTACCTTTAGGCATCTAGATGTCCAAGATCTCTCCACTCTTTGAAGATGAATATTTCCCCGCAAAGACAAGAACAGAACCCTGCCCCAAACATTATAAGGTTTTCTTACCACCTGTATGATTGTCACCTCTGTGGATGAGCCGTCATTTCTCTTTCTCAAGAGGTCTCTCTTTTTCAAACTGAATCTTTATCCATTTTGATGGTATCTATAGCTTTTCTCCTCCTGTGGAAACGAGAGTGTAACCCCTTCCCCTAAGTAGCACATCTCCTGATTTCCACTGTGAGGTCAGCACATCCTTGAAATATACTGGCTGATTTAATTCAGAAGTTTTTTTTTCCCTATTATCCAATGTCTCTCTGCTGCTATTGTTCCTTTCTTATTAGCATTAAGAAAATTCAAGGTTGATAAAGCATTACGCAATCTATTTCTGGGGGTATTTTTAATTCCTTTCTGTTTGTTTATTATATCCTTTACAGTTCGATTTGATCTTTCTATAACTGCCTGACCTGTAAGATTGTTTGGTATGCTTGTAATATGCTTTATATTATGATAAGAATAAAACTGTTTATTTTCTTAGACACATATGCTGGACCATTGTCTGTCTTTATTTGTGCAGGTATGCCCATGATGGCCATAACGTCTAATAAATGTGTGATTACTGAATCAGTGTTTTCTGAGCTCAGGGCAGTTGCCTATTGAAAACCTGAATAAGTGTCAGTAGTGTGGTGCACATATTTTAATTTTCCAAATTCTGTAAAGTGGAACACATCCATCTGCCAGATCTCATTCCTTTGAGTACCCTTTGGGTTACTCCCTGCTGGTAATGGTGTTTGGTTATAGAAAGAGCAAGTAGGACCATCTCTTTATAGTCTCCTTAGCTTCTTTCCACCTTTTCCTTTTGTGTTCATGTTTTATTTTATTTTTTTGATTTGTTTGCTTGTTTGTTTTGGGACAGAACTTCCCGGTGTAGTCCTGGCTTCCTGGAACTCTCTGTAGACCAGACTGGTCTTGAAGTCACAGAGATCTGCCTGCCTCTGCCTCCCAAATGCTGAGATTTGGTGTGCACCACCACTGCCTAGCTATGTTTTACTTTTTAATCTTCACAGTTAAGTATTACTGCAATCAAGCTTTTGGATGGCAGACCACTTTCTGTCTTTCCTAATCTGAGCATTCCACACTAGGAACCTTACTGATTGGTATAAACTAAATTGGACACTTTTGCCATTTCTTTTTCAGTGTAGAGTAAGTTCACCTTTGTACAGTACCTTCTGTGTGTGTTCTAAATGCTATTGCTGCTCTCTGAGCATTTTTGTTTTCTCAGTTGCTTTTTAAAGATAACTCTATTATTGATCTAATTTGAATTTTCATTACCTGTTAAAAACAGCACACTTCTAATACCTTTTTGACATGCATCATATATTTATTTTAAGGTTTGTCCAGACACATTTTATTGAGCCAACGTCTTCACCAATATCTATCAGTGTTTGGGTCCTGGTCAGGTAGTATAAGCTCATAGTCGCCCACATTGATGTTTGCTTTGTTTTTGGATGTTATCTTGTTAATACGTTACTCCTAGAGTATCTTTCTTTCAGTCAGTGAATTAGCTGTCGTGCCCAACCTGGTATTCATTTGACTTTCTACAAAATTAATGAGCACATTCTCAGTTTTTTCCTTCAGGCTCTTGATACAGGTATTAAATAGCATAGCTCTGTAGAGTCTCTTTCTTTAAAAGTAAATGGGAGCGATTGAATTTGGGGTATAGTATTACATTCTTTGTCTTTTTAACTCATTCAGGTATCCAACTATTGCTATTTTCTGACTTCAAGATGCAGATCCCAAAGAATATTATCTACCTAGAGAGAGAACAATTCTATGGCTTCTAGCTTAGATCTATCACCAATGAGAGCAAATATGGTCCAGAGACACTGGCACAAGGTGGAGTACACTGATGCTGATGCATGACCAAGACGTGCCAGGAGCCTGGGGCCTGGTGCTAATGCTGGGCTTCCAGGCCTTCATTTCCAACCTAGTTCCTAACTGATGAAGTGAAAATTTGAGGACATATAAGCTTTCTTTAAGACACTTAGACATAGTACATATCTCTGTGTTTAGGTAACTGGTCATTTCAAAGAGAAAAATTAGTCATCTTTACTCTATGAGACATCCAGACTGTTCTTTGAAAGCACATCTACAGTTAGAAGGTGGTGCTTGACAACCCATACTACTCCTTTCCCACAGCTGTCAGGCTTTTTGTTTTATGTCTGTGGTTGGATTGCCTGTGTGTATGTCTGTTCTACACACATGCCTGGTGCCTGAGGAGGGCAGAAGAAGGTATTGGATCCCTCAAAACTGGAGTTGCACATGGTTGTGAACTACCATTTGGATGCTGGAAATTAAACTTAAATTCTCTGGAAGATCGGCTAATGTTATTAACTGCTTAGCTGTTTCTCCAGTGCCACCCCTCCATATGTCTCTAAAAGAAAATAAACAAAAAAACCCAAAACATCCATGTAACAATGTAGCATCTAACAGCTGATATTTCATTTATTTGAATATCAGCATGACTCTGTGGGAAGATCATTTGATAAAGTATTGCGTGCATGGCTGCCTTTTTATGTATTTGGAGAATAAATAACATTTTTTGTTAGGTAATTGTGATGGAATGCCAATGATTGGAAGTTGTAGTTTTTACCATTGGAAGCAGAAGCACTAATGAAACACGTGAAGAAAGAGCATCTAACGGTCAGTGTGAGACACAGTGTGCATCTGTGAAGGAGCCTGCAAGGTGGTCTCTTCTTTTCTCTGTCATTTCCTGTTCCTGTTTCTGCAGTGGTCTCCACACTGCCTCTCAGGAGCTTGTTCACACCATAGAGATCTTACCACTTCCGTTTGTTCCTAATGCCCTCTGCTTTGTCTTTTCCACTTCCCACTCTTTATTTATTCTTCCCTCTTAGTGAGTCGCTATCATTTTTTTTACTGTAGAGATTTTTGCACTTTCTTTGCTTTCTTGCTCTCTCTTAATCTAGTTTCTTCGTATCTTTAGATTATAAATCCTCCATAATCTAGCAGTTACTTCTTCCAAGTTGTCAGGCTTAGTTATCTGTCCCTTCTTTATTAAATCTCTGTTGAGAATCAAATTCATTGTCTGCAGTCTTCTATTGTTGTGATGTTTTGAATAAATTACTATACAGTTCACACTTCTCAAAGTTTCAAGTCAACAGAAAACACTTATCTCCATGGTAGCAGGAAGGTACCTGCTCATAACATGAAAGTTTCCTAAAAGTCTTAAATTCCAAATTTAGTAGTTTGTTACTTAGATGTCAGAGATCCAACACAGGGTCTAGTGCATACTGAAAATGTGCGTCACCACTGAGCTGTACCTGCCCGATTTTATTTTAGCTAAAAATACTTAAAAGCTTCCTTGGTGATGAACTGTGTAATATTTCTCAAATCACAGTTGTACTAGATACTAACTGTCATAGTATTCAAACAAATTCTATCTCTCTCAGCCCCACTGAGTTATTGTCTTTTCTCTTAGGCAAGTGGTTAATGTGGATTTGGTTGCAGGTTATCCGAAATGTACAGCACTGCTCTGGAAAAGCTCTTAGTGCTTTAGTGACATTTGCAGCCTCTAGGACCAGGGCACAGTGCTTGACACTGACCATTCATTCCTCTTAACATGCTTGCCAGTGCTTGCTGGGCAACTGTCTGCTTCTGAATTGGAAGCTTACAACTCTTTTGAAAACTTTTAGAGTAGTATTTCTTTAAGTTAAAAACTTTTGCCTTTGGTGTATCTGGTACAGATATTATACCAATGGAAAGGGGATAAAGATATTTTGCAAACCCAGCACCACAGTTTCTATCCTATGTGCTCTGGGAATACAAGGTAACAATGTTTATATTTAATTTGCTGCATTTAAGAAGTAATGTGGAATGCTGAGCCTGTATCATGGCAAACTAAAGTAGACCTGCGTACCAGGTTAGAAAGCATGGTGCAATGTCAGTGTCTTGAATGAGAATGCCCCCCCCCCCATTGACTCATATGTTTGAATACCTGCTGCACAGTTGGTACAGATGCTTGGGAAGAATCAAGAGGTGTGGCCTTGTTAGAGGAGTGTATTACTGGAGGGAAATTTTGAGGATTCAAGCGCCCTCATTATTCCCAGTTCGCGATCTCTCTCTCCTTCTCTCCCCTCTCCCCCTCCCTGCCTCCTACTTGTAGATAAGATATCTTAAGCTCTCAGCTACTGTTCCCGTGTCCTGCCTGTCTGCCCACTGCTGTTCTCTCTGCTGTGATGGCCATGAACTTACCCTCTGAAACTAGAATCCCTGAGTAAACACATCCCTGATCGTGGTGTCTCATCACAGCAATAGGAAAGTAACTAGGACAGCTGCCTTTCTTCCAAACACATCAACTGGTGGGAATAGACTTTCAAAGTATGAAAAGATTCTTTGGTCACTTGAGGAAGAGAGCTCTGGCACAGCTCTCACTTTTAAGAAGATGGATTTTTTCTAAGCCTTGAAGGAAAAAAAAATCTGTCTACTGTTTACCATGGTTTGGTAGTTTTGAACTAAATCCCGAAGTAAACCTATCTGAAACTGTGAGTGACATCAGGAATGGGCTCTGAGCAGAAGATTCTCCTGCAGTTGGTGCTGAATTTTCAAAATTTTAAAGAATCAGCTATGGATATCTAATTGTAAGCATTGAGCAACTACAGCAGGACAACAGAGAGGTGAGACCTTAGCCGGTGCTGTGTTATCCTTTGGATCACTTACCACCAGACAGTGAAGGGAAGTGGGGCATCATGAGAGAGGTGCACTGTCTTGCAGGGAGATGCTAAGAAGATGGGTTGTTGTAGGAAGATGTGACTGGCATCAGTTTTAACTATCTTTGGAGGAAAATTTCTTCCAAAGAAAGTTGGACAGAATTTGTCTATTAATCTTTTGTTTACATATGTTATTATTAGTGCATTGTATACTGATAAATCTGTATCTTAGATATCTGGCTATAATTAGTGTTTGGGTTTCTGTTTTTTTCCAAGATTAATTTCAGTATTTTATTGTTATGAAACTTTAAAGGTTAAATTGAGTAGTTTGTTGCATTGAAATTTCAATGTCTCACTGTACTTGTAGGAAATGTAGCTCAGTCTTCTGATACTCTGATCTGTGAAATAGAACGAGTGGTCCCTGTTGGTCCACTCTCCAGGTTGCTGTTTTGGCAGAGGACATTTTTCTTCCCTGAGGTTTTGGAGTTCACAGGAATGCCCTCTGGACCCTCTTGTCCTTAGTTGTTTGCAATGTATTATATAATTAACAATGTTCTTTTTAGTACTTACAGTTTTTGAAAAAAACATAAAGTCCAGAGCTGTTGCCTAAATAACATATTCATTTTGTAGACTGATACATCACCTTTTTAGTCTGGCATCATTTGTATCATAGCAGAAGCATTTCAAGGGATGTATTGTTTTTGTAATTGAGATGTTACAAAGGTAATTTAAATCATTAATCTTTTATAACTTTAAATTATTTCTTGATGTTCCAATAATTTTATGCCCAAAATAGAAAAAAAAACGATTAAAATATAGTAAAAGATTTTAGATTTATATAAATAGAAAGTAGTTTTTTTTTAAAGTAAAAACTGTCTTCCTATCCAGTTGACAGTTTGGTCAGGAGATAGAGTGGCGCCTATGAAATGA
The DNA here is from genome assembly GCF_982192425.1 of Myodes glareolus. Classification (NCBI taxonomy): domain Eukaryota; kingdom Metazoa; phylum Chordata; class Mammalia; order Rodentia; family Cricetidae; genus Myodes; species Myodes glareolus. Next base: position 2,385,712 of record NC_142030.1, read on the forward strand.
ATTATTAAAGCACATCCGATGGTGCAGACTGGATCTCGGGTCCATGCTCCGTGGACTCTTCAGATCCACATCCTGTCATGCGGGTGTAAGTTGTGCTCTTATCTCTTCTGTTGTTAATTTATTTAAGAATTATAAATCATAGTTACTGTTTGTCTAATTTTGCATTGCAAATACAATGATGTAGAATCGTCTTGTAAAATGTGTCTGTAAAGTTAGAATTTTATTTATAACAGAGAATGATGGTGATAAGTGAGGAAAAACTGGAAACGTTTGTGTAGCGGCTATTGTCCTCGTACTTAACTACTTATATGTCCTCAGAAACTACCTAGGGAATGCCCGTTTGTGGCGTAGTGTAGTGCAGAAATTAAATATTCTTAAGTCAAAATTTTTGAATGACCAGCTCCTCTATGACTTCTTAGCACTCTTACTGCAACTTAAAATTGGCAACAGTGGCTTTAAAGTTTACTTTTTCTAAATATGTTTGTTTCTAAATACAACAGTAATTGTCCAAAGGAGTTTAGCAAATGTAATGTAAACTTGGACAAAGCCAATTCTCCGGGTTTTCTTCATGCAGAATCATTTTACTTTGTAATATTTATTTTACATTATGGGTTTTAGCAATTCATATTATTCTACATTATGGGTTTTAGCAAGTCATAGTGAGTTTAGTTATAGTCTCTGTTGAGTACCATGATAAGCTTCCTTGGTGATAGAATATCTTTAGTTTAAAATTTTTTATCATCAATCAATCAATCATCAATCAGCCAATCTCAGGATCTCACTCTGCAGGCAAGGCTGCTTTGACCTCATCATCCTCTTGTCTCACTCTGAAACCTGAGATAATGCGCCATCAATTCTTATTTATTTTATTAACTAAAGGTGTGGTATATAACATAAATATATATTGTTGATAAGCATAGTTCTAAAGTTAATTTTAAAATATTTTAAAATGTATTTTGATTTTGGTTTTATAATTTACATGTTTATTTTGAAAAAGCTGAGTTTCTTTGCTATTTTTTAACCTTTATAAAAACTAAACTATTCATATATATAGTTAGCTTTGTGGTTTCTATCGGTAGCTTTCCCCTACTTTTATATGCAGATTGGCATTTAGGGAGCACTGCTGTCTGGTGCTTAAGACAAGGGATTCAAGTCAGAATGTCTGAGTTTAAACCCAGGTTCTACCACTTCATGGATTTTGTGATATTGGCAAGTCCTGTAAACCACCTATCTAATCTAAGGCTAAATAATTGTTTTGTACTAATTATCATTAAAATTGTGGTTATTTTAAAATGAAAAAAAAAATTCGCCATGCCTGGTAATCGTCAAGTGAAGAGACTTCTGGTTAACAGTGGTTCTCAAATTTCCTAATGCTTTGACCCTTTAATATAGTTCTTCAAGTTGTGGTGACCCCAGCCATAACAGTATTTTTGTTGCTATTTCACAGCTGTGCTTTTGCTACTGTTATGAGTCGTAATGTAAACATCTGTGTTTTCTGATGGTCTTAGACAACCTCTGTGAAAGAGTCATCCAGCCACCAAAGGGGTAACGACTCACGATTTGAGAACTGCTGGGTCAAGAGTTTGAATTCCTAATTCTCAGTGTCTGTCCAAGCTCAAATCCGGGTCTGTTATTGACCTATACTATTAAGACCCCAAAAACATAAGATTGTTTGGAGGTCTCAGTAGTGATACCAATCAATTGTGTTTATTGAACATTAAAGGCGACAATCCTAGTGAAACAGTCTCTACTAAACACATCAGATATTGCTAACATTGTTATCATGCACCTTGAGCTTATTTTTTGACACATTAAAATACTGAAAGTTTGAATTACAGGAAAACAGTGTACTTGTGAATTTTTAATCATTAACTACAGTCAGTAAACTTATTTCTTCAGCTGTATAATACCAATATGCATGAGTTGTTGACTATGTACTTTAAATAGAGATTTTGAAGGTTTTCCTTAGACGAGAACAGGAATTTTTTTAAAAAAACATCGTGTGTGCGTGTTTGTGTGTGTGTGTGTGTGTGTGTGTGTGTGTGTGTGTACATGCACATGTGGATAGCCAGAGGTCAGCCTCTGGTGTCAGTCATTCTCCAGGAGCTGTTCACCTGGAGGTGAGCAAGGGTCCATCACTAACCTGGAGCTCCATGGTTTGGATAGGTGGAGCAGCTCGCAGGTACCAGGGATCCTTCTGTCTCTACCTTACCAACACTGGGGTACAAGTTTGTACCATATGTCTGCAAAAGTTGGCTGCGCTTTAGTTTCCCAGCTGCCCAACGTCTCCTTGACTCCACCTACTCTCTTTCTTTTACTCCACCTTCTATCTATCTATCTATCTATCTATCTATCTATCTATCTATCTATCTATCTATCTATAATCTGTTCAGATTTCCTGCCTGGCTATTTTACCATTGGTCAAAACAGCTTTCTTTATCAACCAGTAAAAGCAACACATATACAGAAAGACATCCCACATCACATGTCCAGCCTTTTATGTGGGTATTGGGGATTGAACTCAGGTGTTCATGCTTGCATAGCAGGCTTATTGACTGAACTCTTTCATGAGCCCTGCCATAGGAATTTTAAATAGTTTTTATTTATTTTATGTTTATAGGCGTTTCACCCATAGGTATGTCTGTGTACCATTTGCACAATTTTATCCATTTTGTGTGTGCAGTCTTCATGGAGGCCAGAAAAAAGCTATTGGATCTTCAGGAACTGGAGTTGCAAACAGTTGTGAGCCACCATGTGGGTGCTGGGAACTGAACCTGGATCCTCTGGAAGAGCATCCTGTGATCTTACCTGTTAAGCCATCTCTCCAACTCCTAACAGGATTTTTTAAATTTAATTTAATTTTTTGGGAGGGGGTGTTTCAAGACAGGGTTTCTCTGTAGCTTTGGAGCCTGTCCTGGAACTAGCTCTTGTAGACCAGGCTGGCCTCAAACTCACAGATATCTGCTTGCCTCTGCCTCCCAAGTGCTGGGATTAAAGGCATGCACCACCACCGCCCGGCTCCCAATAGGCATTTTTAATAGGTTTTCTTGCCTTTGATGATCTAGAAGCCTTGAAAAGGATATATTTATGCATGTATTAATTAACTCTATTCTTAGACATATGCAGAATGTCTACAAGCAGATTCGTAGTATAAGATTTTAGGGAGAAATTCTAGTCTTACAGATCTAAGTGTATTGTATTCTTTATTGACTGTGTACAGTGTTCATGCTGTAGTCTGATTTCGGTGCATCTTCTCTTCCAGTTTTATGCTTAAGTGAGATTTAGTTGATATTGATATACTCAGAACTATTATTGTTTATTTGAAATAATAAATATTTTGGCCTTGATATAATGACAAAATAGAAATCTGAAGATTTATAATATTTGCTATATTAGGAAACGTTACTTATTTTTTTACAACCACATTACTATTTTAAATTATGACTATGTATTTTCTGTGTGGGAAAATGGGCATTTAATCAAGTAATGGATAAAATCAGGGTTGTATGAGTAACATATTTGTAGCAGGCCTATTTTTCCTTTTCCTATTGGAAAAATTATTGCTTTTTTAATTCTCCAAAAAGATAGCATGTATTTATCAATAAATTTGTAATGAATAGATTAACCAATAAGAAGACCTCACATCTGAGTTTGTTTGCTTAGTTTTACTTTCTGACTGAATGAATATGGCATAAGAGGAAGAAATGGGGGCCCCGCATCTTTTATGACCAACCTTACATTCACATGGATCGCATGCTCACATTCTGCTCTGCAGTACTCTGCTGATGTTTGGAATATACCACCTCAACACCACACCCAGCATCCCCTAAGAGATCTTTGTCTACATGCGTCTTTCCCCCATGCTGCTAAACCAAACTCCTTCCCTCTCATAGTTTTCATTTTTGTTAATGACACTGCTGTCTGCCTGATCATTCTGTTTGGAATGAGAGTTATCCTCAGCTCTTCATCATCTTCTAGATTCTGTTGATAGGGTCATTACTTATTTTCCTTGAAAAAAATTAGAATTCATCCCTTTTTTCTGCTACTGGTGTTACTGCTTAATTAAGGGCTCATCATAATCTTGCAGCTATTTCTTCCCTATCTTATTCCATTTTTCTTAATTTTAACAGTGTAATTTTCAAGACATTCATGTTATAACCCTGTTGTTCTCCGAGTTCAAAATATTCAGGGTGGTATCCAAGACTGTTTGACAGTTTGCAGCTTGTTTTCTTCTTTACTTTTGATTCTCATATTTTTGGATCTTCCCAAAACGCACATTCTCTCACTTGCTTACCATCCATCCGCTCATTCCTCCATTCACACATGCACGTGCTGCCAGCTGCCTGGTGCTGTTAGGCACATGAGGACAGAGAGGTAAGTGCAGCAGCCATGACTGTTACTCTTCAGAGACTATGGAATGTTATATCCGTGGCCATGCTAGACTCTCTGCCATTTTCCACTTATAGAGTTATTAGTCTTTTCACCTATACTCAAGTGCATCCTTTTGTTCTCCGACTCTGATGGTGGCTCCTCTGGCCACCCCGGCAGCTTATATACCCGTCTCTACAACAGAGCTCACTGCTTTTCCTTATGCTTTCTTGTATAGGTTTGAATTTACCACGAGGTTGAGTTTCACAGAGTGGAAGGAGGAAGATAAAGAGTAATATAGGAGTAAGGTGGGGGCAGGAATAGGAAAGGTCGAGGAGCTGAGAGACAGGAGAGACAGTGTGAGCACAGTAGAAAGCACAGCTTCTAGCAGCCTTGGGTTCTGGCTGGGCATGTGGCGTATGCACAGATGAGTTTATGGCGGGGATGGTGACTGGATCTTTGTGAAGTCTGAGTTAGTGACAGGGTAGACTCTGTATGGACTTGCTGTTGCCAGACCCTCCACGTTCACTGCCTCTCCTGTCCAATGTCTGTAACACTGCTGACCCAGCTGTGAGAAGACTGTAATGTCATACTCTGTTCTACTTATGGTATGCCTGACTGGCATGAATAATGAAAAGCTAACAGATAAAACTCCAGTCACTCATCTGTTAGTGACCTCATTTTAAACAAACAAGCTCTGCTTAAAGATCTTGGGAGAGATCGCATGGTAGATCCTACATAAGCAGTGGAGGGGAAGTGGGTCATGCTTCACAGGGGATAGTTGAGATTTAAGATCCATCTGCTCATACTTGTGTGATACTAGACTTGCAAAAACATGATCCTTGCCAAACTCCAGATGAGTGGTGCTGTGTCGGGCAATGGGACATAAAAGGACAGTGAGGTTGGGAGTCAAGTCTCCTGGGTGTTGTCATAAGTTCTCTTGATACTACTAAGTTCTGTTTAGTCTGACAGCTCATCATAACAAAAGTCTCATGCTGTTTAACTTGTCTAAGTTCTGTTAGTTCATAAGATGTGGTCTCAGAAGCCATAGCTTCCAGAAAAGCACATTTGACCCTCCAGTGCTGGATCTTGGTGATCCTAAGTGGAGATCCTGTCCTTTTCCAGTCATAGTCTATATGATGCTGGGTTCTTGCTACCTCCATCGTATGTGTAGAAAACAGGAGCTAGGTGTAAGCTATGGTGTGTGGAATGTTATGAGAGACGAGATGAGCATTCCAGACATGAGGGAGAGGACAAGCCAAACCCAAAATTGTATGTTCATCATGAGGCAGCAGACTAGACCCATTTGACTGAAGTGTGTGCTGGGAGGAGAGGCTGGAATATAAATGCTAGATTAGGGAATCCAATGTTTAATAAGGAAGGTCCAGCAAAGTCTTGAGAGATAATAATAGTATATACTTTCATGAGTTTAATTATTTTTATAGATGAAAAGTATTTTTTAATTCAGTGCTAAAATTTTTATAACATCCTTCATGGTTTTAAAAATTATTAACTACCTATGTTTTCTTCATGGATTTAAAATTTGTTAACTACATATGTTTTAGACTGTTTTTTTCTTTTAAAATTCTTTCAATATATTTATTTAGAAACACTTTGAAAAATTTTGAATGAATGCTGTTGAATATATTGAAAAATTATTTTTAAAATTTGTGGGTTTCCTTACAAAGTATTTTAAATTATGATCTTTTAAAAGTAATTGGAATTAGATAACACTCTATCTAGTGTATATTAGGAATTTCCTTTTTGTTCGCAGCTTAGAGAAAACAGATGCTGACGGCTATGACTTTCTTTTCTCTAGTCTCTCCAGAGGCAGTTGGATTTTTGTCAGCGATTGGGGTGTTTATTGTCTTGATGCTGCTCCTTTTTCTCTATATTAATAAGAAGTTCTGTTTTGAAAATGTTGGAGGTTTTCCAGACCTTGATCCAGGATACAGCACACAGAAGAATTCACAAGATAAAATATGTAAGTAATCACATCACCACTTATCTGTGCTGTCCCTTGCTTTAACGGGTTCTCTGAGAAGGTTGACTTGGTGCATGATAAACGTAGCATTTGAACCTCCACTTTGTAAGGATGAAATATCTGTCAGGTAATTGTATGTTTAGATCTCTGTTGCATACAGATTGATAAGCTACTGTATAAAGGTAGCTATCTGTTATTGCAAAATAATGTTTTCACCTTTCATCTAGAAGGCATGATTTTGAGTTTATCCTATGAGTAGATAATGCTTTAAGAATAAAAACCTGGCTCACTTGCACATGACCCTCAGGAGAGCTTTCCCAGGGTCGCCCACTAGTAGGCTTTGTCTTACAGTCTTAGTTCTCAACCGAGGAAGGATGCTGTTGCTCGGAGGAGGACTGTGCTCTCCTATTGCTGGATTCTAGGGAGCTTGAGGACTGTAATACTGTATGTTCCCATTTTAGAGACACTTTTACAAATACTATTACAAGAGCTTTTTATTTGTTGTTTCAAATATGACTGATGAAAATAATAGTGGAGGAAGTTGAGAATGATAAACCAGGGTGGTAACTGGAGAGTCTGAAGAACGAGAGTGGAGGAGCCAGGTTCTTCCTTGCACAAATGCTGGAGAGCGCTTTCCTCTTCTGATAACCTAAGCTGCGTTTTGGCTTCTGTGTTAGAAACTGTGTGCCTCTTATGGTTCTGTGTTTGTGTTTCTCATACTCCACTCCAGCCCTATAAGCCACTCATTTGTGTGAGTGAACTGCTTAAAAATCTGTCTCTGTTTTCCTCCCTTCCCCCGCCCCCCCTCTTTCTCTCTCTGTCTCTCTGCATGTGTCTGTGTTTGTGTGTCTCTATCTGTCTCTCTGTTTCTGCACGCTTTTGTGTGTGTCTGTCTCCATCTCTCTGTCTCTGTTTCTCATCTTCCTGTCTGTCTCTCCCTCCTACTGTACTTCCCTCCCTCCCTCTCCACCAAGCCACCATCAGCTTTCTGTAATTATCTGATTCAGCTTCCCTGGATTTTCTTTTGTTTTCAAATTCCAAAGAACTTTTGTTGGTGTAAGTTACATCTTTTAATATGGACTGTATTAAATAGTAAACTGAGAAAATTATCTTTTACCAACTTTTCTTTTTGTTTTGAGTTAAAAGGTTTTTGCTGGGGATTGAACCCAGGCCTTTACATATGTTATGCATGTACTCTGTTAGTGAGGTACATTTTTAGCCTCTGTGGATTATACAAAAAAAGTACTAGCAATAAGGTTATTATTTGTGAATATAAGTAACAATCTAAAGTTTTTTAAAAGAATTTTTTAAACCAAAAGAAAGATTTGTAGAGAAGAGTGACGTTGCTGCATACATGTCACATGGGGCCATTAGGGCTCAACTTGATCCTGGTATCCGCCCGTCAGGTCTGTCTCTCACCTCTGGGAAGCCCCAGTTTGCATTTGCAAGCAAGGGAGAGTGAAAATGTTAAACAGCTCCCACTGTCACTGTACAGTCGTGTGGCCTCAGGTCTCATCCATATCCTATTGTTTTTCTCTACTTGTTAAAGTAGAAAGAGCATTCCCTTTTAAAGGTACTGTGTATCAAATAAGGCTAAATGTGTCCATTCCGGTTCTTGAAAGTGCCATTCAGCAGATGCTCTCACCTCTTCTCTCCGGTTCTTTGCAAAACTGTTTAGATATTTTCCTTTAAGTACAGTTCTTAACTTGAAATATTGATAGTCTGGGCTGGAGAGGTGGCTCAGCGGTTATGAGCACTGACTACTCTTCCAGAGGTCCTGAGTTCAATTCCCAGCAACCACATGGTGGCTCACAACCATCTATAATAAGATCTGATGTCCTCTTCTGGTGTGCAGGCATACATGCAGGCAGAATACTGTATACATAATAAGTAAATACATCTTTAAAAAGTAATGAAATATTGATAGTCTGTTAATGGGGTTATTCCCTTATTACACACTGACTCTTAGTAAAGAAGGCACATAATAAAAATCCTTTTTATACTTCTTCTTTCAGGTATAGACTAAATACCCAATAGTATTTGAGGGAAAAAATAATGTCTTGCTGCTGTTTTGATAGCTTTGGAGTGGGAAAAGATGTCATTACACTTAAACCAAGTGATTTGATTTTTATTTTTTTCCGGAGGAGTCTTTACTTCAACGTATTCCAGTGCACATTGCATTTACAAACAGATTCAAAGACACAGTGCAAAATAACTTGTATCACTCTAACGATAGCAACATTCGTGTAAATATTAAGTTCACATTCCAAAGTAGTTGATATATTGAGAAGAGAAAGTTCCATTATCACACCGTTTAGGAACAAGCAACTGGAAAATGGCATTTTTCAAAAGTTTTCAGCAGAATCTGCCTTCAGTGTCCTCCCTGGTAGACACAATCAGTAGTGCTGTGGAAGATTTGAGCACTGCGGTTGGGGAAGTCAGCTATGCATTAAGTGACTCAGTCGCTGGGCAGGTAGCAAGTATGATGCATGGCTTTTACCCAGAGGAGGAAAGCTGCACAGCAGAAGAGGCTGCAGGGTCTTCTAAAGTCAGAAGTGCAGTGTTGTGGGATACCTCCAACACCAGTGATGGTCAGAAAACACAGTATGACAGGGAACACGAAGCAAGGCAAAGCACCAGTTATGACATCTCAGCTCCTCAGAACCAAGAACAAGAAATGCACGAACAGGGATTTTATGTTCGTGATGGGCAGTGGAAACCCTCAGAACACAGAGCAACTGGAGGTGCTGGTGGTTCTGCTTTGCAAGGCTTGGGGAATGATGGGATATCAGCTGCCAAGCAGAAAATGGTGGCTGCACCCAGTTGTCATGAACTGGAACGTCCTGACAAGCCAGAGACAGCTGGAGGAGGAAGCTCCAGGAATGGTCAGCATGGTGTTCAGGAGGTAGGTTATCTCGAAGTGAGGGGGAACCCAAACAGCAGTGGGCACAAGGCTATGGGTGACTCTAAAGCCAGACCGCAGCAAGCGGCCGTGAGCACAGAGCACGGGCAGTCGGGGAGCTTCGCTGAAAATAGACATCTTACGGATTCAGAGCGTTCTGATCACTTAAAGAAAGCTAAAAAACATGGTAAACATGATGGATTCAGAGGGAATGAATATTCAGGAAACAAATGTTCTCCAGAAGATAACGTGAGAAACAGCAGATACAGGACACAGAAATCCATTGTGAAGGAATACACACGTTCAGCTCCATCAACAATTTGTAAAATCAAGTTTCCCGGGAAAATTAAAGAAAAAATAAATCCAACAAAGTACTACAAAGTGAAAGGAGACATAAAAACAAAGAAAAATGAAGCTAATTCTGCTAAGAGAGGAGCAGCAGAGAATAAAGTTGGCAAATATTCTAAGATATTACCAGAAAAAGGTGAGGTCTCCTAATGCTGGTTTGAGTGATTAACTTTTCTCTTGATTTTTTAAAGTAGAAAAACATTTAAATTTCTCAGCTTTCCTTTCCATGTCTGTATATCTAATTTAATTTTTTCTTTGATCTTCTTACTTGCAGATATTTTTAGAAACATTTAGATTTTTTCAGTCATTTTTAGGTAATTTATGTTATTTTATGCCACCAGGTATATGATCCCTACACTATCTAAGCAATTTCCAGCAGTCCTGATATTTCTTTTTCTTCTTTGTATTCTTGTGAGCAGAGTTTCACTGTGCAGCTCCAGTTGGCCTGAAACTCACTTTATAACCCAGGCTGGCTTTGAACCTGAGGTGCTCCTGCCTGAGCCTCCATTTACTGAGATTACAGCTGTGAATCACCCCACCCATTTTCTAACTTTAACTGCAATTTATTTTAATACTAGAAATTTTATGCAGACTTTAATTAGAACTTATTTGGTATGAAACTCATATATTTAAATTTTTGTTTTACTTTTATAACTAAATCTTGAGTTATACAACATTTTCAAAGCTACCCCAGTGAGGATCTATGTAAAATATTTTATATGTTTCTTGAAATCAATAGCTCCTATATTGTTAAATAGCATGCTTCTGGATATGTCTTTTTCATTTAGCTTTGCCTTATAACTTTCATGAGATGGCTCTAGTTCATATTTGACTGTACATGAGCAATACATTATTATTCATGAGTTCTTTATATAGAATTAAGATTCTGAGTATTTACAATGTTCAGCTATAATATTTGTGGCAGTTTTCAAAACATCTTTGCAGTGCACACCTTCTGATAATTGCTTCTAGTATTCCTTCATCACCTCTGTACTTCTGATCTGATCAGAAGGCCCCCAAATACTGGTTTTTGTTTATAGAATATGTTCCTGTAGTTTTTCTATAAATTTAGATTCTCATAAGATATCAAAACCTGAGACATCATGAAACTAATGGAAGACTTTTCAATTCTGCTATGTGCCTCATCTGTAGGAGGGGTCTGTTGTATATCAAACAATAAGTAGGTTTTTAATGGCATAGGAGAAACTGACCCTAGACTCCTGGACTAGTTACAGAGAAATGTTTGTGAAGATGTGTTCACTATAGAGTCCATTCTCCTAGCTGCTGTGACTCACTGGGCTTTGGTGCCTTGTTTCGTTCTGGCAGCATCATTACTTATGAAGAAATGAAAGTAATGAATTGTTTAGAAAATGACAATAGGATGACTCCCACGAATAAATACAGTTACAGCAGCACTGCAAATTTTTTTGTTTGTTTTGCTTTGTTTTTAATTGAGGAGCACTCTGGCATCTCAAGAAACCAAAGGCTCTCAAATATCCTAAAGAAAAGTCCTGAACAAATAGTCCTGTGGACAGATTGCAGGTGTTTTGGCCTGTAGGTTAGCCTTTATGTAGCTGCATTGCTGTGTTCCTGGAACAGCATTGCAGGCTCTCACAGGAAGACTCAGGCGTAAGAAGAAGATTTCTCTGATGTTGCATGTAGGGCATTCTGGGATAGAGGAAGTTTGACTGCAAAGGGGCTACATGAGGGTACATCCATGAGGGACTCACAGCCTTCCTCTGCCTTTAGGTCTTACTCTGGTATTTCACAAGACATTCACACTCTGAGCTGTGTGAATTGGTCTGGTTATCGTAGCACTGTTTAGTCAGGTTCTTGACGATGGTGAAGTTGGAATGTCGGCATTGTTCCAGATTAACCACCAGCTATCTAATGTTCTATACACTGTAAGTGTGGCTGGTGGATTGGAAAAGCTTAGTGATATCTATTCAGACATCATGAGAAATAAACTCTTAACTGTTCTGCTGTTTCTTAGAGAATATAAACATTATAACTTTTAAAATTTAGCTATGATTAAGTAAAATTTTCCTAGTAATTTAACCTTTCACTGGTAGTGTTATAAATTTTGTGTATATCTATATCTATCTATCTATCTATCTATCTATCTATCTATCTATATATGTTTATAGATTGCAGGTTGAAATATGTATAATGTCTATTAAATAAAAATATAATTGTACCTTCTATTCTTTCCTTGTGAACCATAAGCTTACTGACTCATGTTAAGGGCTGTGCAATTTTAGTGTGTATGTTGAATGATTGTGCTATCATTTGCCTAACCACGGCCCATTGATAGGCATGTTGGTTATATATTTTGTTTTCTTTTATTATCAACATACTTCACAAGCTTGTATCAGTTGTAATACTAGTGTGTCTGTATCTGCCATTTCTCTGTTCCCTGTTAGCATGAAGCATGGCTAGTTCTGAAAGTATAGGCCAAATGAAAACCAGAAATGTGTCGTATGACATTGATTGTTTTACTCTAGTCTATAAGCAATGACAGCACTCATAATTTCATTTGTATATAGCAGACCTTTTACAAAATTGTGCAGCGTGGCAACTATAATTTCCTTTATATCTAAAAATGTTACAAACTCTGTGTCTGAGACTATTTATATAATTAGAATATACAATGTGATATTTCTTATAAACACATAAAAGTCTAACATCTTGTATTCTTACATGAAGAATATATTTTCTAAAACTGAAATTTTGTGTCATAACATACATACACACAAATGTTACAATATACTTTAAATTTAGTTTAAGAGATTATCAAGAATTTCAGTAATTTTAAGGATTGTTCTAATTAGTTTCACTCTGTGTATACTCATACAAACATACATATTTGCATTTTTGCTTGTTTTGTGTGTGTATATATGCATATATGTCTTAAATAAATTTGCCATAAGTTTATTAAAATTATAATTTCCTCTCACTGTTATCCAATAGATAATTCCTACATGGACAGAGATGAGCCTGGTTCATCCTCTGAAAGTGAAGATGAAGCACTGGGTAAATATCATGAGGCCTTATCCAGAACACACACTTCCAGGTGGCCCTTGGTGGATTCTAGACAAAAGAACTACGCCTGGGAGACCAGGCAGAAGTACAGCCCGTTGTCTGCGGAGTATGACGGGTACAGCAGTGAAGCGTCCATCGAGGATGGTAAGAAAGTCAAGAAAACATGGGGCACAACTGTGTTAGATGATGTGTGCCTAAAACGCTAGGCGTCTGTGGTTGCACACTCAGAGATATAGTCTAGGGTACTGTTTCTTTCTTTTTTAATATGTACAATGACCTACCTTATTTTTTTCACATATCAATCCGAGTTCCTTCTCCCCCCCCCCCATCCCCTCTACCTATTCCTTCCCCGTTCTTCCACTCCTCAGAGAGGGTAAGGCACATTGCTTTGGGGAAGGTCCAAGGCCCACCCTACTATAACTAAGCTGAGCAAGGTATCCATCCAAAGAGAACAGGTTCCCTAAAAGCCAGTAGAAACAAACAGCAGGGAAAAGTCCTGGTGCCACTACCAGTGGCCCTGCAGTCTGCCTCAGCCATATAACTGTCACCCACATTCAGAGGGACTAGTTTGGACCTATGCTGGTTCCTTCCATTTCCAGCTGGAGTTGGTGAGCTCTCATTAGCTCAGACAGACTGTTTCAGTGGATGACCCCATCATGGTCTTGACCTCTTTGCTCTTATTCTCACTCCTCCCGTTCTTCAACTGGACTTTGGGAGCTCAGCCCAGTGCCCCACTGCTGCTTTCTGCCTCTGTTTCCATCGGTTGCAAGACCAGTTTGGGCACCCTCTCATCTTTTGCATAGAGTCTTAGCTATGGTCATCCTTGTGGATTCCTGGGAATTTCTCTAGTGCCAGGTTTTGAAGTCTGCATGCAAATGGATGAAACTAGAAAAATCCATCCTGAGTAAGGTAACCCAGATCCAGAAAGATGAACATGGTATGTACTCACTCATAAGTGGAGATACTAGCTGTAAAGCAAAGGATATTGAGCCTATAGTTCATGATCCTAGAGAAACTAAGTAACAAGGTGAACCCTAAGAAAAGCATATATAGATCCACCTGGAAAGGGGAAATAGACAAGATCGCCTGACAAAATTGGGAGCATGAGGGTGGGGGGAGAAGGGAGGATAGAACGGAAAGAAGAGGGGATAAGGGGAGTGGGGAGAGAACTTGAGGGAATGGGATAGTTGAGATGGAGGAAGGACAGAGATGAGAACAAGGAAAGAGATTATTTTGGTTGAGGGAGCCATTACAGGACTAGCAAAAAACCTAGGGTTCTGTTTCTGAGCATAATCTAAATAGAAAATCTGGGCTGACAATGAAAAGCAGCTCCAAAACACACAAAACCAAAATGCCTTCTTCCCCCTTTTTTGGATGTGAGTCCTGTTCCACCTTGACTAAAGGTCAGAGAGTCGTAGCTTTTTTTACTCTTTCAAAGTTGTTGACAACAGGTGTGGCTACAAACAAGGTATGCTGACCTAGGGTGTGGTTACTGGGTGTTTTGAACATTAAGATGACCCATAGAGGTCCACCCTGACCAAAGGTCAGAGAATTCAAGCCTATTCCTGCCCCTTCATTTTAAAACAGGAGGTTTGACCCAGGGAGTGACCTCCTATGGGATATTTGGTCTAAGGTGTATTTGCTGCACATCCTGCCCCAAACATCAGAATGCTTAACTCAGGAAATAGTGCCTTGCTGTCTCAGGCACTGAAACAAATAACTGTCCTGGTTGTCCTTTGTGTCGTGTTAAAGCAGTCTTTTGCCTTCTTCCCCCCTTTTTGGATTGGGGTATATAAGTGCATGGAAAATTAACGCAGGTGGATTCAGTATTCACTGAGTTGCCCTCCCGGTACTATTCTATGTCTGTCTGTCTGTCTGATTGTTCTAACCCACATGTCTCTACCCTGGACATATGAGCTCATCGAGGCTGGACTCCAACAGCAGATTTATTTACACTTTTGTTCTTAGTTTCACCATTGAGATCACCAAGATCACCTGTGTCTTATCAACAGCATTATTCTTAAGTTTACATTTTATCTTGGAGGCAGATTAATTTAAAACAGTGCTAAAGACAATTCTCATCCTGAACGAGTGTATTAGATACATAAGCAAACACAGATTTGCCATTCTTTCCCTTTATTGCTATATCAAAAGCTTCATGCAGTTAAATTGAATGTTGTTTTAAAATTAGGGACTCTAAAGCATGCTTATTTTGTTTCTCTTAAATGTTTATTTTGAGTGTTAGTAAGATGACTCAGTGGGTAAAGGTGCCTGCTACCCTGAGTTCAACCCTGGGGACCCACACAGTAGAAAGAACCCATCTTTGCCCCTTGTCTTCTGACCACCATGGGCACACTGTGGCACATACACTGCCCCCACCACATACAATAAATGAAAATGTAATAATTTTGTAAAGCTTATGTTTGAAATAGTTTAAAGTTTAAGTGAAATAACCTCATATTTTCTGCATGCATTTGAACATAAAGTGTACAGTCCACCTGTACAGTACCGCTTGTCTACCACACAAAGGTTCACGAGTCGGGCAAGGGGCTGAAGATTCACACACACACACACACACACACACAGAGAGAGAGAGAGAGAGAGAGAGAGAGAGAGAGAGAGAGAGAGAAGGGGTTTCATCCTTGAAACAAAAATGCCCCTTTTATCATGTTCCAGGGCAGCTTATATAGGACTCTCCTTGACTAATGACCACGCCCTAGCTCTCAGGATTTCTCAGCTGCAAGCCCACCAGAAACCACTCCCCTGCCATCAGGAACCCATGAGGGTGTTGTGCTCAGAGCAACTACAAGCATAGAAAAAGAGGTTGTTTACTCTGGCAGGCAAGGGGTCACAGAAAATTCAAAGTCTGAGGGTCTGTAGTGTAAACAATATAGATTATTTTATTAATTTGTGCAATTTCTTTATGAAGAATATAAATAAAATAAATATATATCTGTATTTTCCAGAAATTTTTAAAGTAGAATATGTGTAGAAGGCTGGGAGTATAGCTCAGGGGTAGACTTCCCTGGTTAGTACCCAACACTGTCCTTAGAAAAATAGATGATTAAAATTAAATATATTTAGAACTTAGAATACTGCAAGGGACAGGGATTATAATGTTTATTTACATTCCTGGAAAACAGTTGATTTCAAGTTTTTGTTCATGAATATTTTTCTTCTGAAGAATATTTTTATTGTATCTATATATTTTAAAAGTATGATCCATTTAGCCAGGTGTGGTGGCACATTCCCTTAATTCAAGTTATTGGTGGCAGAGGCAGGCAGATCTATGAGTTTGAGGTCAACCTGGTCTATATAGTGAGTTCCAGGACAGCCAGGACTATACAGAGAAACACTGTCTTGAAAAACAAAACAAAGCCTGACCCATTTTAAAGTTTTACTGCATTGTTACTATTTTGGAGGTCTTTTTATGTAATGAAATTTATTGTTCCCAATAGTGCTGGATTCTTTGTAAAACTTTTTTTTTTTTGTGGTAAAACTTACATAATCTAAAACTTACCACTGTAGCGTTTGGGAAAGATTTTATTTATATGTATGAATGTTTGCCCATATGTATGTGTGCCACATGTGTGCAGTGCCCTTGGAGGCCAAAAAAAGGTGTAAAATCCATGGAACTGGGATCCAGATGCTTGTGAGCTGCCATGTAGATGCTGAGGAAGGAATGCAGGTCCTCTTCCACAGATACACGTGCCATCTCCCCCGCCCCTTTGCTTCAGTGGTGTTAGAGACTGTTCTATTCATACCATCACACAGCCATCAGCTCTTCGCCTCTCTAGGACCTTTACACCATCAGAACGTGAAGCTTTGCACCATTAAAACATCTCTCCATTCTTCCCGCCCAGCCCTGATGATCGACACTATTCCACTCTGTGTCTTGGAGTTTGAGTGTTGTAAGTATTTCTGGTATATTTTACTCAGGATGGTGTCTTCCTCGTCCATTATCGTCACAATTTATGTATTGTAAGAGATGCATAGCATAAGCTTTATGTTCCTAACCATTTTGCTGTTCACACTGTTCTCTCCAGCCTTCCTCCCCAGAGCTCTTCTCCTGTAGCCTTTCTCCCCCTATCCCCACTGACCCTCTCTAGTTCCTGGAAATCACCATTCTACTGTTTGCGCATACAAATGGAAATATACGCAGTTTCACCTTTCGTGACTAGTTTACTTTCCTTGCAGAATGTCTTTCTGACTCAGTAACATTCAGTTGTATGTATGTGCCACATTTTCCTTATGCATTCACCTGTGGGTAGATACTTCAGTTGCTTCTACATTTACTGGTTATGACTAAGAGTGTTATGTACATAAGAATATAAATATTTATTAAAGACCCAACTTTCCATTGTTTCGAGTATAACCAGAAGGCAAATTGGTCGATAATATAGTAGTTCTACTTTTTAAGAGTTTGATTAACTACTATGTCATTTTCTATGGGGGCCTAATCATTTTACGTTTTCTCCAACAATGTGCAAAAGGTTCCAGTTCCTCTCTAGCCTCACAAATACTTTTTATTTCCATTTGTGTGGTGTCTTAGTCGGGCTTGTACGGCTATGAAGATACAATATGACTATGACAACTCTTATTTATCATTCAATTAGAGTAGCTTGCTTACAACTCAGAGGTTCAGACCATTATCATCATGGTGGGCATGATAGTGTACAGGCAGACTTGGTGATGGAAAAGTAGTTGAGAGTCCTAGATCTTTCAGGTAGCAGGAAGTGGTCTGAGTGTCACACTGAGCAACGCTTGAGCAAAGGAGACCTCAAAGCCAGCTCCCACAGTGACACACTTTCTCCAATAAGGCCATACCTCCCAATAGTGCCACTCTCTTTGGAGACCATTTTCTTTCAAGCAACCACATATGGTAATAACAATCCTAGTGGGTGTGGGGTGGTATGTCATTGAGATTTGATTTGCTTTTTCCTAAAGGTGAGAGAAGTTGAACATCCTTTCGTATGCATATTGGTTATTCATATCTTTGGAGATGTCTTTTCATGTTCTTTTTACCCTTTTGGGTTATTTGTAAGTCTCTCTATATTCTGAATATTAATTCTACAGTAAAAATGTGCAGATATCATTCAGTAGGATGCATTTGTATTGGGGATCTTTTGATTTTGATGATGTCTGGTGTGTCTATTTTTCCCTCTTGTTTTTGCTTTTGCTGCAATGTATAAGAGACATGTCAAATCCAAAGTTGTGAACATTTACCCCTCTTTTTGTCTAATCCAGAGTTTTGAACATTTATCCTTCTTTTCTTGTCTAAGAATTTAATAGTTTTTTAGGTCTTAATTTAGGACATAATTTATTTTCAGTTAGTTTTTACATATGGTATGACATGGTATTCTAGCACCATGTGTTGAAAACACTCATTTCCCCATTGAAAGATATTGGTACACATGTCAAAATTATTTAGTTTTATATATATATATTATATGTATAATATATATATATACATATATATGTGTGCGTGTGTATGTGTATGTATGTATGTATGTATAGGCTGATTTCTGAACCTGTCATTTTATTCCACTAGTATTGGTTTGTCTTTACTCTAGCACCACACTGTTTGATTTCTATAGCTTGATAGTATGTTTATAAAGCAAGAAACAGGAATTATTGAGTTTTGCTTGTATTTTTTAGAAATTAAGGTCATTTGGGATT
This sequence comes from Myodes glareolus, assembly GCF_982192425.1. Classification (NCBI taxonomy): domain Eukaryota; kingdom Metazoa; phylum Chordata; class Mammalia; order Rodentia; family Cricetidae; genus Myodes; species Myodes glareolus. The sequence continues at coordinate 2,404,035 of NC_142030.1, forward strand.
CTATTTGAAGTTTAGGAGTGTGTGTGTGTGTGTGTGTGTGTGTGTGTAAGCCTTCATTTTCAGTTTATAGGAGTGGTATTATTTGCAGATTTCCTTGGCTTTAACTAGCATCTTACCAATATTAAATTTTCTAAATATGATGTGTCTTTCTATTTATTTATGTCCTTAATTTCCTTTGGAAATTACTCTTTACTTAAATTAATTCCTGAGAATTTCCTTTTTCAGTAAAAGGAAAATTCTTCCTTTTACTATTGTAAATAGAATTGTTTTCTTAATTTCCTCTTCTAGTTGCTTATCATTAGTGTATAGAGTGGTGATTTTTTTTGAGTGTTGGCCTTGTACTCTGTTTTATTACTTAATTTATTCATTTTAATAGTATTTTCTAAGGTGTGGAACCTGCAGTGTTTTTGCTTATACTGTAATACCATTGGCAAAGAAGACATTTTACTTCTTTCTTTCCTTTTTAAATGTTTTGTATTTACCTTTTTCTTGCTTAATAGTTCTAGTTAGTCCTTCCAGATTGAGTAAATATTGCAAAAAGTGGGCATCTTCACCTTTTTTATGTTCTGAGCTTTTTAGTCTCTATCACTGAGTGTGATATTTGATGTGGGCATTTTCTCTTGACTTTATCACGTTCAGATAGTTTCTACTGTTCTAGTCTATTGAGTGTTTTTATCATGAAAAGGTGCTGAATTTTGTTGAATGCTTTCTCTGAATCAATTGAGATGATTTGTTTTGAGATGTAGTTGTATTATCTTTTCCATTGCTGTGATAAAATACCTGTAGAAACAACTTTAAGAAGGAAAGGTTTATTTTGGTTCTGTCATCACTTGATTGTCTCTGGGTTTATCTTGAGGCAGAGCAACATGAGAGAGAAGGCATAGCTTCATCACAAATTTGGTGACAAGATACTCCCTTCCAAGGTCCACCCCAGTGACTCACTTCTAGTATCCAACCTCTGTGATAGCCTCAAGGTTAGAACACTTATAAGCCAATTGCTTTCCAAAAGTCCATTGTATGGCACCCAATCCTATTAGACATGAGCCATACACAAACTGTAACGATAGTTCCGCCTTCAATCTATTCATATGGTTTAATATACTGATTGAACTATCTTTGCATTCCAAGTACTTGACTGTTAGGTTAAATTCTTTTAATATATTGCTGAATTCTGTTGGCTGGTTATGTTGAGGATTTTGGTACCAGTGTGGTTTTTAGTGTATGTGTCCTTTTCTGGATTGATCTAAAATAATGCTTACATAACAGAATGGTGAACTGTTCTTACCTCTTCAGTTTTCTGTAAAAGTTTGAGAATATTATTAAATCTTCTTTAAATGTTTGCCAGAAATTCATTGATGAAGGTTCTGTGCAACTAGCAGAAAATGTGTGCCTCGAAGTCCACTGAGAGGGCAATGCTAGCCCAAGAGGAAGGGAGGGGTCACCATGGCTGAGTAAAGTTTTGCCCATTCTGCTTTACTTCCTGTTACTTCTTTGTATAAGTATGTGGGAGTGGTGCTGTATGCACACACATTAGGGGTGTGTGTGTCCCCTTGCACATTGTGGAGGTCTGAAGAGAATCTTTATCAAGGTGTCTGAATCTATCACTCTCCACCATATTCTTTTGGACAGGCTCTTTCACTGAATGGAAAGCCATACTGATATCAGCAAGTCCACACATTCCTGTCTCTGCCCTCAAAGCACTGGGGTTGCAGGTGCACATGTGACCACACCCAGCCCTTGATGTGCATGATGAGGATTTGAACTTACTAATAGTGCTCTTACCAAGCTATCTCTGCAACCCCACTTAAATATATTTATTCCTCTGTGTGTGTGAGTGTGTGTGTGTGTGTTATAAGGATGCAATTGGATAGATGTGCAAGAGAAACACACAAATCACCAAAATAAAAGGGAAGGGGAACTTGCCTCTGTTGCTGTATTGTGTGGGTTGTGGTCAACCCACTTTAATGCTCAAGTTTTTTCACATGGTGAGTGGATACAATTATTATGTGATTCCCAAATTCACCTATACACATTTGATATGGGAGTCCCCTCTGTGTGTTGCTTTTCTTGGTTAATGAATAAAGAAACCTTAGCCTGTTGATAGGGCAGAACTTAGGTAGGCGGGGAAGACAAAACTGAATGCTGGGAGAAGGAAAGAATGAGGGAGATGCCATGGATCCTCCACCTGAGACATATCCTGGTTAAAATGCTTGCCAACAAGCCACTGCCATGTGACGATATACAAATTAATAGAAATGGGTTAAATTAATATAAGAGTTAGCCAATAAGAAGCTAGAGCTAATGGGCCAAGCAGTGTTTTAATTAATACAATTTCTGTCTGATTTTTTTGGTTCTGGGCGGCCTGGACGAACAAGCGGGCCCTCCTCCTACACTCATTTATATTTCCAGTCATTGAAAAATGTTGAATTAAAGCCCTCATTTTTTTTCTTTTTATCAATAAGAGCAACATTCTTTTCTGGCGTTGGCTGGGCATCAGAGTTTATGAAATTCAGAGCTTCAAAAGAGTTCTCTATTCAGGGCATGTTCCCAACCCCACATCTCTAAGCTCCATGGGTGAGCTCCCTTTTTATAGGAGTACCTGGTGGTATCATGGGAACAGGGCTTTGGGAGCCTCCACCTCATCTTCTTTCACTTAGTTCTGTTCTGCCTTCAGTGGCCAAAGGAGCTACCTGAAGGTTTGGGTTAGGAAGCAGCCAGTGGCCACATCTTGGGGAAGCCAGAAAGGCCCTGAGTGCTAAGGTAGTCCTTCCCAAGGCACCTGAGGCAGCTTGTGAGGAGGCTGACTCTTGAGTCTTTGTTGTATAGAAGAGTGGGATTTGTAGTAGCTCCTTGCTTAGCTGCCACACAGCCCCAAAGAGGGTTTACAAACAATGAAAGTAAGCAGTGCTGGCTCAGTCCCTGGACTAGTCACGGATTTTAGGTTGCTTGTTGGAAAAACAAGGAAAGTCCTGTAAATTATGTGGTAGTTTGAATGAAAATGTCTCCTGACGACTCATGTACTTGAACATCTGATCCCCAGTGGGTGGCATTTTGGGGGAGTTGAGAAGGTGTGGCCTGGCTGAAGGAAGTACCTCACTGAAGGTGGGATTGAATCTAATAACACAAGTCCCTTCTAGTTTGCTTCCTTGTTTTGTGTTTGTGGTTCACGATATGAGATTTTAGTATCCAGCCACCATGCCTGCTGCTGCCTCCACTTCGCCATTATGGTCTCCAACTCTGTGTCTGTCAACCTTCTATAAGTTGCCTTGATCATAATGTTTTATCACAGCAACAGAAAGCAACTAACACAAATTATAACATCAAAAGTATTTTTCTAGAGGGAATGAGTATGGTACAGGAGGTGACAGTGTATAGTACATGAATTCTCTTGACTACGCTGTATTGAGAGTTGCTTGATATATGTTAGGTGAGAAAATCAAGGTGTAGAATAAGTCTACTATGTTATTCTTAGTCAGGGAAGAGAAGTGCATTTGTATTTGCTCATATTGAGATATGAGATATGCTCATATGAAACCTTTTTAGAAAATAGTGACCTGTGAGGAAGGGAGGGGATAGGGTAGAAGTGTCAGAAACCAGCCACATGAGAGCCGGCTTGTTGGGGTTTATGTCCTGCCCAGTTCCCACAGCCATTAAGCCCCCAAAGAAAACCACACAGAGGTCTCCTTAAGTTATAAACTGATTGGTCCATTATCTCACGCTTTTTGCTAACTCTTATAACTTATGTCAACTCATTATTCTTATGTTAGTCATATGACTCAGTACCTTTTTCAGCAGGGCAGGTCACATCCTGCTTCTTCAGTGTCTGGACAGGACTGCAGAGGGAGCCTCCTTCTTCCCAGAGTACTCCTGTTCTCATTGCCCCGCCTCTTCTTCCTGTCTGGTTGTCCTGCCTTTACTTCATGCCTGGCTCCTGTTCAATCAGCATTTATTTAAAACATAATTGACAGAATACAGAATTGCCCCATACCACTACCAGCCCAAAAAAATGCGGCTAAATTTTGTTTTGGTTTCTCTGTGTGTGTGTGTGTGTGTGTGAGAGAGAGAGAGAGAGAGAGAGAGAGAGGGAGAGAGAGAGAGAGAGAGAGAGAGAGAGAGAGAGAGAGAGAGAGACTAGAATTCCTTTCTAAGCTCTCCCAGGTTTTATGTGGATTTAGCTAGCACACGTTGAAGTGCCAGTTTGTGGCCTTCTTAGAACAACATAGTGAGACTCTTGTCTCAAAATAAATAAATCTTGGGCTGGAGAGATGGCTTGGTGGTTAAGAACACATACTACTCTTGAGGATCTGGGTTCAGTTTCCAGCACCCAAATGGTGGTTCATAACCTTCATAGCTCCAGTTTCTGGTGATCTGATACCCTCTTCTGGCCTCAACACACACATTGTACACTTACATATTACAAGCAAACTTTTACACATCAGATAAAATGATTTGGCAAGCATAGCAAATCAGGGATCTGTCCACTTTTGTAGAGGCCGAGATGGAAGCTGTACTTCTGGTAGATCTTGTCTTATGTAATAATAGAACTGAAGTAAATGTTAAAAATATGTTCCCTAAAACCAAAATATACAATAAAACAATTAAACCCTGTCTGGGTACTGAGACCCCTAATCGTCCAGAGATATTTCATAGTGGAAGTTATGCTAGCTAGAAAATCTGTTGAGAAACTGAAGGCATCAGTATTTTGCCCAGATGTATGTATATGTACTGTTATTCCTAGTGCCTGCCGAGGGTACTGGGCACACAGGAACTGGAGTTACAGATGATTGTAAGCTACTATGTTGGTGCTGGGAATTGAACCTGGGTCCTCTGCAAGAGCAACTAGTGCTCTTAACCACGGAGCCATATCTCCAGCCTGTCTTTTATTTTCTTAATCTTAGTCATTATCAATGGGATAAGATAAAATCTCAAAGTAGTTTTAATTTGCATTCCCCAGGTGGCTAACAATAGGAATATATTTAAAAATAGTTCTTAGCCATTTGTATTTCTCCTTTTGAGAACTCTCTGCTGACTCCCAGAGCCCACTTTTTAAATGGGTTGCTGGCCCCACATTCAGAAGTATATGGATGTACAAATTGTAGCAAGTGGGCTGTTAAATGTAAAGACCTTTGAAAAAGAGGACACCAAGTTGGAGCGTAATAAGCAGGCAAGAGTGAATCGGGGAAGAGTGAAGGGGAGGGATTAGGGTGAATATAATAAAAATATATAAAATCCTCTAAGAATTAAAAAAATGTTTTTAAAAAGATAAAATCACATAAAATACCTATTTTGTTGAAAATTAGGAATTTAATTTTAACAGTATAAATTAGTCAAAAGAATATCTTCCCTAATGCATTGTAAAGACCTTGTCAAATCAAAGTCTGTTCAGAAAAGTTGTAAATGCAAAGTAAATGCTTTATCTAAATTAATTAATTTCTGTAAAATTATATGTATTTATAAATATTTTGTAGTTAATTGGGAGTTCATTTATTTTGGGTCCTCCATACTTTCAAGTTAACGCATTACATTTTTGTAAGTTTGGTGTGCTTGAAAGAAAGACATAATCTCCCTTGTTCTTGTTTATTTCTGTTTCCCCCTTTCAGATTTAATGAAATTTAAAACCAGAGTAATACACCGAACACTTCTTGAAGGAATGGTCCTTGCTGTGAAGTGATCGTTGTTTGTCTGTGAAGTGACAGTACATTTACATTGGTAAACAAGGAGTCAGCCAGTCACACTGTACCTCATTAATATGTACATCAGTACATGTTCATTACAAATAAACTAATTTACATTTTATATTTGTTTTATTGGAGTGCGCGTGTACGGGCATGTGTGTACAGTATGTGTGTGTGCATGCGATGTGTGTGTGTGTGTGTGTGTGTGTGTGTGTGTGTGTTTGTACACAGTACGTGTCTGACTGGTGAAGGGAGACTTTGATCTCAGTTTTCTTCCTCTACTGTGGTTCCAGGTACCAAAATCACGTCAATCTTGCAGGGCCAAATACTTTTACCTACTGAGCCACTTCACTGGCCTGTAAATAATTTTTTTAAAAAAATACCAATAAGCAAAGATATATCTGATGGAAAATGGAAAAAGGTATAGCATATATCCCTTTATCAAGATATTTGTTTTTAAAAATAAAAAATCTTTTTGTATTGCACATAAAATCATATTAACCAGAAGAAGAAACAGTTGAAATAAATTGCAGATTCTCATCTTTTAGTGTACAGTCAAAGTAATGTTTGGAGTCCACCTGACTCCACATTTTTCACAAAGTATTTTTAAAAACAGCTTTACTGCTTTATATTGCGCATATAAAATGTGCCCATTTTTAGTAAATAATTCAGAATAACCTTACTGTGTTTCAGCATCTCTCTGGTTTTTCTGCATGTTACTAATCAGGTCTCTCACCCCCATGAGTGCTTATTCCCTGCTCTCATCGTTTTTTACAGTACAGGTGGTGCCATGAACTCTTACATGCAGGCCTTTATGTGTCCTAAAGTAAGGATTCTAATGAGGTGTGCTTAGGACAAATAATCCTCACACCCTTGTGTTGTGCCCATTCTTCATATGAGGGAACCAAAAAAATTTACCCAGGATTCAAACCAGGCAGTCTGATGTAAATAATTCCTGTTTTATATGAATGTGTCTTTATCATATGGAACTGCATATAAGGGGTGATTTCTACTAATTTGGATACAGTTTCAATACTACATAATTTTCCTACAGCAGAATTCGGTGCACTTTATGACTGAGCTTATTGTGCTTATTTGAGTGTGAGAGAGAATGGAGATGGCACATACTTTGCCTTATTTATCTTTGCTTTCCTAGAGTTGGTCCAAGAGAGTGGCACGTGGAAAAGTATCCAGTGATTGTCTCTTGAATTAATATAGCCAGTTTTCTTTTAATTTGGGGTTTTCTCTCCTCTAGGTATAGCTTTCCCCCCTTGTTGCTTAGTCATCTTTTTTCTATCCTGACTGGGAGAATTTAATGTAGATTCCACTTCAGATGCTATTCTGGTTAAATTTCCTGAGGATTATAGAGATTTTAAGGTATTTTCATTGATGATAGCTTGAGAATTGGGAATTTAAATTGTATATTACATACTACAAATGACAAAGGTGCTCACGTTTTTGAAGTGAACTTGACATTAGTTGTAGATGAACAATAGGTCCACAGTGTGCCACACCAGGAGCCGTTTGAGCAGGAGTCAAGTGTGAGGTAGACCTCTAAACTTCTTTATTTTACAGACCTCTTTCTGCATTCTCAGGAGTGAAGTTTCTAGACAACACTAGAGACTGAACAGCTTTTTTTCTAGTCTCCCCCGTTTGTTTTAGCACTCACTGATCACTGTTGCTTAAACATATTAGCACTTTTTATTAAGTGTCATGCTCATTTGCTCTTTAAATGCAGTCTTGCCTGTCCTTTCTACTGTTCATTCACATTCTGAGACGGTCTTAGCTGTTGACAAGTTTGTTCACACTGGCACTTGTCATCCTTGACATGTCTCATAAATTTTGAGTACTTCATTACTTTGTTTTTTTCTTTAGCAGAAAAAAAATGTGTTCTCCTTTTTAAAAAATGTATTTTCCTTCTGGATCTCAACTATCAACAATTTTTCAGGAACCATCAAAGGTTTGGGTGAGGGCAGGTACCAGTGTATCAAAACCTAGATGTACCTGTCACTACTTCTGACCACTGTGTGTGGACAAAGCACATTTTAGTACAATTCAAACCTAGCACCAAAGAATTTTTTCCTCACTCTGTGTGTATCTACCTTCACCCATATAAAAGCACTATCCTTAAAATTTATGTATTTAGTGATTTTTTTTCTCATTTCTGCCATCCATCCTAAGTAGTTTCTAAATTTTTATGTAAGGACCAGTCAACCAACCATTAAAGAAAGTGAGATTTTGTTTTGGTATTCCGTTATTAAAAAGTAACCTACTAAGGATTTACAGTAGATTTGTGTTCCAAAGTTACCTAAATTAGGACTGGCAAGATAGCTCAGCAAGGAAGGGAAGAATGCTTGCGTGGGAAACTTGGCAGTAAATATTCAGTCCTTTGAGTCCTCAGCAAGCTGGAAGGAGAGGACTGATGCCAAAAGTTGTGGACACACGCTGATAAGTGATAATAATGACAATAATTAATTATCATTTCAATGTGGAGCCAAGGAAACAGCTCCACAATTAGAAGCACTGACTCTTCTTCCAGAGCCCTAAGTTTGATTCCCAGCACCCACATAGCATCTAACAACCTTCTGTTACTCCAGTTACAAGAGACCTGACACTCTCTTTGGGTCTTTGTGGGCACTACACTCAGGTGGTTGATGCACATCATAATACAATCTGTATTCATACATATAAAGTAAAGATAAGCCTTTCAAAGATGTAATTGCCTAAATTGAAGTTAGGTGTACTGTTAGAATCTCAGCACTAAAGTAAAGTTAGGTGTACTGTTAGAATCTCAGCACCAAAGTAAAGTTAGGTGTACTGTTAGAATCTCAGTACTAAAGAAGCAGAAGCAGGAGGCGCACAGGCCCAAGGCCAGCCTGGGTGACCGCCTTGAGATGCTTCTTCTTTCCCTTTTTCTTTTTCCTTAAAAGGTACCTAAATTATTTCTCTTACAATGTGCTTTGTTACATTTGATATAAATAAATTTATGCCTTTGTTATAGTCATGTTGGGTTTACTATCTTTGTATATAAATAAACACCGATATTTGTATATGAATATAAACATTAGAATAATTTAAAAATAAAAGCTAATTAAAATGCATAAATGGAAGTGGGCCATGTGTTGTTGCTTTTAGTTAGTTTCACTACATTCTATTCAGCTGAGCTGATGTCTACTCGTGTTAGTTTCTGATTGATCCTTCCTTACAAAGTTTGTGTGTGTGTTGTTCTTTTCCTTCTCTTCATTGTTACATAAGAGGCAGCAAAGTCATATATTGTGTTTATCTACATATATGTTCATATATGTGTTTTTTGTGCATTTTGCCTTCCTCACTTGTTGTATTTTGGTACTCACTCTGTGTCTGGAGATTTTCCTTCTTTTCTACGTTTCTAGGGTCCAAACTTGAATAGGTACACAGTTGCTTATTAATTCTAAATTTAATAAACTGATAAATTTTGTATTTAATTGAAACAATTATGAATCTGATTTTTCTGATTAAATGCTCTCTGATTCCTTGTTTTTGAATTTCTTGGGTTTGAGTCCTTAATGTGCTTTATGCATTCCCTAATTTTCTCTTCATCCTGATTTGTCCATAAAATGGGATATTCAATTATTTCTATTTGGCAGTTGTGTTTCTACTTCCCTATAGCCTAAACACAGAATCTGTCACACATGCCATTTGTGTGTGCGTGTATGTTATGTGAGAGAGAAGGAGAGAGAGAGAGAGAGAGAGAGAGAGAGAGAGAGAGAGAGAGAGAGACTGTTTGTGAGTACAGAGCTGTCCTTCAGAATATATAGAACACATAGATATTTTGACATGTCTATTTCTATGTAGGCATTTGATTTTGAGTATTTATCAAGATCTGTACCTACAGTAGGTTACAGTAATGTCTGGGAAGATGAGTTATCCCTGTATTGCTGTATTTGTACTGTGATGTCAAATGGGAGTTTGTGGAGGCTTTATTTTCCTGGGTTTGGTGATTCGGTACTACGGTTGGAATAAGAAAGGCATACCTCTGCCTCTCCTCCCTTGTCTGAAATGCTGAGCTAGCAGGCACAGCCTGGATCTAACCTATGTATGGGTATATGAAAGAGCCTACTTGGTTTCTTTTCCTCTGGCTGTGATAAAATACTCTGGTTAAAACGACTTATGGAGAAAGGGTTTATTCTGGCTCACAGTTCCAAGGTGCAGTTCTCATAATGGGGAAGTCACAGCAACAGCAGCCTGATAGAGCTAGGCACAGTCAGGAATCAGAGCAATGAACCTCTGTTAGCCCAGACATGACAGTCTCCCACAGACATGGCTAGAGCAATGAACCTCTGTTAGCCCAGACATGACAGTCTCCCACAGACATGGCTAGAGCATGTCTTGCAGGTGACTTTAGCTATGTTAAGCTCGCCGCACATCCCAGAGCCTAAACTGCTTCTAGTACCCTGAAGTACTGCATTGCCACCCATAGGTTCCCCATTCTACTTTTTGATGAATATCTGGAATTCCTGGAGGGCAGAAGGATGTTTCTGAGTCTCCTTCTAGAAGAACATACAAAATAAAGGTCCGGGAACATGGACTGCTAACCACAGGGTGAGGGGTGCTGTCTTTTGAAAAGTGTGGTAACTAGTAAGCCTGAGATGGCTCTGAACTTCACCACAGAATTGTAACACATTTGTAAAGAAACTGCCATAGGTAGCCACAAAAGTTACCACAACAACCTGATAGAATGTTACCTTATAATTAATAAGGACCAATATGAAGTTCCATAGGCTTTGTGCTACTTAGTGATTGGCAATAGGATATGGAAGCTAAGAATTCATAAGGGCACCCTTGCTAGCCTAAGAGAAATGAATATGCTTGCCAGCAATGAGGAATGTACACGTCTGGTTCCGACCCATTTGGGGGTCAAATGACCCTTTCACAGGGGTTACCTAAGACTACTGGAAAACACAGGCATTTACATTATGATTCATAACAGTAGCAAAATTGCAGCTATGAAGTAGCAATGAAAATAGTTTTATGGATGGTGGTCACAGAATTAGGAAGAATTATATTAAAGGGTTGCAGCATTAGGAAGGTTGAGATTCACTCATCTAGACAGAGAGCTACACGTACTACATAAGTATTGCTATGTTTCTTCAGCTTATAGACAAAATAGAATTATGTTAATATTGAGTCCCAGTTTAAAAGTATAAATATTTAAATTTTTGTTATTAAAAGTATGTATGGATGATGTGGGATTCCCCTCTGTATGCTGTGTATATGCTTTATTGACATTGTTTAATAAAGAAGCTGCTTTCGGGCCAATGGCTTTACAGTAAAGTCAGGCAAAAAATCTAAACAGAGATGTCAAGAGAGAGTAGGCAGAGTCAGAGAGACACCATGTAGCTGCCGTAGGAGTAACATGCCAGTACCAGTAAGCCACAGCCTAGCGGCAATACATAGATTAATGGAAATGGGTTAATTCAAGATGTAAGAGCTACCTAGAAATGCACTAGAGTCATTGGCCAAATAGTATTGTAATTAATACAGTTTCTTTGTGATTACTTGGGGTCTGGTTGGCTGGGAAACAAACAAGCAGTCTCCGCTTACATATGGGTACAGTGTAGTAATTTGGTACATGTATACAGTGTTTGTGATGGTTTGAAAAGATGTCCCCTGTAGTCTCAGGCATTTGAACTCTTGATCCCAAATTGGTGCTGCTGTTTGGGGACATCTTAGGAGATGAGCTGTGAGAATCTAAAATACCATTCTGATTTCCTGCACTCTGCTTCATGCTTTAGTTCAGATGCGAGACCTTAGCTTTCTGATCCTGCTGAAATGCTTGTGCCTTGCTGCTGTGTCTCCCTAGCATAGTGAACTCTTATCCTTTGGAATGGTAGTCCTAGTAAACTCCTGTGTAAGTTGCCTTGATTGTGGTGTTTTATTACAGCAACAGAAAAGGAACTAATACAGTGTTCAAGTCAAGGTAGTTGAAATTTCTATCTCAAAGGTTTCGTAATTTGTAACATGAGGGGCCTGCTTGTTGGGGTTTCTGTCCTACCTGGGTACCCCACAGCCGGCAAACCCCAAAGAAAATTACACACAGGACTCCATAAGATTATAAAACTGATTGGCCCTTTAGGTCAGGCTACTTATTAGTTCTTATGACTTATCTTTACCCATTATTCTGATCTATGTTAGCCATATGGCTTGGTACCTTTTTCAGCTGTCAGCTTACATGTTGCCTCTTCAGTGGTCTGCGCAGGAATGGCAGAGGAACCTCCCTGCTTCCCAGAATTCTCCTGTTCTCATTGCATCACCTCTACTTCCTGTCTGTTTTTCCTGCCTATACTGCCTGCTTGGCCAATCAGCGTTTTATTAAAATATGATTGACAGAATACAGACAATTCTCCCACATCAGTAATTTTTTATTAACATGTAAAAATAAAGCTTTTGGAAAGCACTGTTATGTGTTAACATATGGGCACAATATGTGTTGATGAGAGTAGTTAGCAATCTTTTTAATTTTATTTTATTGAGCTCTACATTTTTCCTTGCCTCTCCCCTCCCCTTCCAACCCTCTCCCAAGGTCCCCATGCTCCCAGTAGTTAGCAGTCTTACTTCCCTGTTATTGTTTCAGGTTTGTAGCCTTTGATCTGATCTTGTACTTATTGAAAAAATAAAGTAGGTTTTTATGAATGTAGTCCCCTACAGTGCCATGAAACATACAAATTGCACCTTTTTTTTTTTTCATGATGTTTGGGTACCTGTTCCCAGGTAATCATAATGATGTAAATAATTCTCACATAGGCTCTAGTCTGCATCCCAGTCCTGTTGGGGTCAAGGAGACTCAGGAGTAACCTGTCTGTCCCTCCAGTCATGCCAGACCACTACTCCCTGTGTGGCTTCTGTTCCCAGTTGTTCTCTGTGTTCTTCTGCCAGCCAAGTTGGTTGTCAGCCTCCTTCTGAGCTGCAGTGATTGGCAGTTACTGCTATGACATAACTCTTCTGCAAGAGAAAGGAAGAGTTCTGCCTTGTTTGGGGATTCCTCTCAGAATTTTGAGCTCTGAAGTGTTAACAGTTCTAAGAGCATGTTCTTCCATCTTGTATGCAGCATGTTTTCTTGCCAGCAGAGCTTCTGGGAGAGATTTTTTTCCAAACTGCAGGCACCAAGTTTACTGCTTTTCTCTGACCTCAAGTCCTACACCCTGGAATGCCTTCCTTCTATTGTGAAGTTAAGCATTTCATACACTTTCAGAAATGTCCGTGGTCCCACTCTCTTTGCACAGAAATGTCCGCTGTCCCACTCTCTTTGCCCTCGAACTTGCCAGACACTCTTAGATACTTAGATATTTATGCAAAATGCTTTTAGCTTACAGTGCTTTCATGGGGGCTTTTTGCTCTGCCATATACAGGAATAGATACAAGTAGATCCAGTTCAGGATGGAGAAGAGGGAGTTGGCAGCTGGGAGATAGGAAGTGCAGTGATGGCATGTGTGTCTTAGGGTTGTTATTGCTGTGAAAAGATACCATGACCACGGCAATTCTTACAAAGGAAACTTTAATTGAAGTGATGGCTTAGAGTTTCGGAAGTTTAGTTCATTATTATTATAATAGGGAGCATGGCAGCATGCAGGCAGACACATGGTGCTGGCTACATCTGGCCGCAGGAAGTTGACTAACTGTCACATTGAGGGAAGCTTGAGAAAAAGAGACCTCAAAGCTCACCCCCACAGTAACACATTTCCTCCAATGAGGCTACACTTCTTAATAGAACCACTCCCTTTGGGGCCATTTTCTTTCAAATCACTGCAGTGTAGGAGAGGGATCTGAAGATCTGCTTGAGCCTAGCCTTGGCTCCTGCTGTGGTGTGGGACCATCATCTGTATTCTGTCAATTATATTAAAAATAAATGCTGATTGGCCAGTAGCCAGGCAGGAAGTATAGGCAGGACAACCAGACAGGAAGTAGAGGCGGGTCAAGGAGAACAGGAGAATTCTGGGAAGAGGACGCAGTCCTGTCCAGACACAGAAGATGCAAGATGTGACTGTGCCACTGGAAAAGGTACTGAGCCATGTGGCTAAGACAGATAAGAATAAGATAAGAGTTAATAAGAAGCCTGAGCTAATAGGCCAATCAGTTTATGATTAATGTAGACCTCTGTGTGATTTCTTTGGGACTTAACAACTGTGGGAACTGGGCAGGACAGAAACCCCAATCAATACTGCTGCATTTGAATCACCATGCAAACTTTGTAAACATATTCCTCTTCTCCCCTTTCTTAACAAAGTGAATAGCTTGATCCCTGTGTGCAGTGTACTGGTCTGCACTTAGCAGTCTGTTTGACAGGCAAGGCATCTTATCTTAATACCTGTAAACTGTTATTTTGAGTGTGGTACAGGCTCTGTGTTATTTGTTTTACAGATCAGATTAGGCTGTGTGATCTAAGGCTCACTCTGGTCTTCATGTTCTGAGATGCTGTGTTCCTAAGAAGGAAGTTCAAAGTTTCATTTTATTGCCTTTAAAACTTCTGACATAATGTAATAAGTTAGTTGCACAAAATTTAGTTGGGATATAAATTTAGTTGGGACATAAAAAGTATGTGCTTAGCATGTACAAGGTTTGATACTCAACACTACAAAAAAATTAAAGGAGCCTTTTCTGAGCATAATGATGCTCACCTCTCATACCACATCCAGGCTGAGACCAAGGATTATCACCAGTTCAAGGCCAGAACGAGCTATAAGGTGAGTAAATGTCTGTCTAAAATAATTAATTAAATCGACAAGGTATATAATTTATAGCCTGTGGGGTTTTATTTTTTTAGTTTTAATTTTTCTAAAACAAAATTTTTCTAACAAAATTGATTTGAAAATAGCTATTCTTTCTTTGGTGCTATACCACAAATATATATATAAGCTAGTAATTTATTTATAAGTTATAAATAATAATTTATTTTTATAGAGCTTTAAACTGTTACCTATTTGTAATTGTAAGCAAGAAGTATGGAAAATTTGGATTTGGGAAAATAGTTCAATGGATAAATTGAAGACTTGAGTTTGATTTTGGAATCCACATTTTAAAAGTCAAGCATGGTGGCACATACTTGTAATTGTAGTGCTGGGAGGTGGAGACAGGTGAATCCCTAGGTTTTGCTGATCAGCCTGTCTAGCCTAGTTGATGAGTCCCAGATCACTGGGAGTACATCTTTTAGGAAGGGAGGGAGGAAAGGGAAAAAGGAGGGAAGGAAAAGAAAGGAAAGGAAGGCCACACCTGAGGAGTGACATCCAAGATAGTTCTCTGGTCTCCCTTTGTACAGACACAGACAGACAGTGTGTCTATTTAAAGAACAATAAGTTTTCTTAAGAAAGGGAAACGCCTTCAGTGCATTTGACCGTGTTAGAGCCTGGCTTCTGGGCGGTTTTCATTTTGCTGCTGCTGTTGCTACTTTAAATGTCTCTGTGTTAGTTTTTCTAACTTTACTTAATGATTGAATTGCTATAAATGTTGTTTCCCTGTTATTTTCTTACAGAATACTTATTAACATTTTTGTTCAACAGTGTTTTATATAAGTTCCTAGTTGAATAAAGGTCTTAGTTGATGAAGATATCATTTATCTCTTCTGACATTTGAATATTTAGGTTTTCTTTTTCCTCTCAAGCCAGAAGGAACCTTTTCAGTGTCTGAATTCATTTCTTTCTTCACAAAAAGGCCTGTTTGTCTTCATAGAATCTCCCAAAAGCCAGCCGATGAATCTTTTTTCATTATCTCAGATACTGTTGAAACCTCTACCTCATTAATTTCTTTATTTTACTACACCTTCATGTTAATGGACTGCCATAGTTGAGAATGTACCTGTAATCTTTGAGGATTTGGTGTACCTAGTTGTTCTGATACAAAAATTTCATTATTGAGTAGTTTGGTCATGTGAGCAGTGATGTTACTTGTATCTAGAGTGTTTCATTAAATACGTGGTTAAATTAGAGACATCTGTGATGAATTAATAGAATATAGAGTTAACCTTGCTTCTGAGAGTTTTAACCAGAGGCTCTTCAATGTGTATCATGCTTCAAATCATTGATAAACATGTATGATTTTAGTTTCTCAGGGTAGACCTCAATAGACTGACCCATTATCTTCCTTGCTCCTTTAAAAAAAAAAAGCATCCACTTTGAAGCAGGCAGACATCCAGGGTCTGTGTAGAGGATTCATGCCTTCCTAAATGTGGTCCATCTCTAGAATTAGTATCAGTTTTAGAAATTTAGTAAAAGGACTTATCAGGAGTCTAAATGAAGATAAACTTAGTTATATAAAGCCATAATCTAAATTTAATCTTTAAAAAAATCCGAGTTCTCAGTATGACACAGTATGTTCACTTGGGTGTTGACAAAGTGTTATCTGTGAGCTTTGCTATCTGGGTCTCATTCTGCTTTGTCTCTTTAACTCTAGAAAATTTGTTTACTCAGTAAGACTTCTGTTGCCTTACTTATTTTTTCCATTTCAATAGTATAAAGATCTGTACTACAATAGCTTTGTATTTTTGGCAGAGTATGGCAAAAAATATCAACCTGTCACTTAGAAAGAAAAGTGAGATATACTTTACTGTGTTCAGGTCTCACCTTTTAGTGCAGCCTTGACTTTGAGCTGCAGCTTGAAGACACTGGCTTGAGTGATGCGTGACTGTGTGCTGCGTTAGCCTGTGGTGGGAAATGTGAGTGTGTTCTGAATGATGCGTGACTGTGTGCTGCGTTAGCCTGTGGGTGGGAAATGTGAGTGTGTTCTGAATGATGCGTGACTGTGTGCTGCGTTAGCCTGTGGTGGGAAATGTCAGTGAGTTCTGAATGTTAAGTATCTGGCGATGTATGAGTGACAGGTTAAAGGTGGAACCAATAACCAACTGCATATAAGGAGATTTGATGTTTACAGTGTGAAGCTGCACAGGGGTGATCTCTGCAAATGATTGACTGCCTGTGTAATAAGCTCTTTTGTACTCTGTAAAACTAAAAGATGCTCTCTGGTAAGTGTACTAAGTCAGTGATATTTTTTTTCTCATTCTATGAACTTCTGGGAGGAAAACAGAAACATAACAGTATGCAAGAAGGTAAGGATTGCCTTTCACAGGCTGTTGCTGATGGCTCAGGCATTTTATTCTCCAGTTGCAATGTTACAAATCTCATAAAATTCTGTATCTTTCACTCTCATTTTAAAGTGGGGAAAAGCAAATAATTCTATGTGCAGTTCTTTGACATATTTTATATAATTCTAGCTATACATTGCCTTTAAAACTAATAGCTGTTTAATTATGAAGTTACAGCTAGTTCTAGAGTTTGGTACTGGATGTTGTAGTTTTTATAGTTTATGTGCTAAGGATTATGTGTTTATGTATTATGTATGTTTTTTGTGACTTGGTAAATTTGATCTCTTTTTAAATTAATAGTAATTTTATTGATTCACAGATCATGGGTACTAATCTTAGTTTTTATTATGTAGATATTTTATTTTGATTTTTAAGGAGTCCCAGAATCTATCAGAGACTGTCCTAGAAATTATATGTATATTATAGCCTAGCCTGGCCTAAAACTGATGTTCCTCCTTCCTCCACCTCCCAAGTACTAGGCTTACAGCCTGTGCCACCACAGCTGACTTTAGCATTTTCATGACTTCAAGTTTTTTTAACTTTAGTCATTTAAAATTTTTTAAAATTTTCTTCTGTTTTGCCACTTGCACTTAGTTTTCTTTTTACTACACTTTTATTTTTATTTTGTTGATTTAAAAATATTTTTATTAATCATTTGAGAACTTTAGACAATGTATTTTGAACAGATTTACACCCAACTTCAGCCCTTAACTCTTCCTAGATTCTCTACTATCTTCCTACTGCCTCCAACTTCATGTCTTCTGTGTTTTAATAACCCATTGAGTCCATGAGTTCCAGTTTGTCCATGTGTTTCTGGAGGCGAGAGCATTCTCTGTGGTGGGGTGAGCCTACCAAGAGCTAAAAACCTGACTCTCCTTCTCCCTCCACCAGAAGCCATCAGCTCTCCATAGCTCCGCAGCTGGTGGGTGGCGGGCATGAGCCCCTTTCCATTCCGTACTAGAATGTTGACTGATTTGGTCTGGTGCAAGTAACCACAGCTGCCATGAGTTCATGAATATAGCAGTTCTGTTATATCCAGAAGACACTGTGTTCTCTGTCTTCAGAGACCTCTGGCTCCTAAAATCAATCATTGTGCCTCCTCTTCCAATGTGGTTTGAAATCCTGAAGTGAGTGTGTTACAGATGTCCCGTTTGTAACTGAGCGTGTCATTGTAACTTACTCTATACACTTTGACCAATTGCCAGTTTTTGCATTAACCACCATCATCTTTCACACAAGGAAACTTTTCAATAAATTCTGAGAACTACACTAATTCATGGTAGGGAGATGACTGGTGATGAGTTTATTTAGCAAAATAATAGAAGTAGATACTCTAGGGCCTGTAAACTCTCCAATCATGGGTTCTCGGTCAGATTAATAATATCAGGTATAGGTTTCCTCCTATGAAGTGGGCCTAAAATTGAACTAGAAAATAATTGGCTACCCACATAATACTTGTGCTACTATTGCTCCCATTGACAGATCTTGCTATACTGGTCATTATTGCAGTTCATGGGATTCACAGCTGTTGATCACCACATAGTACCATCCAATACTATAAAAGCTAGCTAGAGAGAGGAATCTTCTTGGTTAGTACTAACTTGGTTTCTCCATGTCCTGTGATCAATGTATGTGGTGCCATTAGCGATATGGTCTTACCATCAGTTTCTGGTGAGCAAGCAAGAACAGTGGCAATAGTCTGGGTTGTTCTGAAGGTCTCTAAGATGCCGCTGACCAGCAAGTAGAAGAGAGGTATACTATACTTTGCATTGTACTTTTTACTTGACAACTTAAAAGTTTCTGACATGAACAACTCCAATTAAATTCTTACTTAAATATGTGTATGTGTGCACATACACACAGACAGACAGACAGACAGACTGACAGACACACACACACACACACACACACACACATACACACACACACCAGCTTCTGACTTCTGGAGTGATAGATTTCCATGTAGCTTTCTCAAAATTCGTAGATTAGTTCTACCTACTCTCCCCCTCCTCTGCCATACCCTTCCATTTCTCTCCCCCTTACTCTACCTTTTCTCTTCATTCTGTCTGTGTTCTTTTATCCCTACTCCCTTGTGGTCTTTCTTTCCCTTTTCACCAATGGTCCCCTTCTAGTCGATTCTGCAGGTACTCCATTTAAAAATACTAATATAAAGATTTGACCTTAAGAGTTTTCAACTTTCTGACTGTACATCTTTGATATAGCTCTGATTTATTTTACATTCAGGATTTACATGGATATTTAGTTATTGTTTGCCATTTGTACTATATTATTTGCTGAAAAGTCTTATTTTTAATTGCTGATTTAAATACTCTTTTTTTTGTATTTTGCTAAGTTTCCTTTTGAGATTATGTCTATGTTTTTAACTTGGTTCTCATTAATCCCCCAGTTGCAGTGTCTAGTATTGTAGAATTTTGTCAGGTTTGTGATTGTTCATATACACCAGTCCTTAGAGATGGATTAGAAAGCAGTGCTTGTGTATCTTGGTTGAGATCTATGTGAACTTCTGTGAATGTTTCTTCACTGCCTTTCAGCGCTGATCTTAGCAATCTGTGTGGTTTTGCAGCTTTTCTTCCCACTTCAGAACTTTTGATTTGTATACATCCTCCTACTTCGTGACATGACCACCCTGTAACTTTCTTGTGTTTTTGCTTGTTCATTTGACTCACAACCCACGTTGTGTTTTCATCATGCAACTTCATGTCTTCTCCATGAAGAGAAAAATTCCTTCTCTAAACCTTGTTCCGTCTGTAAACAATGCCCTGCCTCTAATTCTCCATTTTGTTTTTTAGATTTGTTTTAGTGTTTTTTCAATTCTATCTAGTTGAGATATAATGTTTTAATACTCAGTTTCTC